>NC_068437.1:55343892-55391392 GCF_023373465.1 Oncorhynchus keta | reverse complement strand
AAGGGAGGTAAAGGCAAAAAAAGGCCATGGTGGCAAAGTAAATACAATATAGCAAGTAAAACACTGGAATGGTAGTTTTGCAATGGAAGAATGTGCAAAGTAGAAATAAAAATAATGGGGTGCAAAGGAGCAAAATAAATAAATAAATTAAATACAGTTGGGAAAGAGGTAGTTGTTTGGGCTAAATTATAGGTGGGCTATGTACAGGTGCAGTAATCTGTAAGATGCTCTGACAGTTGGTGCTTAAAGCTAGTGAGGGAGATAAGTGTTTCCAGTTTCAGAGATTTTTGTAGTTCGTTCCAGTCATTGGCAGCAGAGAACTGGAAGGAGAGGCGGCCAAAGAAATAATTGGTTTTGGGGGTGACTAGGGAGATATACTTGCTGGAGCGTGTGCTACAGGTGGGAGATGCTATGGTGACCAGCGAGCTGAGATAAGGGGGGACTTTACCTAGCAGGGTCTTGTAGATGACATGGAGCCAGTGGGTTTGGCGACGAGTATGAAGCGAGGGCCAGCCAACGAGAGCGTACAGGTCGCAATGGTGGGTAGTATATGGAGCTTTGGTGACAAAACAGATTGCACTGTGATAGACTGCATCCAATTTGTTGAGTAGGGTATTGGAGGCTATTTTGTAAATGACATCGCCGAAGTCGAGGATTGGTAGGATGGTCAGTTTTACAAGGGTATGTTTGGCAGCATGAGTGAAGGATGCTTTGTTGTGAAATAGGAAGCCAATTCTAGATTTAACTTTGGATTGGAGATGTTTGATATGGGTCTGGAAGGAGAGTTTACAGTCTAACCAGACACTTAAGTATTTGTAGTTGTCCACGTATTCTAAGTCAGAGCCGTCCAGAGTAGTGATGTTGGACAGGCGGGTAGGTGCAGGTAGCGATCGGTTGAAGAGCATGCATTTAGTTTTACTTGTATTTAAGAGCAATTGGAGAGTTGTATGGCATTGAAGCTTGCCTGGAGGGTTGTTAACACAGTGTCCAAAGAAGGGCCGGAAGTATACAGAATGGTGTCGTCTGCGTAGAGGTGGATCAGGGACTCACCAGCAGCAAGAGCGACCTCATTGATGTATACAGAGAAGAGAGTCGGTCCAAGAATTGAACCCTGCGGCACCCCCATAGAGACGGACAACAACAACAGAATGTTTATAATTTTTACGCCAAAGATGTAAGATGACATTTATACTGAAGGGACGGCTAAAATACATTACCACAATCACGACCAGGCCGGTTGTCGCCACAATCACGACCAGGCCGGTTGTCGCCACAATCGCGACCAGGCCGGTTGTCGCCACAATCGCGACCAGGCCGGTTGTCGCCACAATCGCGACCAGGTCGGTTGTCGCCACAATCGCGACCAGGTCGGTTGTCGCCACAATCGCGACCAGGCCGGTTGTCGCCACAATCGCGACCAGGTCGGTTGTCGCCACAATCGCGACCAGGTCGGTTGTCGCCACAATCGCGACCAGGTCGGTTGTCGCCACAATCGCGACCAGGCCGGTTGTCGCCACAATCGCGACCAGGTCGGTTGTCGCCACAATCGCGACCAGGTCGGTTGTTTGCAATCGCGACCAGGCCGGTTGTCGCCGCAATCGCGACCAGGTCGGTTGTCGCCACAATCGCGACCAGGTCGGTTGTCGCCACAATCGCGACCAGGTCGGTTGTCGCCACAATCGCGACCAGGCCGGTTGTCGCCACAATCACGACCAGGCCGGTTGTCGCCACAATCACGACCAGGCCGGTTGTCGCCAGATATAAGAATGTGTTTCTATTGGCTAATAGAAGTAAGGACTATCTGTTATTCAATGTGTTTCTATGGGCTAATAGCAGTAAGGACTATCTGTTATTCAATGTGTTTCTATTGGCTAATAGCAGTAAGGACTATCTGTGATTTGTCACGAACCGGCTCAAAGCCCGTAACAAAGGGAGACAACGTGGAGATAAGGAGTAGCAAAATATGTATTTATTAACTAAAGCAAATAAGTATAATATACAATGGTGTGTGTAATCAGTAATCAGTAGTGTAAGTGAGTGTTTTGCATGTATGAATGTGATAATGCAGGGTGATGAAAGGTGCCAAAACAAGCAAACAAACAAACAAACAAACAAACAAAAGGCCACCAAGAACCACAACACAATCTACAAAAGGTGTCTGCATGGAGAGAGTCTCTTCCATGAATGTGGAAGAGGTCTATTTATCCTGGGAGACACCTGGCCCAGGTGTTTCCCATGTAGCTGACGACCCTCCCAACTCCGCCCACCGGCATCCTAATAAGGAAACAAGAAGAGAGAATACGGCAGACAGAGTGGGAGGGTCGTCACAGATTCAATGTGTTTCTATGGGCTAATAGCAGTAAGGACTATCTGTTATTCAATGTGTTTCTAATAGCAGTAAGGACTATCTGTTATTCAATGTGTTTCTATTGGCTAATAGCAGTAAGGACTATCTGTTATTCAATGTGTTTCTATGGGCTAATAGCAGTAAGGACTCTGTTATTCAATGTGTTTCTATTGGCTAATAGCAGTAAGGACTATCTGTTATTCAATGTGTTTCTAGCAGTAAGGACTATCTGTTATTCAATGTGTTTCTATTGGCTAATAGCAGTAAGGACTATCTGTTATTCAATGTGTTTCTAATAGCAGTAAGGACTCTGTTATTCAATGTGTTTCTATTGGCTAATAGCAGTAAGGACTCTGTTATTCAATGTGTTTCTATTGGCTAATAGCAGTAAGGACTATCTGTTATTCAATGTGTTTCTAATAGCAGTAAGGACTCTGTTATTCAATGTGTTTCTATTGGCTAATAGCAGTAAGGACTATCTGTTATTCAATGTGTTTCTAATAGCAGTAAGGACTATCTGTTATTCAATGTGTTTCTAATAGCAGTAAGGACTCTGTTATTCAATGTGTTTCTATTGGCTAATAGCAGTAAGGACTATCTGTTATTCAATGTGTTTCTATTGGCTAATAGCAGTAAGGACTCTGTTATTCAATGTGTTTCTAATAGCAGTAAGGACTCTGTTATTCAATGTGTTTCTAATAGCAGTAAGGACTCTGTTATTCAATGTGTTTCTATTGGCTAATAGCAGTAAGGACTATCTGTTATTCAATGTGTTTCTATTGGCTAATAGCAGTAAGGACTATCTGTTATTCAATGTGTTTCTAATAGCAGTAAGGACTCTGTTATTCAATGTGTTTCTATTGGCTAATAGCAGTAAGGACTATCTGTTATTCAATGTGTTTCTAATAGTAGTAAGGACTCTGTTATTCAATGTGTTTCTATGGGCTAATAGCAGTAAGGACTCTGTTATTCAATGTGTTTCTATTGGCTAATAGCAGTAAGGACTCTGTTATTCAATGTGTTTCTAATAGCAGTAAGGACTCTGTTATTCAATGTGTTTCTAATAGCAGTAAGGACTCTGTTATTCAATGTGTTTCTATTGGCTAATAGCAGTAAGGACTATCTGTTATTCAATGTGTTTCTATTGGCTAATAGCAGTAAGGACTATCTGTTATTCAATGTGTTTCTAATAGCAGTAAGGACTATCTGTTATTCAATGTGTTTCTAATAGCAGTAAGGACTCTGTTATTCAATGTGTTTCTATTGGCTAATAGCAGTAAGCACTATCTGTTATTCAATGTGTTTCTAATAGCAGTAAGGACTATCTGTTATTCAATGTGTTTCTATGGGCTAATAGCAGTAAGGACTGTCTGTTATTCAATGTGTTTCTAATAGCAGTAAGGACTATCTGTTATTCTATGTGTTTCTATGGGCTAATAGCAGTAAGGACTATATGTTATTCAATGTGTTTCTATGGGCTTTAGCAGTAAGGACTATCTGTTATTCAATGTGTTTCTAAGGGCTAATAGCAGTAAGGACTGTCTGTTATTCAATGTGTTTCTATTGGCTAATAGCAGTAAGGACTGTCTGTTATTCAATGTGTTTCTATTGGCTAATAGCCTGTTATTCAATGTGTTTCTATGGGCTAATAGCAGTAAGGACTATCTGTTATTCAATGTGTTTCTAATAGCAGTAAGGACTATCTGTTATTCAATGTGTTTCTAACTAATAGCAGTAAGGAAAATATCTGTTATTCAAATGTATTCTATGGGATCTAACAGCTGTGAATGTAAGGGAACTGAAACCGGTGCATTTTATGTCAGATTTAGAGCTTTCTCTCACGCATTTGATATATGTATATAAATATATAAATCATGGGTTTCACTCCGGTTACCACGGCAACAATCGAAAACAACAGGGTCAAAGTTGAATTTCTCTTTGCTCGGTTGAGGCAAACAATGGCGGATATAAAAAAAGGCGAACGCCGACGAGAGAGAGAGAGAGAGAGAGAGAGAGAGAGAGAGGCTGGGGCGAGAGAGGAGGGGATGAGAGAGAGAGAGGGAGGGATGAGAGAGAGAGAGAGAGGGGATGAGAGAGAGAGAGAGAGAAGGAGGGGATGAGAGAGAGAGAGAGAGAGGGGATGAGAGAGAGAGAGAGAGAGGAGGGGATGAGAGAGAGAGAGAGAAGGAGGGGATGAGAGAGAGAGAGAGAAGGAGGGGATGAGAGAGAGAGAGAGAGAGAGAGAGAGAGAGAGAGAGAGAGAGAGAGAGAGAGAGAGAGAGAGAGGAGAGAGAGGAGATGAGAGAGAGAGAGAAGGAGGGGATGAGAGAGAGAGAGAGAGAGAGAGGGGATGAGAGAGAGAGAGAGGAGAAGGAGGGGCTGGAGAGAGAGAGAGAGAGGGAGAGGAGAGAGAGAGAGGGAGATGGGGAGAGAGAGAGAGAGAGAGAGAGAGGAGGCGAGAGAGAGAGAGAGAGGGAGAAGGAGAGGCTGGAGAGCGAGAGGGAGAAGGAGGAGCTGGAGAGAGAGGGAGAAGGAGGGGCTGGAAAGAGTGACAGAGGGAGGGGGCTGAACAGATGGAGGTGGCTGATCTGAGAGCCAGGGCAAGAAGGGACTGCTACGCTATCAAAAGGAACATACAATTTGACATCCCAATTAGGATCAGGCTAAAAAGACTTCAATCAGTTAAAACACCCATTGCCTTTTATGGTTGTGAGGTCTGGGGTTGACTTACTAACCAAGAATTCACAAAATTGGACAAACACCAAATTGAGTCTCTGCATGCAGAATTCTGCAGAAATATCCTGTGTGCAACGTAGAAAACCAAATAATGCATGCAGAGCAGAATTAGGCCAATACTAAATGCATGCTCTTCAACCATTCGCTGCCCGCCCTTCCAGCATCACTACTCTGGACGGTTCTGACTTAGAATACGTGGACAACTACAAATACCTAGGTGTCTGGTTAGACTGTAAACTCTCATTTCAGACTCACATTAAACATCTCCAATCCAAAATTAAATCTAGAATCGGCTTCCTATTTCGCAACAAAGCATCCTTCACTCATGCTGCCAAGCATACCCTTGTAAAACTGACCATCCTAACAATCCTAGACTTCGGTGATGTCATCTATAAAATAGCCTCCAACACTCTACTCAACAAATTGGATGCAGTCTATCACAGTGTCATCCG
Organism: Oncorhynchus keta; assembly: GCF_023373465.1. Lineage (NCBI taxonomy): Eukaryota > Metazoa > Chordata > Actinopteri > Salmoniformes > Salmonidae > Oncorhynchus > Oncorhynchus keta. The sequence continues at coordinate 55,385,857 of NC_068437.1, read as the reverse complement.
TTTTATCACCAAAGCCCCATATACTAGCCACCACTGCGACCTGTATGCTCTCATTGGCTGGCACTCGCTTCATACTCGTGGCCAAACCCACTGGCTACAGGTCAACTATAAGTCTCTCCGCTTTATCTCAGCTCACTGGTCACCATAGCAGCACCCACCCATAGCTCGCGCTCCAGCAAGTATATCTCACTGGTCATCCCCAAAGCCAATTCTTCCTTTGGCCGCCTCTCCTTCCAGTTCTCTGCTGCCAATGACTGGAACTAACTGAAAAATCACTGAAACTGGAAACACCTATCTCCCTCACTAGCTTTAAGCACCAGCTGTCAGAGCAGCTCACAGATCACTGCACCTGTACATAGCCCATCAGTAAATAGCCCATCTATCTACCTCATCCCCATACTGTATTTATTTATCTTGCTCCTTTGCACCCCAGAATCTCTACTTGCACATTCATCTTCTGCACAATCTACCATTCCAGTGTTTAATTTCTATACTGTAATTACTTATTTACTACTTACCTCTCTTATCCTTACCTCATTTCCACGTGCTGTTTATACATTTTTCGACTGTATTATTGACTGTACGTTTGTTTACCGCCTCATTATTGACTATTTTACTCCATGTGTAACTCTGTTGTTGTTGATTGTGTCGAACTGCTTTGCTTTATCTTGGCCAGGTCGCAATTGTAAATGAGAACTTGTTCTCAACTAGCCTACCTGGTTAAATACAGGTGTTCTCAACTAGCCTACCTGGTTAAATACAGGTGTTCTCAACTGGCCTACCTGGTTAAATAAAGGTGTTCTCAACTAGCCTACCTGGTTAAATAAAGGTGTTCTCAACTAGCCTACCTGGTTAAATAAAGGTGTTCTCAACTTGCCTACCTGGTTAAATAAAGGTGTTCTCAACTAGCCTACCTGGTTAAATAAAGGTGTTCTCAACTAGCCTACCTGGTTAAATAAAGGTGTTCTCAACTAGCCTACCTGGTTAAATAAAGGTGTTCTCAACATGCCTACCCGGTTAAATAAAGGTGTTCTCAACATGCCTACCTGGTTAAATAAAGGTGTTCTCAACATGCCTACCCGGTTATATAAAGGTGTTCTCAACTAGCCTACCTGGTTATATAAAGGTGTTCTCAACTAGCCTACCTGGTTATATAAAGGTGTTCTCAACTAGCCTACCTGGTTATATAAAGGTGTTCTCAACATGCCTACCTGGTTAAATAAAGGTGTTCTCAACATGCCTACCTGGTTAAATAAAGGTGTTCTCAACATGCCTACCTGGTTAAATAAAGGTGAAATGAAAAAAATACAACAATAAAACCCGCTAATTATTAAAATCCAGAAAAGAGCTGTTAAATTCTCCAACCACCGAAAAGGAAGCAATTCCCAAACCTTCCATAACAAAGCCATCACCTACAGAGAGATGAACCTGGAGAAGAGTCCCCTAAGCAAGCTGGTCCTGGGGTTCTGTTCACAAACACAAACACACCCTACAGAGCCCCAGGACAGCAACACAACTAGACCCAACCAATTCATGAGAAAACAAAAAGATAATTACTTGACACATTGGAAAGAATTTACAAAAAACAGAAAACTAGAATGCTATTTGGCCCTACACAGAGAGTACATAGTGGCAGAATACCTGACCACTGTGACTGACCCAAAATGAAGGAAAGCTTTGACTATGTACAGACTCAGTGAGAATAGCCTTGCTATTCCATAGGCAGACATGGCTCTGAAGAGAAGACAGGCTATGTGCTCACTGCCCACAAAATGAGGTGGAATCTGAGCTACACTTCCTTACCTCCTGCCAAATGTATGACCATATTAGAGAGACATATTTCCCGCAGATTACACAGACCCACAAAGAATTCAAAAACAAATCAAATGTTGATAAACTCCCATATCTACTGGGTGAAATACCACAGTGTGCCATCTCAGCAGCAAGATTTGTGACCTGTTGCTGGAAAGAGATGTGGGGTGGGGGGCCTGGAGAGGTAGGGAGAGGGAGGTGTCTGGAGAGAGAGGGAGAGGGCTGGAGAGAGAGGGAGGACAGCTGGAGAGAGAGAGAGATGGAGGTGTCTGGAGAGAGAGGGAGAGGGCTGGAGAGAGAGGGAGGACAGCTGGAGAGAGAGGGAGATGGAGGTGTCTTGAGAGAGAGGGAGGACAGCTGGAGAGAGAGAGAGAGGTAGAGGGCTGAGAGAGAGGGAGAGGGCTGGAGAGAGAGAGAGAGGGAGAGGACTGGAGAGAGAGGGAGAGAGGACTGGAGAGAGAGGGAGAGAGGACTGGAGAGAGAGGGAGAGGACTGGAGAGAGAGGGAGAGGACTGGAGAGAGAGGGAGAGAGAGACTGGAGAGAGAGGACTGGAGAGAGAGGACTGAGAGAGAGGGAGAGGACAGGAGAGAGAGGACAGGAGAGAGAGGGAGAGGACAGGAGAGAGAGGGAGAGGACTGGAGAGAGAGGGAGAGGACTGGAGAGAGAGGGAGGGGGCTGGAGAGAGAGGGAGGGGACTGGAGAGAGGGAGGGGAGAGAGGGGGGCTGGAGAGAGAGAGGGAGGGGGCTGGAGAGAGAGGGAGGGGCTGGAGAGAGAGGAGAGGGCTGGAGAGGGGGAGGGGGAGCTGGAGAGAGGGGGGAGGGCTGGAGAGAGGGGAGAGGGCTGAGAGAGAGGGGGAGAGAGGGGAGAGAGGGCTGAGAGAGAGGGAGGGGTGAGAGAGAGGAGGGGTCTGGAGAGAGAGGGAGAGGGCTGGAGAGAGAGAGGGAGAGAGAGGGGAGAGAGAGAGGAGAGGGCTGGAGAGAGAGGAGAGGGCTGGAGAGAGAGGGAGAGGGCTGGAGAGAGAGGGAGAGGGCTGGAGAGAGGGAGGGGTCTGGAGAGGGCTGGAGAGAGGGAGAGGGCTGGAGAGAGGGGGAGAGGGCTGGAGAGAGAGGGAGAGGGCTGGAGAGAGAGGGAGAGGGCTGGAGAGAGAGGGAGAGGGCTGGAGAGAGGGGCTAGAGAGAGGGAGGGCTGGAGAGAGAGGGAGAGGGCTGAGAGAGAGGGAGGGGGGTGGAGAGAGGGAGGGGTCTGGAGAGAGAGGGAGAGGGCTGGAGAGAGGGAGAGGGCTGGAGAGAGAGGGAGAGGGGCTGGAGAGAGAGGGAGGGGGTGAGAGAGGGGAGGGGTGAGGAGAGGGAGGGGTCTGGAGAGAGAGGGAGAGGGCTGGAGAGAGGGGGAGGGGTCTGGAGAGAGAGGGAGAGGGCTGGAGAGAGAGGGAGAGGGCTGGAGAGAGGGGGAGAGGGCTGGAGAGAGAGGGAGAGGGCTGAGAGAGAGGGAGGGGTGAGGAGCTGGAGAGAGAGGGAGAGGGCTGGAGAGAGGGGGAGGGGTCTGGAGAGAGGGAGAGGGCTGGAGAGAGAGGGAGAGGGCTGGAGAGAGAGGAGGGGTGAGAGAGGGGAGGGGTCTGGAGAGAGAGGGAGAGGGCTGGAGAGAGAGGGGAGGGTCTGGAGAGAGAGGAGAGGGCTGGAGAGAGAGGGAGAGGGCTAGAGAGAGGGGGAGGGGTCTGGAGAGAGAGGGAGAGGGCTAGAGAGAGGGGGAGGGGTCTGGAGAGAGAGGGAGAGGGCTGGAGAGAGAAAAAGAAGGAGGCAGAAGGAGTCCATAGAGGTAGAACTGGAGAGGTATTACGGGAGAAAAAAAATTGAATAAAGGATGTTCTGAAGGTAAACAAAAAGGTTTTCCTACAGGGCTTCGTTGGGCCTCGGTGTGTGTGTGTGTGTTCAGTTAGTGGCCATGGCGATGCAGGTGCCAGGTGGCATACACAACCCTATCTGGTCCTAGGCCCTGTGCCAAACCCTGTGTCGTTTCTGCTGTCCTCTGTGTTCTAATCGGTGCTCGCCAAGACATTTAACCCTTAATCACAAACCTTTTCTCCCTTTTCGCTCCCTGCTCTCATCCTGTATCAACGTTTTTTACATACTCTCAATTAAATTTAAAGGCTTCTCTCTCTCTCCCTCTCTCTCTCTCCAGTCTCTCTCTCTCCTCTCCTACCCCCCCACCCCTCTCTCACTTTCTCTCTCCCCCTCGGTGTGACAGCAGGCTGGTCCAAATCTGAACCAGATGAGTTAGAAAAACACAGGCGTCTTCCACAGAGACTTCTCTCCCCACTAAAACCACACACACACACACACACACACACACACACAATTTATTTCTCCAATCACAGACTAGCCCATTAAGGTTTGCAAGCGTGTCTCACTCCATGTCGTCGCTGTCTGATGAAAACCTCTCGTCTCCAAAACAGAACCTTTCCAGGAAATTGAAAAAAATAACAATATTTAAAAATTAACAAACAAACTTCAGAAGCTATTTTGAATACATTGTATTGGTCCTAGCTGGTCTAAAGTAGTGAACTACATAAGGAATAGGGTTATATGGGGCCCTGGTCTAAAGTAGTGCACTACATAGGGAACAGGTTCCCATTTGGGACACACGCCCTAGTCTAGCCTGTCACCATAGCCTGGCAATTGGCACTGCAATTGGAGGGAGAGGACGGAGGGAGACAAGGAGAGGACGGAGGGAGACAAGGAGAGGACGGAGGGAGACAAGGAGAGGACGGAGGGAGACAAGGAGAGGACGGAGGGACAGAAGGAGAGGACGGAGGGACAGAAGGAGAGGACGGAGGGACAGAAGGAGAGGACGGAGGGACAGAAGGAGAGGACGGAGGGACAGAAGGAGAGGACGGAGGGACAGAAGGAGAGGACGGAGGGAGACAAGGAGAGGACGGAGGGAGACAAGCAGAGGACGGAGGGAGACAAGGAGAGGACGGAGGGACAGAAGGAGAGGATGGAGGGAGACAAGGAGAGGACGGAGGGACAGAAGGAGAGGACGGAGGGACAGAAGGAGAGGACGGAGGGACAGAAGGAGAGGACGGAGGGACAGAAGGAGAGGAGGGAGGGACAGAAAGGAGAGGACGGAGGGACAGAAAGGAGAGGATGGAGGTAGACAAGGAGAGGACGGAGGGAGACAAGCAGAGGACGGAGGGACAGAAGGAGAGGGAGACAAGGAGGGAGACAAGGAGAGGACGGAGGGAGACAAGGAAGGAGACAAGGAGGGACGGAGGGAGACAAGGACAGAGAGGACGGAGGGAAACAAGGAGGGACAGACAGGAGAGGACAAGGAGGGACAGGGAAGGAGAGGAGGGAGACAAGGAGGGACAGAAAAGGAGAGGACGGAGGGACAGAAAGGAGAGGACGGAGGGACAGAAAGGAGAGGACGGAGGGACAGAGACAGGGACAGAAGAGAGGACGGAGGGAGACAAGCAGAGGAGGGGACGGAGGGAGACAAGGAGAGGACGGAGGGACAGAAGGAGAGGATGGAGGGAGACAAGGAGAGGACGGAGGGAGACAAGAAGAGGACGGAGGGAGAGAAGGAGAGGACGGAGGGAGACAAGGAGAGGATGGAGGGAGACAAGGAGAGGACGGAGGGACAGAAGGAGAGGACAGAAGAGGGAGACAAGGAGAGGACAGGAGGGAGACAAGGAGAGGACGGAGGGAGACAAGGAGAGAGGACAGAAGAGGGAGGGACAAGGAGAGGAGGAGGGAGGGACAGGAGAGGAAACAAGGAGAGGACGGAGGGACAGAAGGAGAGGATGGAGGGAGACAAGGAGAGGACGGAGGGACAGAAGGAGAGGGAGGGAAACAAGGAGGGACGGAGGGAGACAAGGAGAGAGGGAGACAAGAAGAGGGAACACAAGGGGAGAGGAGAGGGACAGAAGGAGAGGACGGAGGGAGACAGAAGGAGGAGGGAAACAAGGAGGGAGGGACAGAAGAGAGAGGAGGGACAGGGAGGGACAGACAGGAGAGGACTTGGAGGGACAGAAGAGAGGGAGAGGGAGACAAGGAGAGGACGGAGGGACAGAAGGAGAGGACGGAGGGAGACAAGGAGAGGACGGAGGGAAACAAGGAGAGGACGGAGGGACAGAAGGAGAGGACGGAGGGAGACAAGAAGAGGACGGAGGGACAGAAGGAGAGGACGGAGGGAGACAAGGAGAGGACGGAGGGAAGATCAGAGGCGTCACTTTTCAGAATGTTCTAAATGACATCATTACTGAACAATACAGAAAAAAACAAAAAACACAACAACCTCCATGTTATAACCCATGGAACACTTTAGTATGTAACAGTGAGAATGTATCAGCAAATCTGTAACTCTCGTTTACCATCGACATGTCACCTGGTCTCAGGGCATTTCGTATTATTCAGTACGTAAATCCATGACTCCATTTAGTATGCTACAGTATGTATTCATTTGTGGATTTCCATATGTTATGAATTACAATTCATATTCTATGTTTCGAATTTGCAAAACATACAATATGTTTCGAATTTGTGAAATGTTCCATATGTAATGAATTTGCTAAATATATGATATGTTATGAATTGTAGCTAGGTCGCTAGGTGGCTAACGTTAGATAGCCTAGTGGTTTGGGCTTAGGGTGAAGTTAGGTTGAAGAGTTAAGGAAGGTTAGGGTTGGGGAAGGGTTAGCTAACAGGGTTAAGGTTAGGGTTGGGGAAGGGTTAGCTAACAGGGTTAGGGTTGGGGGAAGGGTTAGCTAACAGGGTTAGGGTTGGGGGAAGGGTTAGCTAACAGGGTTAGGGGAAGGGTTAGCTAACAGGGTTAAGGTTAGGGTTGGGGGAAGGGTTAGCTAACAGGGTTAGGGTTGGGGGAAGGGTTAGCTAACAGGGTTAGGGTTGGGGAAGGGTTAGCTAAAAGGGCTAAGGTTAGGGTTGGGGGAAGGGTTAGCTAACAGGGTTAAGGTTAGGGTTGGGGAAGGGTTAGCTGACAGGGTTAAGGTTAGGGTTGGGGAAAGGGTTAGCTAACAGGGTTAGGGTTGGGGGAAGGGTTAGCTAACAGGGTTAGGGTTGGGGAAGGGTTAGCTAACAGGGTTAGGGTTGGGGGAAGGGTTAGCTAACAGGGTTAGGTTTGGGGAAGGGTTATCTAACAGGGTTTGGGGAAGGTTAGGGGTTAAGGGGGAAAGGGTTAGCTGACAGGGTTAAGGTTAGGGTTGGGGAAGGGTTAGCTGACAGGGTTAAGGTTAGGGTTGGGGAAGGTTTAGCTGACAGGGTTAAGGTTAGGGTTGGGGAAAGGGTTAGCTAACAGGGTTAGGGTTGGGGGAAAGGTTAGCTAACAGGGTTAGGGTTGGGGAAGGGTTAGCTAACAGGGTTAGGGTTGGGGAAGGGTTATCTAACAGGGTTAGGTTTGGGGAAGGGTTAGCTAACAGGGTTAAGGTTAGGGTTGGGAAGGGTTAGCTGACAGGGTTAAGGTTAGGGTTGGGGGAAGGGTTAGCTGACAGGGTTAAGGTTAGGGTTGGGGAAGGTTTAGCTGACAGGGTTAAGGTTAGGGTTGGGGAAAGGGTTAGCTAACAGGGTTAGGGTTGGGGGAAGGGTTATCTAACAGGGTTAGGTTTGGGGAAGGGTTAGCTAACAGGGTTAAGGTTAGGGTTGGGGGAGGGTTAGCTAACAGGGTTAAGGTTAGGGTTGGGGGAAGGGTTAGCTAACAGGGCTAAGGTTAGGGTTGGGGGAAGGGTTAGCTGACAGGGCTAAGGTTAGGGTTGGGGGAAGGGTTAGCTGACAGGGCTAAGGTTAGGGTTGGGGAAGGGTTAGCTGACAGGGTTAAGGTTAGGGTTAGGGGAAGGGTTAGCTAACAGGGTCAAGGTTAGGGTTAGGGGAAGGGTTAGCTGACAGGGTTAGGGTTGGGGGAAGGGTTAGCTAACAGGGTTAGGGTTGGGGAAGGGTTAGCTAACAGGGTTAAGGTTAGGGTTGGGGGAAGGGTTAGCTAACAGGGCTAAGGTTAGGGTTGGGGGAAGGGTTAGCTGACAGGGCTAAGGTTAGGGTTGGGGGAAGGGTTAGCTGACAGGGCTAAGGTTAGGGTTGGGGAAGGGTTAGCTGACAGGGTTAAGGTTAGGGTTAGGGGAAGGGTTAGCTAACAGGGTTAAGGTTAGGGTTGGGGAAGGGTTAGCTGACAGGGTTAAGGTTAGGGTTGGGGAAGGGTTAGCTGACAGGGTTAGGGTTGGGGAAAGGGTTAGCTAACAGGGTTAGGGTTGGGGGAAGGGTTAGCTAACAGGGTTAGGGTTGGGGGAAGGGTTGGCTAACAGGGTTAAGGTTAGGGTTGGGGGAAGGGTTAGCTAACAGGGCTAAGGTTAGGGTTGGGGGAAGGGTTAGCTGACAGGGCTAAGGTTAGGGTTGGGGGAAGGGTTAGCTGACAGGGCTAAGGTTAGGGTTGGGGAAGGGTTAGCTGACAGGGTTAAGGTTAGGGTTAGGGGAAGGGTTAGCTAACAGGGTCAAGGTTAGGGTTAGGGGAAGGGTTAGCTGACAGGGTTAAGGTTAGGGTTGGGGAAGGGTTAGCTGACAGGGTTAAGGTTAGGGTTGGGGAAGGGTTAGCTGACAGGGTTAAGGTTAGGGTTAGGGGAAGGGTTAGCTAACAGGGTTAAGGTTAGGGTTAGGGGAAGGGTTAGCTAACAGGGTTAAGGTTAATGTTGGGGAAGGGTTAGCTGACAGGGTTAAGGTTAGGGTTAAGGTTAGGGTTGGGGAAGGGTTAGCTAACAGGGTTAAGGTTAGGGTTGGGGGAAGGGTTAGCTAACAGGGTTAGGGTTGGGGGAAGGGTTAGCTAACAGGGTTAGGGTTGGGGAAGGGTTAGCTAACAGGGCTAAGGTTAGGGTTGGGGGAAGGGTTAGCTGACAGGGCTAAGGTTAGGGTTGGGGGAAGGGTTAGCTGACAGGGCTAAGGTTAGGGTTGGGGAAGGGTTAGCTGACAGGGTTAAGGTTAGGGTTAGGGGAAGGGTTAGCTAACAGGGTTAAGGTTAGGGTTGGGGAAGGGTTAGCTGACAGGGTTAAGGTTAGGGTTGGGGAAGGTTTAGCTGACAGGGTTAAGGTTAGGGTTGGGGAAAGGGTTAGCTAACAGGGTTAGGGTTGGGGGAAGGGTTATCTAACAGGGTTAGGTTTGGGGAAGGGTTAGCTAACAGGGTTAAGGTTAGGGTTGGGGGATGGGTTAGCTAACAGGGTTAAGGTTAGGGTTGGGGGATGGGTTAGCTAACAGGGCTAAGGTTAGGGTTGGGGGAAGGGTTAGCTGACAGGGCTAAGGTTAGGGTTGGGGGAAGGGTTAGCTGACAGGGCTAAGGTTAGGGTTGGGGAAGGGTTAGCTGACAGGGTTAAGGTTAGGGTTAGGGGAAGGGTAAGCTAACAGGGTTAAGGTTAGGGTTGGGGGAAGGGTTAGCTAACAGGGTTAAGGTTAGGGTTGGGGAAGGGTTAGCTGACAGGGTTAAGGTTAGGGTTGGGGAAGGGTTAGCTGACAGGGTTAAGGTTAGGGGAAGGGTTAGCTAACAGGGCTAAGGTTAGGGTTGGGGGAAGGGTTAGCTGACAGGGCTAAGGTTAGCGTTGGGGGAAGGGTTAGCTAACAGGGCTAAGGTTAGGGTTGGGGGAAGGGTTAGCTGACAGGGCTAAGGTTAGGGTTGGGGAAGGGTTAGCTAACAGGGTTAGGGTTGGGGAAGGGTTAGCTAACAGGGTTAAGGTTAGGGTTGGGGGGAAGGGTTAGCTAACAGTGTTAAGGTTAGGGTTGGGGAAAGGGTTAGCTAACAGGGCTAAGGTTAGGGTTGGGGAAGGGTTAGCTGACAGGGCTAAGGTTAGGGTTGGGGAAGGGTTAGCTGACAGGGCTAAGGTTAGGGTTGGGAAGGGTTAGCTGACAGGGTTAAGGTTAGGGGAAGGGTTAGCTAACAGGGTTAAGGTTAGGGTTGGGGGAAGGGTTAGCTAACAGGGTTAAGGTTAGGGTTGGGGAAGGGTTAGCTAACAGGGTTAAGGTTAGGGTTGGGGAAGGGTTAGCTGACAGGGTTAAGGTTAGGGTTAGGGGAAGGGTTAGCTTACAGGGTCAAGGTTAGGGTTAGGGTTAGGGTTAAGGTTAGGGTTAGGTAACAGGGTTAAGGTTAGGGTTAGGGTTAGCCAACAGGGTTAAGGTTAGGGTTAAGCAAAGAAAGTAAAGCAAAGAAAGTAAATGTCAAAGCCCCCTCTCCTACCTGCCTACCCACTATTTACCTAACTTAGCACCACCTGGTGCGCTAACCAAAATACAGAGGGTGGTCCGCCCAGGTCTTACCTAGTGTGTATAGACAGTAAATACTATGGTTTATGTATGCCCGCAGGCCTCTTGCCTAAGCACTCCCTAGGTGCCTTCCCCTTCCCCCTGGGAACAAATACAGGATACAAACGTAAGTATACAATTTCAATAATCAAAAACACTGCCTCCTATGGGGGGGGGGGCGGCATACCTTAGAAGCAGCGACTACAAAGTACTTAAAAACCTCTCAGTCTCTCAGCAAAAACCAACACAGGACACACTAATCTCTTTCTCAGCTACAACTAACATAGTCCATACCAAATCTCTCAGCAACAACCAACATATGATAAAACACTCAGCTCCCTTCTGAGCAACCGAACACTGGCTTTTATAGCTGGAGCAGGAGTCTGTAATGAGATACAGCTGTATCCTGACGAGGGGGCGTGGTCAGCTCCAATTAGCAATGGGGCCGACCAATCAGCTGCGTGGGGGAATTTCAGGAAGCCATCCTGAAACACACACATACAAACAAAACCAAAACACAGAAACTGGGGAACATAACAAAGGGTTTTAGCTAACAGGGTTAAGGTTCGGGTTAGGGGAAGGGTTAGCTAACAGGGTTAGGGGAAGGGTTAGCTAACAGGGTTAGGGGAAGGGTTAGCTAACAGGGTTAGGGGAAGGGTTAGCTAACAGGGTTAGGGGAAGGGTTAGGGGAAGGGTTAGCTAACAGGGTTAGGGGAAGGGTTAGCTAACAGGGTTAAGGGAAGGGTTAGCTAACAGGGTTAGGGGAAGGGTTAGGGGAAGGGTTAGCTAACAGGGTTAGGGGAAGGGTTAGCTAACAGGGTTAGGGGAAGGGTTAGCTAACAGGGTTAAGGTTCGGGTTAGGGGAAGGGTTAGCTAACAGGGTTAAGGTTCGTGTTAGGGGAAGGGTTAGCTAACAGGGTTTAGGGGAAGGGTTAGCTAACAGGGTTAAGGTTCGTGTTAGGGGAAGGGTTAGCTAACAGGGTTTAGGGGAAGGGTTAGCTAACAGGGTTAGGGGAAGGGTTAGCTAACAGGGTTAGGGGAAGGGTTAGCTAACAGGGTTAGGGGAAGGGTTAGCTAACAGGGTTTAGGGGAAGGGTTAGGGGAAGGGTTAGCTAACAGGGTTAAGGTTCGGGTTAGGGGAAGGGTTAGCTAACAGGGTTAGGGGAAGGGTTAGCTAACAGGGTTAGGGGAAGGGTTAGGGGAAGGGTTAGCTAACAGGGTTAAGGTTCGGGTTAGGGGAAGGGTTAGCTAACAGGGTTAAGGTTCGGGTTAGGGGAAGGGTTAGCTAACAGGGTTTAGGGGAAGGGTTAGCTAACAGGGTTAGGGGAAGAGTTAGGGGAAGGGTTAGCTATCAGGGTTAGGGGAAGGGTTAGCTAACAGGGTTAGGGGAAGGGTTAGCTAGCAGGGTTTAGGGGAAGGGTTAGCTAACAGGGTTAGGGGAAGGGTTAGCTAACAGGGTTAGGGGAAGGGTTAGGGGAAGGGTTAGCTAACAGGGTTAAGGTTCGGGTTAGGGGAAGGGTTAGCTAACATGGTTAAGGTTCGGGTTAGGGGAAGGGTTAGCTAACAGGGTTAGGGGAAGGGTTAGGGGAAGGGTTAGCTAACAGGGTTAGGGGAAGGGTTAGCTAACAGGGTTAGGGGAAGGGTTAGCTAACAGGGTTTAGGGGAAGGGTTAGGGGAAGGGTTAGCTAACAGGGTTAGGGGAAGGGTTAGCTAACAGGGTTAGGGGAAGGGTTAGCTAACAGGGTTTAGGGGAAGGGTTAGGGGAAGGGTTAGCTAACAGGGTTAGGGGAAGGGTTAGCTAACAGGGTTAGGGGAAGGGTTAGCAAACATGCTAAGTAGTTGCAAAGTAGCTAAAAAAGAAGAAAGGGTTATCCCACACTACTAGACTCTTATTATGACAGTTAAATACTGCACAATTGAAACACTAGCTCCCCAATCACCCAGGAGGTCAGAGAACTGGCAGTGTGGTGTCAGGACAACAACCTCTCCCTCAACGACTAGACAGCCTATAGGGAGGAGGTCAGAGACCTGGCCGTGTGGTGCCAGGACAACAACCTTTCCCTCAACGATGAGACAGCCAATAGGGAGGAGGTCAGAGAACTGGCAGTGTGGTGCCAGGACAACAACCTCTCCCTCAACGATGAGACAGCCAATAGGGAGGAGGTCAGAGAACTGGCAGTGTGGTGTCAGGACAACAACCTCTCCCTCAACGATGAGACAGCCTATAGGGAGGAGGTCAGAGACCTGGCAGTGTGGTGCCAGGACAACAACCTCTCCCTCAACGATGAGACAGCCTATAGGGAGGAGGTCAGAGAACTGGCAGTGTGGTGCCAGGACAACAACCTCTCCCTCAACGATGAGACGGCCTGTAGGGAGGAGGTCAGAGACCTGGCCGTGTGGTCCCATTCTCCCTCGGTCCCATTCTCCCTGTCTGTCTGGATCCCATTCTCCCTGTCTGTCTCGGTCCCATTCTCCCTGTCTGTCTCGGTCCCATTCTCCCTGTCTGTCTCGGTCCCATTCTCCCTGTCTGTCTGGTCTGGCAGCGTTAAAACAATGAGCAGGTCTCACATGATTGGCTGGCCTCCAGCAGTCCCCCCAGGCCAGTTAATGGATGGAATATAGAGAACTAGTGTGTGATTGGATGACTTTCAGAGGAACTAGTTTGTAATTAGATACTTTCATAGGAGCAGTTATGTGATTGGATGATTTCAGAGGAGCAGTTATGTGATTGGATGATTTCAGAGGAGCAGTTATGTGATTGGATGATTTCAGAGGAGCAGTTATGTGATTGGATGATTTCAGAGGAGCGGGTATGTGATTGGATGATTTCAGAGGAGTGGGTATGTGATTGGATGATTTCAGAGGAGCAGGTATGTGATTGGATGATTTCAGAGCACCAACAGACTGTGAAGGGCACAGTAAAATATGCCATTTAGCAGACGCTTTTATCCAAAGCGACTTACAGTCATGTGTGCATACATTCTACGTATGGGTGGTCCCGGGAATCGAACCCACTACCCTGGCGTTACAAGCACCATGCTCTACCAACTGAGCTACAGAAGGACAGAAGGGAACAAGTGATTGGTGACCTGAGATTAGCTCATCTCTCCTGTGGCTCCTTTCCTGTCACTTAGAGGAGAGGCTCACACCACTCCTAAAACCAATCCCCCTTCTCCAATAACTTTTCCATTATAACAGACCATCTCTCCTGTCCTGTCGCGACTGTCTCTCACTAGGAGAGCCCCCACCACCTCTTCTCACCTCTCCTATAACAGACCATTTGGTACTGGGACAGGGTTGGTTTCATATATCATAGCAAAACGTTTTAAAACACAACCTACAAACCAGACACACATGGGCTACATTGAACAATATTTTGTTATGGTATGCAGTTGTATAATATATAGCAGAGCAGACACTGAATCTCTGGGACCAGGGTTAAAATGAGAATAATATATTCCATTTAGCAAACACTCTAATCCAGAGTACAATTGGGTGACCCCAGCAGGAATCGAACCCACAACCCTTTGCATTGCAAGCACCATGTGCTACCCACTGAGTCACGCAGGATCCCGAGCACATTTAGAATACATCCCACTAAGTAAGGGGGCCTGTGACCTTTTTTGACGGCTCCCTGGAGGTTTGTTTGTAGTTGAAGGGCTTTTATTTTGCTCTCCCGAGGGATGCGGCTGAATAAAAACATGATCCCCCAGGGCCCACTTCTCCCCTGAACCCCCCTTCTCCAGTCTGTCTGTGGCTGAACAAACAGGGCCCGGAATACGTGGCCCCAGTGGCCTATAGGAAACCATTAGCACAAATCTCTCCTTTCCCTGAAACAGAATCACAACTGTCCACACATCCACTGAATGAGACAGGCCACCTTTTCCTGTGATGCTGGATGGAGAGCTAAAACATGTGGCTTCTTTTCTTCTGTCCACTCAAATGTTACGGGATTTTACCCAGCAAGCATCTGGGTTCCTCTCTCTCACTCTTTCTACCACGCAGTCTTTCTCTCAGACAGGACATGAAGCATTTATCTTTCAGGATTTTTACCCAGCAAGCATCTGGGTTCCTCTCTCACTCTTTCTACCATGCAGTCTTTCTCTCAGACAGGACATGAAGCATTTATCTTTCAGGATTTTTACCCAGCAAGCATCTGGGTTCCTCTCTCTCACTCTTTCTACCACGCAGTCTTTCTCTCAGACAGGACATGAAGCATTTATCTTTCAGGATTTTTACCCAGCATTCCTTGGCTAAAATCCCTAAAGCTCAGAGCACACTCTTCCGCTCCTCCATCGACTGACAATCAGCACCTGGGAAGCCACGTAATGCATTGCAGCATTAGAGAAATTACCACAGTGACACGTTTGTCATTATTTTGCTTATTGTGGCCCAGCTGCCTGCCTGTCACATGGCTCTGCTCTATAATACCCAGAGTGCCCTGCTGCTGGGTGTCTGTCTTTCTGTCTGCATCCCAAAGTAATGGACTATATAAGGATGCCATTTTGAAAGCATCCGCTGTTTCCTGCTCCCCCACAGGCAGGAAACAGACAGAGCAATAAAGGTGAGACGCCACAGCTGGGAACGAGGGACGAGAACACACAAGGGGACAGACACACACACACAAGCAGGGCCAGGCATTTTTTTTGGGGGGGGGGGGAATCAGACGGGGTCTCAACTTAATATTACAGAGATTGAAATGGAGAGAGAGAACAGGGTGATAAGGGAGAGAGTGAGAGCGAGAGAGAGACAGAGAGAGAGAGAGAGAGAGATAGTGACATAGTGAGAGCAAGCGAGAGAGAGAGAGAGAGAGAGAGATAGTGACATAGTGATATAGTGAGAGCAAGAGAGAGAGAGAGTGACATAGTGAAAGCAAGAGAGAGAGAGAAAGAGACAGTGACATAGTGAGAGCAAGAGAGAGAGAGAGAGTGACATAGTGAGAGCAAGAGAGAGAGAGAGAGAGTGACATAGTGAGAGCAAGAGAGAGAGTGACATAGTGAGAGCAAGAGAGAGAGAGAGAGTGACATAGTGAGAGCAAGAGAGAGAGAGAGAGTGACATAGTGAGAGCAAGAGAGAGAGAGAGATAGTGACATAGTGAGAGCAAGAGAGAGAGAGAGAGTGACATAGTGAGAGCAAGAGAGAGAGAGGGAGAGAGATAGTGACATAGTGAGAGCAAGAGAGAGAGAGTGACATAGTGAGAGCAAGAGAGAGAGAGAGAGAGAGAGAGAGACAGAGAGAGAGAGAGAGAGATAGTGACATCGTTAGAGCAGGAGAGGGAGAGATAGTGACAGTGAGGGCAAGAGAGAGAGAGAGAGAGAGAGAGAGAGAGAGAAAGAGAAAGAGAGATCATGGGCACAAACAGAAAAAACACAAGACAGAAAAAGAGAGTAAGAGGGGAGAAAAGGGGCGGAACAGGGACGATTCTGTTCTCCATATTAGACAGTGCCAATGAAAACAATATCATTACCATGGATTCTCTAATCAGTCTCAAAGAATATTAAACTAACTCAGGGCTGCTCCACCACCACCCTTCTCCACCACCCTCCTCCCTCTTCCTCCCGATCCTCCTCCCTCGTCCTCCTCCTCCACCACCACCCTCCTCCTCCACCACCCTCCTCCCTCGTCGTCCTCCTCCACCCTCCTCCCTCTTCCTCCTGATCCTCCTCCACCACCCTCCTCCCTCTTCCTCCCGATCCTCCTCCACCACCCTCCTCCCTTGTCCTCCTCCTCCACCCTCCCACTCCATCACCCTCCTCCCTCATCCTCCTCATCCACCCTGCTCCCTCCACCACCCTCCTCCTCCACCACCAGCCTTCTCCGTCCTCCTCCTCCTCCCCACCCTCCTCCTCCTCCTCCACCAGCCTTCTCCCTCCTCCTCCTCCCCCACCCTCCTCCTCCTCCTCCTCCTCCACCACCCTCCTCCCCCTCCTCCCGCTCCTCCACCCTCCTCCTCCACCCTCCTCCCTCCACCACCCTCCTCCTCCACCACCAGCCACCTCCTCCACCACCCTCCTCCTCCACCACCACCAGCCACCTCCCTCCACCACCCTCCTCCTCCACCACCCTCCTCCTCCACCACCAGCCTCATCCCTCCTCCTCCTCCACCCTCCTCCCTCCACCACCCTCCTCCTCCACCACCAGCCACCTCCTCCACCACCCTCCTCCTCCACCACCCCCCGCCTCCTCCTCCACCACCCTCCTCCTCCACCACCAGCCTCATCCCTCCTCCTCCTGCACCACCCTCCTCCTCCTCTAGCACCCTCCTCCCTCATCCTCCTCCTCCACCACCTTCCTCCACCACCAGCCTTCTCCCTCCTCCTCCATCACCAGCCTCCTCCTCCTCCACAACCCTCCTCCCCCACCACCCTCCACCACCAGCCTCCTCCCTCCTCCTCCTCCCCCACCACCAGCCTCCTCCTCCTCCCCCACCAGCCTCGTTCCTGCTCCTCCTCCACCACCCTCCTCCTCCTCCCTCGTCCCCCTCCTCCCTCGTCCTCCTCCTCCACCCTCCTCCTCCACCACCTTCCTCCACCACCAGCCTCCTCCCTCCTCCTCCTCCACCACCAGCCTCCTCCCCCTCCACCACCCTCCTCCTCCACCACCACCAGCCTCCTCCTCCTCCACCACCCTCCTCCTCCCTCCTCCTCCTCCTCCTCCACCACCAGCCTCCTCCTCCTCCACCACCCTCCTCCTCCCTCTCCACCACCACCAGTCTCCTCCTCCTCCCTCCCCCTCCTCCTCTCTTTTTTCCCCTTTTCATTTTGAAGACACTCATGCAGAAATTCCTAATGAGGGTCTGATGTAAAAAATGTCCCCTGAAGAAAGCTCCTGTTACGAAGGACATCTGTTGCTCCAGGAAAACACCAAGACCTCCATTGTAAACGCTAAACTGTTTATTAAAGGGAATTGTTTTCCACCATTTTATGCAAATGAGCATTTGAAATGATTATGAAGCCAAGCTCAACGATAACTTTTCCAAACGACAGCTTACGAGACAAGAAAGGAAACCAAAATCACTCATTACTGTCTGTGATCAGTGACATTCACAATTTGGGTGTGCAAGGAATTGAGAAACAGTAATTGAGTTGCCATTTGATTCATCAGAATCGCTTTCTCTTCCTTTTGTCAAGGTGGAAAACAGAACAAGAGATGACAGGATATGTACACTCAGGGGTTTACACACGGTCTTCAAAGCAGAGTTACCTTGAGCAGCCTAAACCTGGGAACCCGAAGACCAGGAAGCCAGGTTATTCCCCTAAACCAAGCTAGGACAAAGGAGAGTCAATAGGCTGTCAGTCAGATGTGTCACATGATAGTGGAAACAGGAAATGGAGTGTGGGTACAGGAAGTTCTGGGCCCTGTGGAGGGGGGATGTCCTTGTCTTTATGTGTCCTGACTGGGCTCTCAGGATGTCCTTTATGAGAACATCCTTGACACATAAAAAAAAAACTTGAGCTAATTATCACAAGACTTCAAAAAGAGAGTATTGAGAAAGAACCCACATGCTCTGTACTGTATATAAAATCATCTGGAGATGACTCCCACTCTCTCCCGTCTCTCCTCTCGTCTCTCCTTCGTCTTCTTTGTTATGACAAGCCTGTGGGAAGACCAGGAGGATCTGATGGACAAACCACTAGGCAGCATAGCCCAGTGGTTAGAGCGTTGGACTAGTAACCGGAACGTTGTGAGTTCAAACCCCTGAGCTGACAAGGTACAAATCTGTCGTTCTACCCCTGAAATGTGTTCTTAACTGACTTGCCTGGTAAAATATATTTTTTTTTTTAAATAGGCATTTATTTCACACCGGCCCCTTCTTCTTCCCTCTCGGCCACTAATATCAGCCCAATAATGATCACTTTACCACAAACCACAATTGAGACAGGCCCACTGTGCTAAATATGGACTTGCACATCTGGTATATGGCCAGTCTGCCCCTGTCTGTTTCTCAGTGGTCTTGAGTGATGCACCATAGAGATACATACTGCATATCTCCTATTTAGCAGGGTGGTCTACTGTATCTTCTACAGGGTGGTCTGCTGTATCTTCTACAGGGTGGTCTGCTGTATCTTCTACAGGGTGGTCTACTGTATCTTCTACAGGGTGGTCTACTGTATCTTCTACAGGGTGGTCTACTGTATCTTCTACAGGGTGGTCTACTGTATCTTCTACAGGGTGGTCTGCTGTATCTTCTACAGGGTGGTCTACTGTATATTCTGCTGTATCTTCTACAGGGTGGTCTACTGTATCTTCTACAGGGTGGTCTGTATCTTCTACAGGGTGGTCTGCTGTATCTTCTACAGGGTGGTCTACTGTATCTTCTACTGTATCTTCTACAGGGTGGTCTACTGTATCTTCTACAGGGTGGTCTACTGTATCTTCTACTGTATCTTCTACAGGGTGGTCTACTGTATCTTCTACAGGGTGGTCTGCTGTATCTTCTACAGGGTGGTCTACTGTATCTTCTACTGTATCTTCTACAGAGTGGTCTACTGTATCTTCTACTGTATCTTCTACAGGGTGGTCTACTGTATCTTCTACAGGGTGGTCTACTGTATCTTCTACTGTATCTTCTACAGGGTGGTCTACTGTATCTTCTACAGGGTGGTCTACTGTATCTTCTACAGGGTGGTCTCTTCTACTGTATCTTCTACTGTCTATCTTCTACAGGGTGGTCTACTGTATCTTCTACAGGGTGTATCTTCTACAGGGTGGTCTTCTACTGTATCTTCTACAGGGTGGTCTACTGTATCTTCTACAGGGTGGTCTACTGTATCTTCTACAGGGTGGTCTACTGTACAGGGTGGTCTATCTTCTACTGTATCTTCTACAGGGTGGTCTACTGTATCTTCTATCTTCTAGGGTGGTGGTATCTCTTCTACAGGGTGGTCTACTGTATCTTCTACAGGGTGGTCTACTGTATCTTCTACTGTATCTTCTACAGGGTGGTCTACTGTATCTTCTACTGTATCTTCTACAGGGTGGTCTACTGTATCTTCTACAGGGTGGTCTACTGTATCTTCTACAGGGTGGTCTACTGTATCTTCTACAGGGTGGTCTACTGTATCTTCTACAGGGTGGTCTACTGTATCTTCTACAGGGTGGTCTGCTGTATCTTCTACAGGGTGGTCTACTGTATCTTCTACAGGGTGGTCTACTGTATCTTCTACAGGGTGGTCTACTGTATCTTCTACAGGGTGGTCTACTGTATCTTCTACAGGGTGGTCTACTGTATCTTCTACAGGGTGGTCTACTGTATCTTCTACAGGGTGGTCTACTGTATCTTCTACAGGGTGGTCTACTGTATCTTCTACAGGGTGGTCTCTTATCTTCTACAGGGTGGTCTACTGTATCTTCTACAGGGTGGTCTACTGTATCTTCTACAGGGTGGTCTACTGTATCTTCTACAGGGTGGTCTACTGTAGGGGGTGGTCTACTGTATCTTCTACAGGGTGGTCTACTGTATCTTCTACAGGGTGGTCTACTGTATCTTCTACAGGGTGGTCTACTGTATCTCTTCTACAGGGTGGTCTACTGTATCTTCTACAGGGTGGTCTACTGTATCTTCTACTGGTCTACTGTATCTTCTACAGGGTGGTCTACTGTATCTTCTACAGGGTGGTCTACTGTATCTTCTACTGTATCTTCTACAGGGTGGTCTACTGTATCTTCTACAGGGTGGTCTACTGTATCTTCTACAGGGTGGTCTACTGTATCTTCTACAGGGTGGTCTACTGTATCTTCTACAGGGTGGTCTACTGTATCTTCTACAGGGTGGTCTTCTACTGTATCTTCTACAGGGTGGTCTACTGTATCTTCTACAGGGTGGTCTACTGTATCTATCTTCTACAGGGTGTCTACTGTATCTTCTATCTTCTAGGGTGGTCTACTGTATCTTCTACAGGGTGGTCTACTGTATCTTCTACAGGGTGGTCTACTGTATCTTCTACAGGGTGGTCTGCTGTATCTTCTACAGGGTGGTCTACTGTATCTTCTACAGGGTGGTCTACTGTATCTTCTACAGGGTGGTCTACTGTATCTTCTACAGGGTGGTCTACTGTATCTTCTACTGTATCTTCTACAGGGGTCTACTGTCTTCTACTGGTCTACTGTCTTCTACAGGGTGGTCTACTGTATCTTCTACTTATCTTCTACAGGGTGGTCTACTGTATCTTCTACAGGGTGGTCTACTGTATCTTCTACAGGGTGGTCTACTGTATCTTCTACAGGGGTCTACTTCTCTGGTCTACTGTACTGTATCTTCTGGTCTACTGTATCTTCTACAGGGTGGTCTACTGTATCTTCTACAGGGTGGTCTACTGTATCTTCTACAGGGTGGTCTGTATACTGTATCTTCTATCTTCTACAGGGTGGTCTACTGTATCTTCTACAGGGTGGTCTACTGTATCTTCTACAGGGTGGTCTACTGTATCTTCTACAGGGTGGTCTACTGTATCTTCTACAGGGTGGTATCTTCTACTGTATCTTCTATCTACTGTATCTACAGGGTGGTCTACTGTATCTTCTACAGGGTGGTCTACTGTATCTTCTACAGGGTGGTCTTCTACAGGGTGGTCTGCTGTATCTTCTACAGGGTGGTCTACTGTATCTTCTACAGGGGGGTCTACTGTATCTTCTACAGGGTGGTCTACTGTATCTTCTACAGGGTGGTCTACTGTATCTTCTACAGGGTGGTCTACTGTATCTTCTACAGGGTGGTCTACTGTATCTTCTACAGGGTGGTCTACTGTATCTTCTACAGGGTGGTCTACTGTATCTTCTACAGGGTGGTCTACTGTATCTTCTACTGTATCTTCTACAGGGTGGTCTACTGTATCTTCTACAGGGTGGTCTACTGTATCTTCTACAGGGTGGTCTACTGTATCTTCTACAGGGTGGTCTACTGTATCTTCTACAGGGTGGTCTACTGTATCTTCTACAGGGTGGTCTACTGTATCTTCTACAGGGTGGTCTACTGTATCTTCTACAGGGTGGTCTACTGTATCTTCTACAGGGTGGTCTACTGTATCTTCTACAGGTTGGTCTACTGTATCTTCTACTGTATCTTCTACAGGGTGGTCTACTGTATCTTCTACTGGTCTACTGTATCTTCTACAGGTATCTTCTACTTCTACAGGGTGGTCTACTCTACAGGGTGGTCTGTATCTTCTACAGGGTGGTCTACTGTATCTTCTACAGGGTGGTCTACTGTATCTTCTACTGGTCTACTGTATCTTCTACAGGGTGGTCTACTGTATCTTCTACAGGGTGGTCTATATCTTCTACAGGGTGGTCTACTGTATCTTCTACAGGGTGTCTACTGTATCTTCTACAGGGTGGTCTACTGTATCTTCTACAGGGTGGTCTACTGGGTGGTCTACTGTATCTTCTACAGGGTGGTCTGTATCTTCTACAGGGTGGTCTACTGTATCTTCTACAGGGTGGTCTACTGTATCTTCTACAGGGTGGTCTACTGTATCTTCTACAGGGTGGTCTACTGTATCTTCTACAGGGTGGTCTTATCTTCTACAGGGTGGTCTACTGTATCTTCTACAGGGTGGTCTACTGTATCTTCTACAGGGTGGTCTACTGTATCTTCTACAGGGTGGTCTACTGTATCTTCTACAGGGTGGTCTACTGTATCTTCTACTGTATCTTCTACAGGGTGGTCTACTGTATCTTCTACAGGGTGGTCTACTGTATCTTCTACAGGGTGGTCTACTGTATCTTCTACAGGGTGGTCTACTGTATCTTCTACAGGGTGGTCTACTGTATCTTCTACAGGGTGGTCTACTGTATCTTCTACAGGGTGGTCTACTGTATCTTCTACAGGGTGGTCTACTGTATCTTCTACAGGGTGGTCTACTGTATCTTCTACAGGGTGGTCTACTGTATCTTCTACTGTATCTTCTACAGGGTGGTCTACTGTATCTTCTACTGTATCTTCTACAGGGTGGTCTACTGTATCTTCTACAGGGTGGTCTACTGTATCTTCTACAGGGTGGTCTACTGTATCTTCTACAGGGTGGTCTACTGTATCTTGGTCTACTGTATCTTCTACAGGGTGGTCTACTGTATCTTCTACAGGGTGGTCTTCTTCTACAGGGTGGTCTACTGTATCTTCTACAGGGTGGTCTACTGTATCTTCTACTACAGGGTCTTCTTCTACAGGGTGGTCTACTGTATCTACAGGGTGGTCTACTGTATCTTCTACAGGGTGGTCTACTGTATCTTCTACAGGGTGGTCTACTGTATCTTCTACAGGGTGGTCTACTGTATCTTCTACAGGGTCTTCTACAGGGTGGTCTACTGTATCTTCTCTACTGTATCTTCTACAGGGTGGTCTACTGTATCTTCTACAGGGTGGTCTACTGTATCTTCTACAGGGTGGTCTACTGTATCTTCTACAGGGTGGTCTATCTTCTGTATCTTCTACAGGGTGGTCTACTGTATCTTCTACAGGGTGGTCTACTGTATCTTCTACAGGGTGGTCTACTGTATCTTCTACAGGGTGGTCTACTGTATCTTCTACAGGGTCTATCTTCTACAGGGTGGTCTACTGTATCTTCTACTGGGTATCTTCTTATCTCTCTACAGGGTGGTCTACTGTATCTTCTACAGGGTGGTCTACTGTATCTTCTACAGGGGTCTACTGTATCTTGTATCTTCTACAGTGGTCTACTGTATCTTCTTCTACAGGGTGGTCTACTGTATCTTCTACAGGGTGGTCTACTGTATCTTCTACAGGGTGGTCTACTGTATCTTGGTCTACTGTATCTTCTACAGGGTGGTCTATCTTCTACAGGGTGGTCTATGTATCTTCTACAGGGTGGTCTACTGTATCTTCTACAGGGTGGTCTGCTGTATCTTCTACAGGGTGGTCTACTGTATCTTCTTCTACAGGGTGGTCTACTGGATCTTCTACTGTATCTTCTACAGGGTGGTCTATCTTCTACTGTATCTTCTACAGGGTGGTCTACTGTATCTTCTACAGGGTGGTCTACTGTATCTTCTACAGGGTGGTCTACTGTATCTTCTACAGGGTGGTCTACTGTATCTTCTACAGGGTGGTCTACTGTATCTTCTACAGGGTGGTCTACTGTATCTTCTACAGGGTGGTCTACTGTATCTTCTACTGGGTGGTCTATCTTCTACAGGGTGGTCTACTGTATCTTCTACAGGGTGGTCTACTGTATCTTCTACAGGGTGGTCTATCTTCTACAGGGTGGTCTACTGTATCTTCTACTTCTACAGGGTGGTCTATCTTCTACAGGGTGGTCTACTGTATCTTCTACAGGGTGGTCTACTGTATCTTCTACAGGGTGGTCTACTGTATCTTCTACAGGGTATCTTCTACAGGTCTACTGTATCTTCTACAGGGTGGTCTACTGTATCTTCTACAGGGTGGTCTACTGGGTATCTTCTACAGGGTGGTCTACTGTATCTTCTACAGGGTGGTCTATCTGTATCTTCTACATCTTCTACAGGGTGGTCTACTGTATCTTCTACAGGGTGGTCTACTGTATCTTCTACAGGGTGGTCTACTGTATCTTCTACAGGGTGGTCTGCTGTATCTTCTACAGGGTGGTCTACTGTATCTTCTACAGGGTGGTCTACTGTATATTCTACAGGGTGGTCTACTGTATCTTCTACAGGGTGGTCTGCTGTATCTTCTACAGGGTGGTCTACTGTATCTTCTACAGGGTGGTCTACGCTGTATCTTCTACAGGGTGGTCTACTGTATCTTCTACAGGGTGGTCTACTGTATCTTCTACAGGGTGGTCTACTGTATCTTCTACTGTATCTTCTACAGGGTGGTCTACTGTATCTTCTACAGGGTGGTCTACTGTATCTTCTACAGGGTGGTCTACTGTATCTTCTACTGTATCTTCTACAGGGTGGTCTACTGTATCTTCTACAGGGTGGTCTACTGTATCTTCTACAGGGTGGTCTACTGTATCTTCTACAGGGTGGTCTACTGTATCTTCTACAGGGTGGTCTACTGTATCTTCTACAGGGTGGTCTACTGTATCTTCTCTACTGTATCTTCTACAGGGTGGTCTGTTGTATCTTCTACAGGGTGGTCTACTGTATCTTCTACAGGGTGGTCTACTGTATCTTCTACAGGGTGGTCTACTGTATCTTCTACAGGGTGGTCTACTGTATCTTCTACAGGGTGGTCTACTGTATCTTCTACAGGGTGGTCTACTGTATCTTCTACAGGGTGGTCTACTGTATCTTCTACTGTATCTTCTACAGGGTGGTCTACTGTATATTCTACAGGGTGGTCTACTGTATCTTCTACAGGGTGGTCTACTGTATCTTCTACAGGGTGGTCTACTGTATCTTCTACAGGGTGGTCTACTGTATCTTCTACAGGGTGGTCTACTGTATCTTCTACAGGGTGGTCTACTGTATCTTCTACAGGGTGGTCTACTGTATCTTCTACAGGGTGGTCTACTGTATCTTCTACAGGGTGGTCTACTGTATCTTCTACAGGGTGGTCTACTGTATCTTCTACAGGGTGGTCTACTGTATCTTCTACAGGGTGGTCTACTGTATCTTCTACAGGGTGGTCTACTGTATCTTCTACAGGGTGGTCTACTGTATCTTCTACTGTATCTTCTACAGGGTGGTCTGCTGTATCTTCTACAGGGTGGTCTACTGTATCTTCTACAGGGTATATCTACTGTATCTTCTACAGGGTGGTCTACTGTATCTTCTACAGGGTGGTCTACTGTATCTTCTACAGGGTGGTCTACTGTATCTTCTACTGTATATCTTCTACAGGGTGGTCTACTGTATCTTCTACAGGGTGGTCTACTGTATCTTCTACTGTATCTTCTACAGGTGGTCTACTGTATCTTCTACAGGGTGGTCTGCTGTATCTTCTACTGTATCTTCTACAGGGTGGTCTACTGTATCTTCTACAGGGTGGTCTGCTGTATCTTCTACAGGGTGGTCTACTGTATCTTCTACTGTGTATCTTCTACTGTATCTTCTACAGGGTGGTCTACTGTATCTTCTACAGGGTGGTCTACTGTATCTTCTACAGGGTGGTCTACTGTATCTTCTACAGGGTGGTCTACTGTATCTTCTCTACTGTATCTTCTACAGGGTGGTCTACTGTATCTTCTACAGGGTGGTCTTCTACAGGGTGGTCTACTGTATCTTCTACAGGGTGGTCTACTGTATCTTCTACAGGGTGGTCTACTGTATCTTCTACAGGGTGGTCTACTGTATCTTCTACAGGGTGGTCTACTGTATCTTCTACAGGGTGGTCTACTGTATCTTCTACAGGGTGGTCTACTGTATCTTCTACAGGGTGGTCTACTGTATCTTCTACAGGGTGGTCTACTGTATCTTCTACAGGGTGGTCTACTGTATCTTCTACTGTATCTTCTACAGGGTGGTCTACTGTATCTTCTACAGGGTGGTCTACTGTATCTTCTACAGGGTGGTCTACTGTATATTCTACTGTATCTTCTACAGGGTGGTCTACTGTATCTTCTACAGGGTGGTCTACTGTATCTTCTACTGTATCTTCTACAGGGTGGTCTACTGTATCTTCTACAGGGTGGTCTACTGTATCTTCTACAGGGTGGTCTATCTTCTACAGGGTGGTCTACTGTATCTTCTACTGTGGTCTTCTACTGTCTACTGTATCTTCTACAGGGTGGTCTACTGTATCTTCTACTGTATCTTCTACAGGGTGGTCTACTGTATCTTCTACAGGGTGGTCTACTGTATCTTCTACAGGTCTTCTACAGGTGGTCTACTGTATCTTCT
Organism: Oncorhynchus keta; assembly: GCF_023373465.1. Lineage (NCBI taxonomy): Eukaryota > Metazoa > Chordata > Actinopteri > Salmoniformes > Salmonidae > Oncorhynchus > Oncorhynchus keta. Next base: position 55,359,981 of record NC_068437.1, on the reverse strand, counting down.
ACAGGTGGTCTACTGTATCTTCTACAGGGTGGTCTACTGTATCTTCTACAGGGTGGTCTACTGTATCTTCTAGGGTGGTCTACTGTATCTTCTACAGGGTGGTCTACTGTATCTTCTACAGGGTGTATCTTCTACAGGGTGGTCTACTGTCTACTGTATCTTCTACAGGGTGGTGGTCTTCTACTGTATCTTCTACAGGGTGGTCTGCTGTATCTTCTACAGGGTGGTCTACTGTATCTTCTACAGGGTGGTCTACTGTATCTTCTACAGGGTGGTCTGCTGTATCTTCTACAGGGTGGTCTACTGTATCTTCTACAGGGTGGTCTACTGTATCTTCTACAGGGTGGTCTACTGTATCTTCTACAGGGTGGTCTACTGTATCTTCTACAGGGTGGTCTACTGTATCTTCTACAGGGTGGTCTACTGTATCTTCTACAGGGTGGTCTACTGTATCTTCTACAGGGTGGTCTGATGTATCTTCTACAGGGTGGTCTACTGTATCTTCTACAGGGTGGTCTGCTGTATCTTCTACAGGGTGGTCTACTGTATCTTCTACAGGGTGGTCTATGTATTTCTACAGGGTGGTCTACTGTATCTTCTACAGGGTGGTCTACTGTATCTTCTACAGGGTGGCTACTGTATCTTCTACTGTATCTTCTACAGGGTGGTCTACTGTATCTTCTACAGGGTGGTCTACTGTATCTTACTGTATCTTCTATCTTCTAGGGTGGTCTACTGTATCTTCTACAGGGTGGTCTACTGTATCTTCTACAGGGTGGTCTACTGTATCTTCTACAGGGTGGTCTACTGTATCTTCTACAGGGTGGTCTACTGTATCTTCTACAGGGTGGTCTACTGTATCTTCTACAGGGTGGTCTATGTATCTTCTACAGGGTGGTCTACTGTATCTTCTACAGGGTGGTCTACTGTATCTATATCTTCTACAGGGTGGTCTACTGTATCTTCTACAGGGTGGTCTACTGTATCTTCTACAGGGTGGTCTACTGTATCTTCTACAGGGTGGTCTACTGTATCTTCTACAGGGTGGTCTACTGTATCTTCTACTGTATCTTCTACAGGGTGGTCTACTGTATCTTCTACTGTATCTTCTACAGGGTGGTCTACTGTATCTTCTACAGGGTGGTCTACTGTATCTTCTACAGGGTGGTCTACTGTATCTTCTACAGGGTGGTCTACTGTATCTTCTACAGGGTGGTCTACTGTATCTTCTACAGGGTGGTCTACTGTATCTTCTACAGGGTGGTCTACTGTATCTTCTACTGTATCTTCTACAGGGTGGTCTACTGTATCTTCTACAGGGTGGTCTACTGTATCTTCTACAGGGTGGTCTACTGTATCTTCTACAGGGTGGTCTACTGTATCTTCTACAGGGTGGTCTACTGTATCTTCTACAGGGTGGTCTACTGTATATTCTGCTGTATCTTCTACAGGGTGGTCTACTGTATCTTCTACAGGGTGGTCTACTGTATCTTCTACAGGTTGGTCTACTGTATCTTCTACAGGGTGGTCTACTGTATCTTCTACAGGGTGGTCTACTGTATCTTCTACAGGGTGGTCTACTGTATCTTCTACTGTATCTTCTACAGGGTGGTCTACTGTATCTTCTACAGGGTGGTCTACTGTATCTTCTACTGTATCTTCTACAGGGTGGTCTACTGTATCTTCTACTGTATCTTCTACAGGGTGGTCTACTGTATCTTCTACAGGGTGGTCTACTGTATCTTCTACTGTATCTTCTACAGGGTGGTCTACTGTATCTTCTACAGTATCTTCTACAGGGTGGTCTACTGTATCTTCTGCTGTATCTTCTACAGGGTGGTCTACTGTATCTTCTACAGGGTGTATCTTCTACAGGGGTCTACTGTATCTTCTACAGGGTGGTCTACTGTATCTTCTACAGGGTGGTCTACTGTATCTTCTACTGTATCTTCTACAGGGTGGTCTACTGTATCTTCTACAGGGTGGTCTACTGTATCTTCTACAGGGTGGTCTACTGTATCTTCTACTGGTCTACTGTATCTTCTACAGGGTGGTCTACTGTATCTTCTACTGGTCTATCTTCTTCTACAGGGTGGTCTGTATCTTCTACAGGGTGTATCTTCTACAGGGTGGTCTACTGTATCTTCTACAGGGTGGTCTACTGTATCTTCTACAGGGTGGTCTGTATCTTCTACAGGGTGGTCTACTGTATCTTCTACAGGTGGTCTACTGTATCTTCTACAGGGTGGTCTACTGTATCTTCTACAGGGGTCTACTGTATCTACTGTATCTTCTACAGGGTGGTCTGCTGTATCTTCTACAGGGTGGTCTACTGTATCTTCTACAGGGTGGTCTACTGTATCTTCTACAGGGTGGTCTACTGTATCTTCTACAGGGTGGTCTACTGTATCTTCTACAGGGTGGTCTACTGTATCTTCTACAGGGTGGTCTACTGTATCTTCTACAGGGTGGTCTACTGTATCTTCTACAGGGTGGTCTGCTGTATCTTCTACAGGGTGGTCTACTGTATCTTCTACAGGGGTGGTCTACTGTATCTTCTACAGGGTGGTCTGTCTATCTTCTACAGGGTGGTCTACTGTATCTTCTACTGTATCTTCTACAGGGTGGTCTACTGTATCTTCTACTGGTATCTTCTACAGGGTCTACTGTATCTTCTACAGGGTGGTCTACTGTATCTTCTCTGGTCTACTGTATCTTCTACAGGGTGGTCTACTGTATCTTCTACAGGGTCTACTGTCTTCTACAGGGTGGTCTACTGTATCTTCTACAGGGTGGTCTACTGTATCTTCTACAGGGTGGTCTACTGTATCTTCTGTATCTTCTACAGGGTGGTCTGCTATATCTTCTACAGGGTGGTCTACTGTATCTTCTACAGGGTGGTCTACTGTATCTTCTTCTACAGGGTGGTCTACTGTATCTTCTACAGGGTGGTCTATCTTCTACAGGGTGTATCTTCTACAGGGTGGTCTACTGTATCTTCTACTGTATCTTCTACAGGGTGGTCTACTGTATCTTCTACAGGGTGGTCTACTGTATCTTCTACAGGGTGGTCTACTGTATCTTCTACAGGGTGGTCTACTGTATCTTCTACAGGGTGGTCTCTGTCTACAGGGTGGTCTACTGTATCTTCTACAGGGTGGTCTACTGTATCTTCTACAGGGTGGTCTACTGTATCTTCTACAGGGTGGTCTACTGTATCTTCTACAGGGTGGTCTGCTGTATCTTCTACAGGGTGGTCTACTGTATATTCTACTGTATCTTCTACAGGGTGGTCTACTGTATCTCTTCTACAGGGTGGTCTACTGTATCTTCTACAGGGTGGTCTGCTGTATCTTCTACAGGGTGGTCTACTGTATATTCTGCTGTATCTTCTACAGGGTGGTCTGCTGTATCTTCTACTGTATCTTCTACAGGGTGGTCTGCTGTATCTTCTACAGGGTGGTCTACTGTATCTTCTACAGGGTGGTCTACTGTATCTTCTACAGGGTGGTCTGCTGTATCTTCTACAGGGTGGTCTTCTGTATCTTCTACAGGGTGGTCTACTGTATATTCTACAGGGTGGTCTACTGTATCTTCTACAGGGTGGTCTACTGTATCTTCTACAGGGTGGTCTACTGTATCTTCTACAGGGTGGTCTACTGTATCTTCTACAGGGTGGTCTACTGTATCTTCTACAGGGTGGTCTACTGTATCTTCTGGTCTACTGTATCTTCTACAGGGGTGGTATCTTCTACTGGGTGGTCTACTGTATCTTCTACAGGGTGGTCTACTGTATCTTCTACAGGGTGGTCTACTGTATCTTCTACAGGGTGGTCTACTGTATCTTCTACAGGGTGGTCTACTGTATCTTCTACAGGGTGGTCTACTGTATCTTCTACAGGGTGGTCTACTGTATCTTCTACAGGGTGGTATGTATCTTCTACAGGGTGGTCTACTGTACTTCTACAGGGTGGTCTACTGTATCTTCTACAGGGTGGTCTACTGTATCTTCTCTACTGTATATCTTCTACAGGGTGGTCTACTGTATCTTCTACAGGGTGGTCTACTGTATCTTCTACAGGGTGGTCTACTGTATCTTCTACAGGGTGTACTGTATCTTCTACAGGGTGGTCTACTGTATCTTCTACAGGGTGGTCTACTGTATCTTCTACAGGGTGGTCTACTGTATCTTCTACAGGGTGGTCTACTGTATCTTCTACTGTATCTTCTAGGGGTGGTCTACTGTATCTTCTACAGGGGTCTATCTACTGTATCTTCTACAGGGTGGTCTACTGTATCTTCTACAGGGTGGTCTACTGTATCTTCTACAGGGTGGTCTACTGTATCTTCTACAGGGTGGTCTACTGTATCTTCTACAGGGGTCTACTGTATCTTCTACAGGGTCTGGTCTACTGTATCTTCTGTATCTTCTACAGGGTGGTCTACTGTATCTTCTACAGGGTGGTCTACTGTATCTTCTACAGGGTGGTCTACTGTATCTTCTACAGGGTGGTCTACTGTATCTTCTACTGTATCTTCTACAGGGTGGTCTGTATCTTCTACAGGGTGGTCTACTGTATCTTCTACAGGGTGGTCTTCTACAGGGTGTATCTTCTACAGGGTGGTCTACTGTATCTACAGGGTGGTCTACTGTATCTTCTACAGGGTGGTCTACTGTATCTTCTACAGGTGGTCTACTGTATCTTCTACAGGGTGGTCTACTGTATCTTCTACAGGGTGGTCTACTGTATCTTCTACAGGGTGGTCTACTGTATCTTCTACAGGGTGGTCTACTGTATCTTCTACAGGGTGGTCTACTGTATCTTCTACAGGGTGGTCTACTGTATATTCTGCTGTATCTTCTACAGGGTGGTCTACTGTATCTTCTACAGGGTGTCTTCTACTGTATCTTCTACAGGGTGGTCTGCTGTATCTTCTACAGGGTGGTCTGCTGTATCTTCTACAGGGTGGTCTACTGTATCTTCTACTGTATCTTCTACAGGGTGGTCTACTGTATCTTCTACAGGGTGGGTGGATCTTCTACTGTATCTTCTACAGGGTGGTCTGCTGTATCTTCTACAGGGTGGTCTACTGTATCTTCTACTGTATGGTCTACTGTATCTTCATCTGGTCTACTGTATCTTCTACAGGGTGGTCTACTGTATCTTCTACAGGGTGGTCTACTGTATCTTCTACAGGGTGGTCTGCTGTATCTTCTACAGGGTGGTCTACTGTATCTTCTACAGGGTGGTCTACTGTATCTTCTACAGGGTGGTCTACTGTATCTTCTACAGGGTGGTCTGCTGTATCTTCTACAGGGTGGTCTGCTGTATCTTCTACAGGGTGGTCTACTGTATCTTCTACAGGGTGGTCTACTGTATCTTCTACAGGGTGGTCTACTGTATCTTCTACAGGGTGGTCTACTGTATCTTCTACAGGGTGGTCTACTGTATCTTCTACAGGGTGGTCTACTGTATCTTCTACAGGGTGGTCTACTGTATATTCCTGCTGTATCTTCTACAGAGTGGTCTACTGTATCTTCTACAGAGTGGTCTACTGTATCTTCTACAGGGTGGTCTACTGTATCTTCTACTGTATCTTCTACAGGGTGGTCTACTGTATCTTCTACAGGGTGGTCTACTGTATATCTTCTACAGGGTGGTCTACTGTATCTTCTACTGTATCTTCTACAGGTTGGTCTACTGTATATTCTACAGGGTGGTCTACTGTATCTTCTACAGGGTGGTCTACTGTATCTTCTACAGGGTGGTCTACTGTATCTTCTACAGGGTGGTCTACTGTATCTTCTACAGGGTGGTCTACTGTATCTTCTACAGGGTGGTCTACTGTATCTTCTACAGGGTGGTCTACTGTATCTTCTACAGGGTGGTCTACTGTATCTTCTACAGGGTGGTCTACTGTATCTTCTACTGTATCTTCTACAGGGTGGTCTACTGTATCTTCTACAGGGTGGTCTACTGTATCTTCTACAGGGTGGTCTATCTTCTACAGGGTGGTCTGCTGTATCTTCTACAGGGTGGTCTACTGTATCTTCTACAGGGTGGTCTATCTTCTACTGTATCTTCTACAGGGTGGTCTTCTACTGTATCTTCTACAGGGTGGTCTACTGTATCTTCTACAGGGTGGTCTGCTGTATCTTCTACAGGGTGGTCTGCTGTATCTTCTACAGGGTGGTCTGCTGTATCTTCTACAGGGTGGTCTGCTGTATCTTCTACAGGGTGGTCTGCTGTATCTTCTACAGGGTGGTCTGCTGTATTTTCTACAGGGTGGTCTGCTGTATCTTCTACAGGGTGGTCTACTGTATCTTCTACAGGGTGGTCTACTGTATCTTCTACAGGGTGGTCTACTGTATCTTCTACAGGGTGGTCTACTGTATCTTCTACAGGGTGGTCTACTGTATCTTCTACTGTATCTTCTACAGGGTGGTCTGCTGTATCTTCTACAGGGTCTACTGTATCTTCTACAGGGTGGTCTACTGTATCTTCTACAGGGTGGTCTACTGTATCTTCTATCTTCTACAGGGTGGTCTACTGTATCTTCTATCTTGTATCTGTATCTTCTACAGGGTGGTCTACTGTATCTTCTACTGTATCTTCTACAGGGTGGTCTACTGTATCTTCTACAGGGTGGTCTACTGTATCTTCTACAGGGTGGTCTACTGTATCTTCTACAGGGTGGTCTTCTACAGGGGGTGGTCTACTGTATCTTCTACAGGGTGGTCTACTGTATCTTCTACAGGGTGGTCTACTGTATCTTCTACAGGGTGGTCTGCTGTATCTTCTACAGGGTGGTCTACTGTATCTTCTGCTGTATCTTCTACAGGGTGGTCTGCTGTATCTTCTACAGGGTGGTCTACTGTATCTTCTACAGGGTGGTCTACTGTATCTTCTACAGGGTGGTCTACTGTATCTTCTACAGGGTGGTCTGCTGTATCTTCTACAGGGTGGTCTGCTGTATCTTCTACAGGGTGGTCTACTGTATCTTCTACAGGGTGGTCTACTGTATCTTCTACAGGGTGGTCTACTGTATCTTCTACAGGGTGGTCTACTGTATCTTCTACAGGGTGGTCTACTGTATCTGCTGTATCTTCTACAGGGTGGTCTACTGTATCTTCTACTGTATCTTCTACAGGGTGGTCTGGTGTATCTTCTACAGGGTGGTCTACTGTATCTTCTACAGGGTGGTCTGCTGTATCTTCTACAGGGTGGTCTGCTGTATTTTCTACAGGGTGGTCTGCTGTATCTTCTACAGAGTGGTCTACTGTATCTTCTACAGAGTGGTCTACTGTATCTTCTACAGGGTGGTCTACTGTATATTCTACTGTATCTTCTACAGGGTGGTCTACTGTATATCTTGTACAGGGTGGTCTACTGTATCTTCTACTGTATCTTCTACAGGTTGGTCTACTGTATCTTCTACAGGGTGGTCTACTGTATCTTCTACAGGTTGGTCTACTGTATCTTCTACAGGGTGGTCTACTGTATCTTCTACAGGGTGGTCTACTGTATCTACAGGGTGGTCTACTGTATCTTCTACAGGGTGGTCTACTGTATCTTCTACAGGGTGGTCTACTGTATCTTCTACAGGGTGGTCTACTGTATCTTCTACAGGGTGGTCTACTGTCTTCAGACTGTATCTTCTACAGGTTGGTCTACTGTATCTTCTACAGGTTGGTCTACTGTATCTTCTACAGGGTGGTCTGCTGTATCTTCTACAGGGTGGTCTACTGTATCTTCTACTGTATCTTCTACAGGGTGGTCTACTGTATCTTCTACAGGGTGGTCTACTGTATCTTCTACAGGGTGGTCTACTGTATCTTCTACAGGGTGGTCTACTGTATCTTCTACAGGGTGGTCTACTGTATCTTCTACAGGGTGGTCTACTGTATCTTCTACAGGGTGGTCTACTGTATCTTCTACTGTATCTTCTACAGGGTGGTCTACTGTATCTTCTACTGTATCTTCTACAGGGTGGTCTACTGTATCTTCTACAGGGTGGTCTGCTGTATCTTCTACAGGGTGGTCTACTGTATCTTCTACAGGGTGGTCTACTGTATCTTCTACAGGGTGGTCTACTGTATCTTTCTACAGGGTGGTCTACTGTATCTTCTACAGGGTGGTCTACTGTATCTTCTACAGGGTGGTCTATGTATCTTCTACAGGGTGGTCTTCTGTATCTTCTACAGGGTGGTCTACTGTATCTTCTACAGGGTGGTCTACTGTATCTTCTACAGGGTGGTCTTCTACTGTATCTTCTACAGGGTGGTCTACTGTATCTTCTACTGTATCTTCTACAGGGTGGTCTACTGTATCTTCTACAGGGTGGTCTGCTGTATCTTCTACAGGGTGGTCTACTGTATCTTCTACAGGGTGGTCTACTGTATCTTCTACAGGGTGGTCTACTGTATCTTCTACAGGGTGGTCTACTGTATCTTCTACAGGGTGGTCTACTGTATCTTCTACAGGGTGGTCTACTGTATCTTCTACAGGGTGGTCTACTGTATCTTCTACTGTATCTTCTACAGGGTGGTCTGTATCTTCTGTGTATCTTCTACAGGGTGGTCTACTGTATCTTCTACAGGGTGGTCTGTATCTTCTACAGTATCTTCTACAGGGTGGTCTACTGTATCTTCTACAGGGTGGTCTACTATCTTCTACAGGTGGTCTACTGTATCTTCTACTTCTACAGGGTGGTCTACTGTATCTTCTACAGGGTGGTCTACTGTATCTTCTACAGGGTGGTCTACTGTATCTTCTGTATCAGGGTGGTCTACTGTATCTTCTACAGGGTGGTCTACTGTATCTTCTACAGGGTGGTCTACTGTATCTTCTACAGGGTGGTCTACTCTACTGTATCTTCTACTGTATCTTCTACAGGGTGGTCTACTGTATCTTCTACAGGGTGGTCTACTGTATCTTCTACAGGGTGGTCTACTGTATCTTCTACAGGGTGGTCTACTGTATCTTCTACAGGGTGGTCTTGTATCTTCTACAGGGTGGTCTACTGTATCTTCTACAGGGTGGTCTACAGGGTGGTCTACTGTATCTTCTACAGGGTGGTCTATCTTCTACAGTATCTTCTACTGTATCTTCTACTGTAGGGTGGTCTACTGTATCTTCTACAGGGTGGTCTGTGGTCTACTGTATCTTCTACAGGGTGGTGGTCTACTCTTCTACAGGGTGGTCTACTGTATCTTCTTCTACTGTATGTGGTCTACTCTTCTACAGGGTGGTCTACTGTATCTTCTACTGTATCTACTTATCTACTGGGTGGTCTACTGTATCTTCTACAGGGTGGTCTACTGTATCTTCTACAGGGTGGTCTACTGTATCTGTCTACTGTATCTTCTCTTCTACTGTAGGGTGGTCTACTGTATCTTCTACAGGGTGGTCTACTGTATCTTCTACAGGGTGGTCTACTGTATCTTCTACAGGGTGGTCTACTGTATCTTCTACAGGGGGTGGTCTACTGTATCTTCTACAGGGTGGTCTATCTTCTATCTTCTACAGGGTGGGTGTCTACTGTATCTTCTACAGGGTGGTCTACTGTATCTTCTACAGGGTGGTCTACTGTATCTTCTACAGGGTGGTCTACTGTATCTTCTACAGGGTGGTCTACTGTATATTCTGCTGTATCTTCTACAGGGTGGTCTACTGTATCTTCTACAGGGTGGTCTGCTGTATCTTCTACTGTATCTTCTACAGGGTGGTCTTCTACTGTATCTTCTACAGGGTGGTCTACTGTATCTTCTACAGGGTGGTCTACTGTATCTTCTACAGGGTGGTCTACTGTATCTTCTACAGGGTGGTCTACTGTATCTTCTACAGGGTGGTCTACTGTATCTTCTACAGGGTGGTCTACTGTATCTTCTACAGGGTGGTCTACTGTATCTTCTACAGGGTGGTCTACTGTATCTTCTACAGGGTGGTCTACTGTATCTTCTACTGTATCTTCTACAGGGTGGTCTACTGTATCTTCTACAGTATCTTCTACAGGGTGGTCTACTGTATCTTCTACTGTATCTTCTACAGGGTGGTCTACTGTATCTTCTACAGGGTGGTCTACTGTATCTTCTACAGGGTGGTCTACTGTATCTTCTACTGTATCTTCTACAGGGTGGTCTACTGTATCTTCTACAGGGTGGTCTACTGTATCTTCTACTGTATCTTCTACAGGGTGGTCTACTGTATCTTCTACTGTATCTTCTACAGGGTGGTCTACTGTATCTTCTACAGGGTGGTCTACTGTATCTTCTACAGGGTGGTCTACTGTATCTTCTACTGGGTGGTCTACTGTATCTTCTACAGGGTGGTCTACTGTATCTTCTACAGGGTGGTCTACTGTATCTTCTACAGGGGGTGGTCTACTGTATCTTCTACAGGGTGGTCTACTGTATCTTCTACAGGGTGGTCTACTGTATCTTCTACAGGGTGGTCTACTGTATCTTCTACTGTATCTTTCTACAGGGTGGTCTACTGTATCTTCTACAGGGTGGTCTACTGTATCTTCTACAGGGTGGTCTACTGTTCTACAGGGTGGTCTATGTATCTTCTACAGGGGTCTACTGTATCTTCTACAGGGTGGTCTACTGTATCTTCTACTGTATCTTCTACAGGGTGGTCTACTGTATCTTCTACAGGGTGGTCTACTGTATCTTCTACAGGGTGGTCTACTGTATCTTCTACAGGGTGGTCTACTGTATCTTCTACTGGGTCTTCTACTGGGTGGTCTACTGTATCTTCTACAGGGTGGTCTACTGTATCTTCTACTGTATCTTCTACAGGGTGGTCTTCTTCTACTGTATCTTCTTCTACAGGGTGGTCTACTGTATCTTCTGTATCTTCTACAGGGTGGTCTACTGTATCTTCTACAGGGTGGTCTACTGTATCTTCTACAGGGTGGTCTACTGTATCTTCTACAGGGTGGTCTACTGTATCTTCTATCTTCTACAGGGTGGTCTACTGTATCTTCTACAGGGTGGTCTACTGTATCTTCTACTGTATCTTCTACAGGGTGGTCTACTGTATCTTCTACAGGGTGGTCTACTGTATCTTCTACAGGGTGGTCTACTGTATCTTCTTCCAGGGTGGTCTACTGTATCTTGGTCTACTGTATCTTCTACAGGGTGGTCTACTGTATCTTCTACAGGGTGGTCTACTGTATCTTCTACAGGGTGGTCTACTGTATCTTCTACAGGGTGGTCTACTGTATCTTCTACAGGGTGGTCTGTCTACAGGGTGGTCTACTGTATCTTCTACAGGGTGGTCTACTGTATCTTCTACAGGGTGGTCTACTGTATCTTCTACAGGGTGGTCTACTGTATCTTCTTCAGGGTGGTCTACTGTATCTTCTACAGGGTGGTCTACTGTATCTTCTACAGGGTCTTCTACTCTACTGTATCTTCTACAGGGTGGTCTACTGTATCTTCTACAGGGTGGTCTACTGTATCTTCTACAGGGTGGTCTACTGTATCTTCTACAGGGTGGTCTACTGTATCTTCTACAGGGTGGTCTACTGTATCTTCTACAGGGTGGTCTACTGTATCTTCTACAGGGTGGTCTACTGTATCTTCTACTGTAGGGGGTGGTCTACTGTATCTTCTACAGGGTGGTCTACTGTATCTTCTACTTCTAGGGTGGTCTACTGTATCTTACTACAGGGTGGTCTACTGTATCTTCTACAGGGTGGTCTACTGTATCTTCTACAGGGTGGTCTACTGTATCTTCTACAGGGTGGTCTACTGTATCTTCTACAGGGTGGTCTACTGTCTACTGTATCTTCTACAGGGTGGTCTACTGTATCTTCTACAGGGTGGTCTACTGTATCTTCTACAGGGTGGTCTACTGTATCTTGGTCTACTGTATCTTCTACAGGGTGGTCTACTGTATCTTCTACAGGGTGGTCTACTGTATCTTCTACAGGGTGGTCTACTGTATCTTCTACTGGTCTACTGTATCTTCTACAGGGTCTACAGGTATCTTCTACTACTGGTATCTTCTACAGGGTGGTCTACTGTATCTTCTACAGGGTGGTCTACTGTATCTTCTGTATCTGTATCTTGTATCTTCTACAGGGTGGTCTACTGTATCTTCTACAGGGTATCTTCTACAGGGTGGTCTACTGTATCTTCTACTGTCTTGTCTACTGCATCTTCTACAGGGTGGTCTACTGGGTGGTCTACTGTATCTTCTACAGGGTGGTCTGTATCTTCTACTGTATCTTCTACAGGTGGTCTACTGTATCTTCTATCTTCTACAGGGGTCTACTGTATCTTCTACAGGGTGGTCTACTGTATCTACTGTATCTTCTACAGGGTGGTCTACTGTATCTTCTACAGGGTGGTCTACTGTATCTTCTACAGGGTGGTCTACTGTATCTTCTACAGGGTGGTCTACTGTATCTTCTACAGGGTGGTCTACTGTATCTTCTACTGTATCTTCTACAGGTGGTCTACTGTATCTTGGTCTATCTACAGGGTGGTCTACTGTATCTTCTACAGGGTGGTCTACTGTATCTTCTACAGGGTGGTCTACTGTATCTTCTACAGGGTGGTCTACTTCTACAGGGTGTATCTTCTACAGGGTGGTCTACTGTATCTTCTAGGGTGGTCTACTGTATGTATCTTCTACTGTCTATCTTCTACAGGGTGGTCTACTGTATCTTCTACAGGGTGGTCTACTGTATCTTCTACAGGGTGGTCTACTGTATCTTCTACAGGGTATCTTCTACAGGTATGGTCTACTGTATCTTCTACAGGGTGGTCTACTGTATCTTCTACAGGGTGGTCTACTGTATCTTCTACAGGGTGGTCTACTGTATCTTCTACAGGGTGGTCTACTGTATCTTCTACAGGGTGGTCTACTGTATCTTCTTCTACAGGGTGGTCTACTGTATCTTCTACAGGGTGGTCTACTGTATCTTCTACAGGGTGGTCTACTGTATCTTCTACAGGGTGTATCTTCTACAGGGTGGTCTACTGTATCTTCTACTGTATCTTCTAGGGTGGTCTACTGTATCTTCTACAGGGTGGTCTACTGTATCTTCTACTGTGTATTCTACAGGGTGGTCTACTGTATTTCAGGGTGGTCTATCTTCTACAGGGTGGTCTACTGTATCTTCTACAGGGTGGTCTACTGTATCTTCTACAGGGTGGTCTACTGTATCTTCTGGTCTACTGTCTTCTGTCTTCTACAGGGTGGTCTACTGTATCTTCTACTGTAGGGTGGTCTACTGTATCTTCTACAGGGTGGTCTACTGTATCTTCTACAGGGTGGTCTGTATCTTCTACAGGGTGGTCTACTGTATCTTCTACAGGGTGGTCTACTGTATCTTCTACAGGGTGGTCTACTGTATCTTCTACTGTATCTTCTACAGGGTGGTCTACTGTATCTTCTACAGGGTGGTCTACTGTATCTTCTACTGTATCTTCTACAGGGTGGTCTACTGTATCTTCTACAGGGTGGTCTACTGTATCTTCTACTGTATCTTCTACAGGGTGGTCTACTGTATCTTCTACAGGGTGGTCTACTGTATCTTCTACAGGGTGGTCTACTGTATCTTCTACAGGGTGGTCTACTGTATCTTCTACTGTATCTTCTACAGGGTGGTCTACTGTATCTTCTACTGTATCTTCTACAGGGTGGTCTACTGTATCTTCTACAGGGTGGTCTACTGTATCTTCTACTGTATCTTCTACAGGGTGGTCTACTGTATCTTCTACAGGGTGGTCTACTGTATCTTCTACAGGGTGGTCTACTGTATCTTCTACAGGGTGGTCTACTGTATCTTCTACAGGGTGGTCTACTGTATCTTCTACTGTATCTTCTACAGGGTGGTCTACTGTATCTTCTACAGGGTGGTCTACTGTATCTTCTACAGGGTGGTCTACTGTATCTTCTACTGTATCTTCTACAGGGTGGTCTACTGTATCTTCTACAGGGTGGTCTACTGTATCTTCTACAGGGTGGTCTACTGTATCTTCTACAGGGTGGTCTACTGTATCTTCTACAGGGTGGTCTATGTATCTTCTACAGGGTGGTCTACTGTATCTTCTACAGGGTGGTCTGCTGTATCTTCTACAGGGTGGTCTACTGTATCTTCTACAGGGTGGTCTACTGTATCTTCTACAGGGTGGTCTACTGTATCTTCTACAGGGTGGTCTACTGTATCTTCTACAGGGTGTATCTTCTACTGTATCTTCTACAGGGTGGTCTATGTGTATCTTCTACAGGGTGGTCTACTGTATCTTCTACAGGGTGGTCTACTGTATCTTCTACAGGGTGGTCTACTGTATCTTCTACTGTATCTTCTACAGAGTGGTCTACTGTATCTTCTACAGGGTGGTCTACTGTATCTTCTACAGGGTGGTCTACTGTATCTTCTACAGAGTGGTCTACTGTATCTTCTACAGGGTGGTCTACTGTATCTTCTACAGGGTGGTCTACTGTATCTTCTACAGGGTGGTCTACTGTATCTTCTACAGGGTGGTCTACTGTATCTTCTACAGGGTGGTCTACTGTATCTTCTACAGGGTCTACTCTTCTACAGGGTGGTCTGTATCTTCTACAGGGTGGTCTACTGTATCTTCTACAGGGTGGTCTTTCTACAGGGTGGTCTATGTATTCTACAGGGTGGTCTACTGTATCTTCTACAGGGTGGTCTACTGTATCTTCTACAGGGTGGTCTGTATCTTCTACAGGGTGGTCTACTGTATCTTGGTCTACTGTATCTTCTACAGGGTGGTCTACTGTATCTTCTACAGGGTGGTCTACTGTATCTTCTGTATCTTCTACAGGGTGGTCTACTGTATCTTCTACAGGGTGGTCTACTGTATCTTCTACAGGGTGGTCTACTGTATCTTCTACAGGGTGGTCTACTGTATCTTCTACAGGGTGGTCTACTGTATCTTCTACAGGGTGGTCTACTGTATCTTCTACAGGGTGGTCTACTGTATCTTCTACAGGGTGGTCTACTGTATCTTCTACAGGGTGGTCTACTGTATCTTCTACAGGGTGGTCTACTGTATCTTCTACTACTGTATCTTCTAGGGTGGTCTGGTCTACTGTATCTTCTACAGGGTGGTCTACTGTATCTTCTATCTTCTAGGGTGGTCTACTGTATCTTCTACTGTATCTTCTACAGGGTGGTCTACTGTATCTTCTACAGGGTGGTCTACTGTATCTTCTACAGGGTGGTCTACTGTATCTTCTACAGGGTGGTCTACTGTATCTTCTACAGGGTGGTCTACTGTATCTTCTACAGGGTGGTCTACTGTATCTTCTACAGGGTGGTCTACTGTATCTTCTACAGGGTGGTCTACTGTATCTTCTACTGTATCTTCTACAGGGTGGTCTACTGTATCTTCTACTGTATCTTCTACAGGGTGGTCTACTGTATCTTCTACAGGGTGGTCTACTGTATCTTCTACAGGGTGGTCTACTGTATCTTCTACAGGGTGGTCTACTGTATCTTCTAGGGTGGTCTGTATCTTCTACAGGGTGGTCTACTGTATCTTCTACAGGGTGGTCTACTGTATCTTCTACAGGGTGGTCTACTGTATCTTCTACAGGGTGGTCTACTGTATCTTCTACAGGGTGGTCTACTGTATCTTCTACAGGGTGGTCTACTGTATCTTCTACAGGGTGGTCTACTGTATCTTCTACAGGGTGGTCTACTGTATCTTCTACAGGGTGGTCTACTGTATCTTCTACTGTGTAGGGTGGTCTGTATCTTCTACAGGGTGGTCTACTGTATCTTCTACAGGGTGGTCTACTGTATCTTCTACAGGGTGGTCTACTGTATCTTCTACAGGGTGGTCTACTGTATCTTCTACTGTACAGGGTGGTCTACTGTATCTTCTACAGGGTGGTCTACTGTATCTTCTACAGGGTGGTCTACTGTATCTTCTACAGGGTGGTCTACTGTATCTTCTACAGGGTGGTCTACTGTATCTTCTACAGGGTGGTCTACTGTATCTTCTACAGGGTGGTCTACTGTATCTTCTACTGTATCTTCTACAGGGTGGTCTACTGTATCTTCTACAGGGTGGTCTACTGTATCTTCTACAGG
>NC_068437.1:55316392-55341392 GCF_023373465.1 Oncorhynchus keta | reverse complement strand
GTGTCTGACAGAAGAGATACAGATTAATCTCCTACACCCCATAAATGTGAGATATCACATCAAATGACCATTGAAATGAACTCTATGTTCATCAAGGGTGCAATCAGAGCCATAGCATTGTTCATCTAGGGTGTAATCAGAGGGTGTAATCAGAGGGTGTAATCAGAGCCATAGCATTGTTCATCTAGGGTGCAATCAGAGCCATAGCAATGTTCATCTAGGGTGCAATCAGAGCCATAGCATTGTTCATCTAGGGTGCAATCAGAGCCATAGCATTGTTCATCTAGGGTGTAATCAGAGGGTGTAATCAGAGGGTGTAATCAGAGCCATAGCATTGTTCATCTAGGGTGCAATCAGAGCCATAGCAATGTTCATCTAGGGTGTAATCAGAGGGTGTAATCAGAGGGTGTAATCAGAGCCATAGCAAAGTCCATCTAGGGTGTAATCAGAGGGTGTAATCAGAGCCATAGCAATGTACATCTAGGGTGTAATCAGAGGGTGTAATCAGAGCCATAGCATTGTTCATCTAGGGTGTAATCAGAGGGTGTAATCAGAGCCATAGCAAAGTCCATCTAGGGTGTAATCAGAGCCATAGCATTGTCCATCTAGGGTGTAATCAGAGCCATAGCATTGTCCATCTAGGGTGTAATCAGAGCCATAGCATTGTTCATCTAGGGTGTAATCAGAGCCATAGCATTGTCCATCTAGGGTGTAATCAGAGCCATAGCATTGTTCATCCAGGGTGTAATTAGAGGGTGTAATCAGAGCCATAGCATTGTCCATCTAGGGTGTAATCAGAGCCATAGCATTGTCCATCTAGGGTGTAATCAGAGCCATAGCATTGTTCATCTAGGGTGTAATCAGAGGGTGTAATCAGAGCCATAGCAATGTACATCATCACTCTGTATGGGATTTACAGGACAAGAGGGTTTGTCATCACTCCGTATGGGATTTACAGGACAAGAGGAGGGTTCGTCATCACTCTGTGTGGGATTTACAGGACAAGAGGAGGGTTCGTCATCACTCTGTATGGGATTTACAGGACAAGAGGGTTCGTCATCACTCTGTATGGGATTTACAGGACAAGAGGAGGGTTCGTCATCACTCTGTATGGGATTTACAGGACAAGAGGAGGGTTCATCACTCTGTATGGGATTTACAGGACAAGAGGAGGGTTCGTCATCACTCTGTATGGGATTTACAGGACAAGAGGAGGGTTCGTCATCACTCTGTATGGGATTTACAGGACAAGAGGAGGGTTCATCACTCTGTATGGGATTTACAGGACAAGAGGAGGGTTCATCACTCTGTATGGGATTTACAGGACAAGAGGGTTCGTCATCACTCTGTATGGGATTTACAGGACAAGAGGAGGGTTCGTCATCACTCCGTATGGGATTTACAGGACAAGAGGAGGGTTCATCATCACTCTGTGTGGGATTTACAGGACAAGAGGAGGGTTCGTCGTCACTCTCTCTCTCTCTCCCGGAAACATTTTTCACACTCATATTTCTACTGTTCCCTGATCTCTGGCAGCGCTGATGCCCTACCAGCGGCGTTTCAGAAATACAGACACAGACAAGACACCCGAGAGACAGGGAGGATGCATGGGAAGGAAGGAGGGCTTCTATCATGTTATCAGGGTCCTGTGTGACTCGGTTGGTAAAAGTATGGCACTAGCTAGCAATGCCAAGGTCATGGGTTCAACTCCCAAAGCGATCACCTACTGTACCCATACTATGAATGCAGTGAGGAGAGGGTGATGTGAGAAGGAGGGCAAGAAGGAGGGCGTTGTGAGGGGAGGGTGATGTGAGAAGGAGGGCGTTGTGAAAAGGAGTCTGTATGGGATTTGACAGGACAAGAGGAGGGTTGTGAGAGGAGTGCGTTGTGTGGGTAGGGGATTTGTGAAAGGAGGGTTCGTTGTGAGGGGATTTACAGGACAAAGGAGGGCGTTGTGAGGGGAGGGCGTTGTGAAAAGGAGGGTCGTTGTGAGAGGGAGGGGATTTACAGGACAAGAGGAGGGTTCGTTGTGACTCTGAGGGATTTACAGGACAGGGAGGGTTGTGAGGGGAATGGGATTTACAGACAGGAGGGCGTTGTGAGGGGAGGGTGATGTGAGAGGAGGGTGATGTGAGAAGGAGCGTTGTGAGGAGAGGGTGATGTGAGAAGGAGGGCGTTGTGAGGAGGGAGATGTGAGAAGGAGGAGGCGTTGTGAGGGAGGGCGTTGTGTGAAGGAGGGCGTTGTGTGAAGGAGGGCGTTGTGAAAAGGAGGGCGTTGTGAGAAGGCGGGCGTTGTGAGGGAGGGCGTTGGAGAAGGAGGGCGTTGTGAGGGGAGGGCGTTGTGAGGGGAGGGCGTTGTGAGGGGAGGGTGTTGTGAGGGAGGGCGTTGTGAAAAAGGAGGGCGTTGTGAAAAGGAGGGCGTTGTGAGAAGGAGGGCGTTGTGAGGGGAGGGCGTTGTGAGAAGGAGGGCTGTGTGAGGAGGGCGTTGTGAGGGGAGGGTTGTGAAAAGGAGGGCGTTGTGAGAAGGAGGGCGTTGTGAGGGGGGGCGACAAGAAGGAGGGCATTGTGAGGGTAGGGTGATGTGAGGAGGGCGTTGTGAGAAGGAGGGCGTTGTGAGGGGAGGGTGATGTGAGAAGGATTTACGTTGTGAGAAGGAGGGCGTTGAGCGGAGGGCGTTGTGAGAGTGAGGGCGTTCACTGGGGAGGGCGTTGTGAGAGGGAGGGCGTTGTGTGAGGGAGGACGTTGTGAGGGAGGGCGTTGTGTGGGGAGGGCGTTGTGAGAGGGAGGGCGTTTGAGGGAGGGCGTTGTGAGAGGAGGGCGTTCAGTGAGGGAGGGCGTTGTGTGAAGGAGGGCGTTGTGTGAAGGAGGGCGTTGTGAGAAGGAGGGCGTTGTGAAAAGGAGGGCGTTGTGAGAAGAGGGCGTTGTGAGGGGTGGGCGTTGTGAGAAGGAGGGCGTTGTGAAAAGGAGGGCGTTGTGAGGGGAGGGCGTTGTGAAAAGGAGGGCGTTGTGAGAAGGAGGGCGTTGTGAGGGGAGGGCGTTGTGAAAAGGAGGGCGTTGTGAGGGGAGGGCGTTGTGAGGGGGAGGGCGTTGTGAGAGGGAGGGCGTTGTGTGAGGGAGGGCGTTGTGTGAAGGAGGCCGTTGTGTGAAGGAGGGCGTTGTGTGAAGGAGGGCGTTGTGTGAAGGAGGGCGTTGTGAAAAGGAGGGCGTTGTGAGAAGAGGGCGTTGTGAGGGGTGGGCGTTGTGAGAAGGAGGGCGTTGTGAAAAGGAGGGCGTTGTGAGGGGAGGGCGTTGTGAGAAGGAGTTTGTTGTGAGTAGGAGGCGTTGTGAAAAGGAGGGCGTTGTGAGAAGGAGGGCGTTGTGAGGAGAGGGCGTTGTGAGGGAGGGCGTTGTGAGGGGAGGGCGTTGTGAGGGAGGGCGTTGTGAGAGGGAGGGCGTTGTGAAAAGGAGGCGTTGTGAGAGGAGGGCGTTGTGAGGGGAGGGCGTTGTGAGGGAGGGTGATGTGAGAAGGAGGGCGTTGTGAGGGGAGGGTGATGTGAGGAGGGCGTTGTGAGAAGGAGGGCGTTGTGAGGGAGGGTGATGTGAGAAGGAGGGCGTTGTGAGAAGGAGGGCGTTGTGAGAAGGAGGGCGGTGTGAGGAGGCGTTGTGAGAGGGAGGGCGTTGTGTGAGGAGGGTGTTGTGAGAAGGAGGGCGTTGTGAGGGAGGGCGTTGTGAAAAGGAGGGCGTTGTGAAGGAGGGCGTTGTGAGGGGAGGGCGATGTGAGAAGGAGGGCGTTGTGATGGGAGGGTGATGTGAGGAGGGCGTTGTGAGAAGGAGGGCGTTGTGAGGGAGGGTGATGTGAGAAGGACGGCGTCGTGAGAAGGAGGGCGTTGTGAGCGGAGGGCGTTGTGAGAGTGAGGGCGTTGTGTGGGGAGGGCGTTGTGAGAGGGAGGGCGTTGTGAGGGAGGGCGTTGTGAGGGAGGGCGTTGTGTGGGGAGGGCGTTGTGAGAGGAGGGCGTTGTGTGAGGGAGGGCGTTGTGTGAGGGAGGGCGTTGTGTGGGGAGGGCGTTGTGAGAGGGAGGGCGTTGTGAAAAGGAGGGCGTTGTGAGAAGAGGCGTTGTGAGGGGTGGCGTTGTGAGAAGGAGGGCGTTGTGAAAAGGAGGGCGTTGTGAGAAGGAGGGCGTTGTGAGGGGAGGGCGTTGTGAAAAGGAGGGCGTTGTGAAAAGGAGGGCGTTGTGAGGGGAGGGCGTTGTGAGAGGGAGGGCGTTGTGTGAGGGAGGGCGTTGTGTGAGGGAGGGCGTTGTGTGGGGAGGGCGTTGTGAGAGGGAGGGCGTTGTGTGAGGGAGGGCGTTGTGAAAAGGAGGGCGTTGTGAGAAGGAGGGCGTTGTGAGGAGGGCGTTGTGAAAAGGAGGGCGTTGTGGGGGAGGGCGTTGTGAGGGGAGGGCGTTGTGAGAGGGAGGGCGTTGTGTGAGGGAGGGCGTTGTGTGAAGGAGGGCGTTGTGTGAAGGAGGGCGTTGTGTGAAGGAGGGCGTTGTGAAAAGGAGGGCGTTGTGAGGGGAGGGCGTTGTGAGGGGTGGCGTTGTGAGAAGGAGGGCGTTGTGAAAAGGAGGGCGTTGTGAGGGGAGGGCGTTGTGAGAAGGAGTGTGTTGTGAGTAGGAGCGTTGTGAAAAGGAGGGCGTTGTGAGAAGGAGGGCGTTGTGAGGGAGGGCGTTGTGAAAAGGAGGGCGTTGTGAGGGGAGGGCGTTGTGAGGGGAGGGCGTTGTGAGAGGAGGGCGTTGTGAAAAGGAGGGCGTTGTGAGTAGGAGGGCGTTGTGAGGAGGGTTGTTGTGAGGGGAGGGTGATGTGAGAAGGAGGGCGTTGTGAGGGGAGGGCGTTGTGAGGAGAGGGGGATGTGAGAAGGAGGGCGTTGTGAGGGGAGGGTGATGTGAGAAGGAGGGCGTTGTGAGGGGAGGGCGTTGTGAGGGGAGGGTGATGTTAGAAGGAGGGCGTTGAGAAGGAGGGCGTTGTGAGGGGAGGGCGTTGTGTGAGGGAGGGCGTTGTGAAGGAGGGCATTGTGTGAAGGAGGGCGTTGTGAAAAGGAGGGCGTTGTGAGAAGGCGGGTGTTGTGAGGGGAGGGCGTGAGAAGGAGGGCGTTGTGAAAAGGAGGGCGTTGTGAGGGGAGGGCATTGTGAGGGGAGGGCGTTGTGAGGGGAGGGCGTTGTGAGGGGAGGGCGTTGTGAGAAGGAGGGCGTTGTGAGTGTAGGGCGTTGTGAAAAGGAGGGCGTTGTGAGAAGGAGGGCGTTATGAGAAGGAGGGCGTTGTGAGGGGAGGGCGTTGTGAGGGGAGGGTGTTGTGAAAAGGAGGGCGTTGCGAGAAGGAGGGCGTTGTGAGGGGAGGGTGATGTGAAAGGAGGGCGTTGTGAGAAGGAGGGTGTTGTGAGGGGAGGCGTTGTGAGAGGGAGGGCGTTGTGTGAGGGAGGGCGTTGTGTGAAGGAGGGCGTTGTGTGAAGGAGGGCGTTGTGAAAAGGAGGGCGTTGTGAGAAGGAGGGCGTTGTGAGAAGGAGGGCGTTGTGAAAAGGAGGGCGTTGTGAAAAGGAGGGGGTTGTGAGGGGAGGGCGTTGTCAGGGAGGGCGTTGTGAGGGGAGGGCGTTGTGAAAAGGAGGGCGTTGTGAAAAGGAGGGCGTTGTGAAAAGGAGGGCGTTGTGAGAAGGAGGGCGTTGTGAGGGAGGGCGTTGAAAAGGAGGGCGTTGTGAGTAGGAGGGCGTTGTGAGGGGAGGGCGTTGTGAGGGGAGGGCGTTGAAAAGGAGGGCGTTGTGAGTAGGAGGACGTTGTGAGGAGGGCGTTGTGAGAGGGAGGGCGTTGTGTGGGAAGGGCGTTGTGAGAAGGAGGGCGTTGAGAGGGAGGGCGTTGTGTGGGGAGGGCGTTGTGGGAGGGAGGGCGTTGTGTGGGGAGGGCGTTGTGAGAAGGAGGGCGTTGTGAGGGGAGGGCGTTGTGAGAGGGAGGGCGTTGTGAGCGGAGGGCGTTGTGAGAGGGAGGGCGTTGCGAGGGGAGGGCCATTTTGAGGAGGGCGTTGCGTGGGGAGGGCGTGTGAGGGAGGGCGTTGTGTGGGGAGGGCGTTGTGAGAGGGAGGGCGTTGTGTGAGGGAGGGCGTTGTGAAAAGGAGGGCGTTGTGAGAAGGAGGGCGTTGTGAGGGGAGGGCGTTGTGAAAAGGAGGGCGTTGTGGGGGAGGGCGTTGTGAGGGGAGGATTGTGAGAGGGAGGGCGTTGTGTGAGGGAGGGCGTTGTGTGAAGGAGGGCGTTGTGTGAAGGAGGGCGTTGTGAAAAGGAGGGCGTTGTGAGAAGAGGGCGTTGTGAGGGTGGGCGTTGTGGAGAAGGAGGGCGTTGTGAAAAGGAGGGCGTTGTGAGGGGAGGGCGTTGTGAGAAGGAGTGTGTTGTGAGTAGGAGGGCGTTGTGAAAAGGAGGGCGTTGTGAGAAGGAGGGCGTTGTGAGGGGAGGGCGTTGTGAAAAGGAGGGCGTTGTGAGGGGAGGGCGTTGTGAGGGGAGGGCGTTGTGAGAGGGAGGGCGTTGTGAAAAGGAGGGCGTTGTGAGTAGGAGGGCGTTGTGAGGGGAGGGCGTTGTGAGGGGAGGGTGATGTGAGAAGGAGGGCGTTGTGAGGGGAGGGCGTTGTGAGAGAGGGTGATGTGGAGAAGGAGGGCGTTGTGAGGGGAGGGTGATGTGAGAAGGAGGGCGTTGTGAGGGGAGGGCGTTGTGAGGGGAGGGTGATGTTAGAAGGAGGGCGTTGTGAGAAGGAGGGCGTTGTGAGGGGAGGGCGTTGTGTGAGGGAGGGCGTTGTGTGAAGGAGGGCATTGTGTGAAGGAGGGCGTTGTGAAAAGGAGGGCGTTGTGAGAAGGCGGGTGTTGTGAGGGGAGGGCGTTGTGAGAAGGAGGGCGTTGTGAAAAGGAGGGCGTTGTGAGGGGAGGGCATTGTGAGGGGAGGGCGTTGTGAGGGGAGGGCGTTGTGAGGAGGGCGTTGTGAGAAGGAGGGCGTTGTGAGTGTAGGGCGTTGAAAAGGAGGGCGTTGTGAGAAGGAGGGCGTTATGAGAAGGAGGGCGTTGTGAGGGGAGGGCGTTGTGAGGGGAGGGTGTTGTGAAAAGGAGGGCGTTGCGAGAAGGAGGGCGTTGTGAGGGGAGGGTGATGTGAGAAGGAGGGCGTTGTGAGAAGGAGGGTGTTGTGAGGGAGGGCGTTGTGAGAGGGAGGGCGTTGTGAGGGAGGGCGTTGTGTGAAGGAGGGCGTTGTGTGAAGGAGGGCGTTGTGAAAAGGAGGGCGTTGTGAGAAGGAGGGCGTTGTGAGAAGGAGGGCGTTGTGAAAAGGAGGGCGTTGTGAAAAGGAGGGGGTTGTGAGGGGAGGGCGTTGTCAGGGGAGGGCGTTGTGAGGGGAGGGCGTTGTGAAAAGGAGGGCGTTGTGAAAAGGAGGGCGTTGTGAAAAGGAGGGCGTTGTGAGAAGGAGGGCGTTGTGAGGGAGGGCGTTGTGAAAAGGAGGGCGTTGTGAGTAGGAGGGCGTTGTGAGGGGAGGGCGTTGTGAGGGGAGGGCGTTGTGAAAGGAGGGCGTTGTGAGTAGGAGGACGTTGTGAGGGGGAGGGCGTTGTGAGAGGGAGGGCGTTGTGTGGGAAGGGCGTTGTGAGAAGGAGGGCGTTGTGAGAGGGAGGGCGTTGTGTGGGGAGGGCGTTGTGAGAGGGAGGGCGTTGTGTGGGGAGGGCGTTGTGAGAAGGAGGGCGTTGTGAGAGGGAGGGCGTTGTGAGAGGGAGGGCGTTGTGAGCGGAGGGCGTTGTGAGAGGGAGGGCGTTGCGAGGGGAGGGCCATTTTGAGGGGAGGGCGTTGCGTGGGGAGGGCTCAGACTCTCTTCTCATTTCCTGTACACTCCTCCACCAGACTCTCTTCTCATTTCCTGTACACTCCCTCTCCACCAGACTCTCTTCTCATTTCCTGTACGCTCCTCCTCCACCAGGCTGTTCTCAATTCCTCTTCACTCCCTCCACCAGGCTTTCAACAATGCTGACTCGCTTAGATGTGGCATCCTGGCATGTCACTGTGTGTGCTGCCATCTTCTGGTTGTTTTTAGTATTGCAGCTGATTGATCCTGCTCTGGTCACACTTCAACATGTGGGTCTTTTGCCATTTCAACAAGACTTTAATCTGACAACAATCAACCACAGAAAGACATATACATTCCTGTCTGGAAACTCTACATATGTGACACAACTTCTTCTTCTTCTTCTATACCATTTTAGCGAGCAGACACTTTTTTTTTTTTACCCAAAGCGACGTACATTCATGAGTGTACGTACATTGTTACATATGGGTGGTCCCGGAAATGGAACCCACGACCCTGGCCGTTTAAAGTGCCACGTTCTACAAACTGAGCTACAAATGGACACTTCTTCTTCAAACAAGACAATACAGCACATAAATTGTGATGGATTCAGTTTATTACTGAATGTAAAATTCACAACACTTAAATGTTTTAAAATAAAAAATTAACAGCTTCTAACTCTAGGAAAATATTCCTCTACATAAAACATATTTTAAAAAAAGAAATACATAGAATTTAGAATTTCTGTAAATGAGTAAAAAACTTTGAACAATAAAAAGCTTTTAGCATCATCTGAGTTAAGTTCTGGAAGTTGACATCTGGTCGATTTTTCAAAGCTCTTGGATTTGTAAAAAAAAAAAAAAAAAATGGATTTAACTTTTTTTTTTTTACCTTTATTTAACAAGTCAAGTCGGTTAAGAACAAATTCTTATTTACAATGACGGCCTACACCGGGCCAAACCTGGACGACGCTGGGCCGATGGGCCTCACAATCATGGCCCGTTGTGATACATGAAAAACACTGAAATGAGAAATGTAGCTTCATTAACTTGAATGACAACAATCACGAATTGCATAATGGGACTTGAGGACATAACTTTTTTTTTGGGGGGGGGGGGCACAAAAACTGTAATCCTTCCGTCCAATCCTGATAGTCATCTGTGTTTTTATTTATTTTTTAATTTGTGAATTGTGTGGAATGGTCTGACAGTCATGGTGGCGACGCTGTTTGATTAGAGACCAGAGACCCAAAGGGGACTAACAGTCTCAGTCTCATTCTGGGCTCTAATAGCTATTTAAAGACAGCCAAGCTCCCATGCTTCTGATGATTCAGCCCCAGATTGTGCTGTTTGATAGCAGAACGGCGACACCTGCTGGCCAGAGGCTGTAGCTACACCATAAACAATAAGAGACAATGTCTAAGGCTTCAATGGTTCCCTATTCCCTATATAGTGCACTACTTTTGACCAGGACCCCATAGGGAATACATTAGGGCCCTGGTCAAAAGTAGTGTACTATATAGGGAATAGGGTGCCATTTGCGATGTACCCAATAAGAATGGAAACAAAAAAAACAACAGCATTATGAAAACCAAAAACTGTGCGGTCGGGCGGGCTAAGTCGACCTCGTTCTTTCCTGTTTCGAACACTGATCCAGCTCAGTGACTCACACGACCACTTATTTAGCCCTGTCTAAAGTCATATGTACAATCATTACTTTTTTTTCAAACAACATGGAAAAAAAGGAGGAAAATAATGAAAGAAAGTAAAACACACACAAAAACATCACACGTACAGCATATAACATCCTACAGTATATAACATACTTCATGCAACACTATTCATTCTCCTTGGTAGCGAGTCATTTGTCAGAGACCAAGCAGACCAGACACACCTGTGAGAGAGATGGAGTAAGGGAGAGAAAGAGAGGTGGAGCTGAGTGGTTCTCAGAGCCTCAGTGGACAGACTGATGAGACCCCAGCAGTCTAGCCCTGGGTAGGGCAGGCCTCTCCACCCCAAAAACCATGGTTCATCAGCCTCCCCTCTCTATCTCCTCCCCTCTATCCCATCTCTAGCTCCTCCCTCTTATCTCCATCTCTAGCTCCTCCCCTCTCTCTCTCTCCATCTCTAGCCCCTCCCCTCTGTCTCCCATCTCTAGCTCCTCCCTCTGTCTCCCATCTCTAGCTCCTCCCCTCTCTATCTCCTCCCTCGCTCTCTCCATCTCTAGCTTCATAGTAGGAGTGCTGATCTTGGATCAGGCACAGGCCCACATCTCTCTCTCTCTCTCTCTGATTAACAGCTCACAAAACGTCACTAAAGTGCTCTTACAAAGACTGAGCTAGCTAACTAACTAACTTGCTTACTAACTAAATACCACGATAAGCGCTTCAAGAATAGAACAGAACAGGACATACAGGTGTTTGTTTGAATACTGAAGAAGGGCATAAAACCTTGCATCATAATGGCTTTAAAGGACTCCGTAATAAACCAAAAGCTGAATTCATAACCTAAAACCTTTAATCAGTTCATTACCTAAATCTGAGTGGGAAAAAAAACAAAACATAATGTCACTTAAAAAATAATGAAGACAACAGCGATGTGTGTGTGAGCCCACGGCCATGTGTGAGAACTGCTCCCAGATCTGCTTGTGTCCTGGCCAACTCCACTGCTGTCAGTGGCCAGTTGTGTTTGGCCTGACGATGAGTGACAAGGCGTTGGCCTGACGATGAGTGACAAGGCGTTGGCCTGACGATGAGTGACAAGGCATTGGCCTGACGATGAGTGACAAGGCGTTGGTCTGATAGTCCAAACAGACTGCTATCCAGGCTGTTACCAGGCTAGGAGAGGGTGAATGGTATCAGACTGGGTCAGTTACCAGGCTAGGAGAGGGTGAATGGTATCAGACTGGGTCAGTTACCAGGCTAGGAGAGGGTGAATGGTATCAGACTGGGTCAGTTACCAGGCTAGGAGAGGGTGAATGGTATCAGACTGGGTCAGTTACCAGGCTAGGAGAGGGTGAATGGTATCAGACTGGGTCAGTTACCAGGCTAGGAGAGGGTGAATGGTATCAGACTGGGTCAGTTACCAGGCTAGGAGAGGGTGAATGGTATCAGACTGGGTCAGTTACCAGGCTAGGAGAGGGTGAATGGTATCAGACTGGGTCAGTTACCAGGCTAGGAGAGGGTGAATGGTATCAGACTGGGACAGTTACCAGGCTAGGAGAGGGTGAATGGTACCAGACTGGGTCAGTTACCAGGCTAGGAGAGGGTGAATGGTATCAGACTGGGTCAGTTACCAGGCTAGGAGAGGGTGAATGGTATCAGACTGGGTCAGTTACCAGGCTAGGAGAGGGTGAATGGTATCAGACAGTTGTTTGTTTCTGTGTTTCACTGTGAGAGTGTGTCTATGCTATGCATGTCTGTCTGTGTGTGTGTGTGTCTGTGTGTGTCTGTGTGTCTGTGTCTGTGTGTGTGTGTGTGTGTGAATGGTCTGTCAGACTGTGTAGAGGGTGAATGGTATCCAGTCTGTGTGTGAATGTGTGTGTGTGTGTGTGTGTGTGTGTGTGTGTGTGTGTGTGTGTGTGTGTGTGTGTGTGTGTGGGTGTGTGTGTGTGGTGACTGGGTGTTAGGCGTGCATGACTTTTGCTGGTCTTCATAGTCAGTACTTGGGAACTTTGGTGTAATCCTCCTGGACAACACTCTTACAGAGACACATGGACAGAATCATACCGAGGAGCTGGAGAGGAACACAACACTGGGTTAGTTATGCTGTTAACACACACACACACACACACACACACACACACACACACACACACACACACACACACACACACACACACACACACACACACACACACACACACACACACACACACACACACACTGAGGGTACAGTATATGTCCTGGTATTAGTACTGAGGGTACAGTATATATCCTGGTATCAGTACTGAGGGTACAGTATATATCCTAGTATTAGTACTGAGGGTACAGTATATATCAGTACTGAGGGTACAGTATATATCAGTACTGAGGGTACAGTATATATCCTGGTATCAGTACTGAGGGAACAGTATATATCCTAGTATCAGTACTGAGGGTACAGTATATATCCTGGTATCAGTACTGAGGGTACAGTATATATCCTAGTATCAGTACTGAGGGTACAGTATATATCCTGGTATCAGTACTGAGGGTACAGTATATATCCTAGTATTAGTACTGAGGGTACAGTATATATCAGTACTGAGGGTACAGTATATATCCTAGTATTAGTACTGAGGGTACAGTATATATCCTGGTATCAGTACTGAGGGTACAGTATATATCAGTACTGAGGGTACAGTATATATTAGTACTGAGGGTACAGTATATATCCTAGTATTAGTACTGAGGGTACAGTATATATCCTAGTATTAGTACTGAGGGTACAGTATATATCCTAGTATCAGTACTGAGTGTACAGTATATATCCTAGTATCAGTACTGAGGGTACAGTATATATCCTGGTATCAGTACTGAGGGTAAAGTGTATATCCTAGTATCACTACTGAGGGTACAGAATATATCCTGGTATCAGTACTGAGGGTACTGTATATATCCTAGTATCACTACTGAGGGTACTGTATATATCCTAGTATCACTACTGAGGGTACTGTATATATCCTGGTATCAGTACTGAGGGTACTGTATATATCCTGGTATCAGTACTGAGGGTACTGTATATATCCTAGTATCACTACTGAGGGTACAGTATATATCCTAGTATCACTACTGAGGGTACAGTATATATCCTACTATCACTACTGAGGGTACAGTATATATCAGTACTGAGGGTACAGTATATATCAGTACTGAGGGTACAGTATATATCAGTACTGAGGGTACAGTATATATCCTGGTATCAGTACTGAGGGTACAGTATATATCCTAGTATCAGTACTGAGGGTACAGTATATATCCTAGTATCACTACTGAGGGTACAGTATATATACTGGTATCAGTACTGAGGGTACTGTATATATCCTAGTATCACTACTGAGGGTACTGTATATATCCTAGTATCACTACTGAGGGTACTGTATATATCCTAGTATCACTACTGAGGGTACAGTATATATCCTGGTATCAGTACTGAGGGTACTGTACATATCCTAGTATTACTACTGAGGGTACTGTATATATCCTAGTATCACTACTGAGGGTACAGTATATATCCTGGTATCAGTACTGAGGGTACAGTATATATCCTAGTATCACTACTGAGGGTACAGTATATATCCTGGTATCAGTACTGAGGGTACAGTATATATCCTAGTATCACTACTGAGGGTACAGTATATATCCTGGTATCAGTACAGAGGGTACAGTATATATCCTAGTATCAGTACTGAGGGTACAGTATATATCCTAGTATCACTACTGAGGGTACAGTATATATCCTGGTATCAGTACTGAGGGTACAGTATATATCCTGGTATCAGTACTGAGGGTAAAGTATATATCCTAGTATCACTACTGAGGGTACAGAATATATCCTGGTATCAGTACTGAGGGTACAGTATATATCCTAGTATTAGTACTGAGGGTACAGTATATATCCTAGTATCAGTACTGAGTGTACAGTATATATCCTAGTATCAGTACTGAGGGTACAGTATATATCATAGTATCAGTACTGAGGGTACAGTATATATCCTGGTATCAGTACTGAGGGTAAAGTATATATCCTAGTATCACTACTGAGGGTACAGTATATATCCTGGTATCAGTACTGAGGGTACTGTATATATCCTAGTATCAGTACTGAGGGTACAGTATATATCCTAGTATCAGTACTGAGGGTACGGTATATATCCTGGTATCAGTACTGAGGGTACTGTATATATCCTGGTATCAGTACTGAGGGTACAGTATATATCCTAGTATCAGTACTGAGGGTACAGTATATATCCTAGTATCAGTACTGAGGGTACAGTATATATCCTGGTATCAGTACTGAGGGTACAGTATATATCCTAGTATCACTACTGAGGGTACAGTATATATCCTGGTATCAGTACTGAGGGTACAGTATATATCCTAGTATCACTACTGAGGGTACAGTATATATCCTGGTATCAGTACTGAGGGTACTGTTTATATCCTAGTATCACTACTGAGGGTACAGTATATATCCTGGTATCAGTACTGAGGGTACTGTATATATCCTGGTATCAGTACTGAGGGTACAGTATATATCCTAGTATCAGTACTGAGGGTACAGTATATATCCTAGTATCACTACTGAGGGTACAGTATATATCCTAGTATCACTACTGAGGGTACAGTATATATTCTAGTATCACTACTGAGGGTACTGTATATATCCTAGTATCACTACTGAGGGTACTGTATATATCCTGGTATCAGTACTGAGGGTACAGTATATATCCTAGTATCACTACTGAGGGTACAGTATATATCCTGGTATCAGTACTGAGGGTACAGTATATATCCTAGTATCAGTACTGAGGGTACAGTATATATCATAGTATCAGCACTGAGGGTACAGTATATATCCTGGTATCAGTACTGAGGGTACAGTATATATCCTAGTATCACTACTGAGGGTACAGTATATATCCTAGTATCACTACTGAGGGTACTGTATATATCCTAGTATCAGTACTGAGGGTACAGTATATATCCTAGTATCACTACTGAGGGTACAGTATATATCCTGGTATCAGTACTGAGGGTACAGTATATATCCTAGTATCACTACTGAGGGTACAGTATATATCCTAAGATCACTACTGAGGGTACTGTATATATCCTAGTATCACTACTGAGGGTACTGTATATATCCTGGTATCAGTACTGAGGGTACAGTATATATCCTAGTATCACTACTGACGGTACAGTATATATCCTAGTATCACTACTGAGGGTACAGTATATATCCTGGTATCAGTACTGAGGGTACAGTATATATCCTAGTATCATTACTGATGGCACAATATATATCCTGGTATCAGTACTGAGGGTACAGTATATATCCTAGTATCACTACTGAGGGTACAGTATATATCCTGGTATCAGTACTGAGGGTACAGTATATATCCTAGTATCACTACTGAGGGTACAGTATATATCCTGGTATCACTACTGAGGGTACAGTATATATCCTAGTATCACTACTGAGGGTACAGTATATATCCTAGTATCACTACTGAGGGTACTGTATATATCCTGGTATCAGTACTGAGGGTACAGTATATATCCTAGTATCACTACTGAGGGTACAGTATATATCCTAGTATCAGTACTGAGGGTACTGTATATATCCTGGTATCAGTACTGAGGGTACAGTATATATCCTAGTATCACTACTGAGGGTACTGTATATATCCTGGTATCAGTACTGAGGGTACAGTATATATCCTAGTATCACTACTGAGGGTACAGTATATATCCTAGTATCACTACTGAGGGTACTGTATATATCCTAGTATCACTACTGAGGGTACTGTATATATCCTGGTATCAGTACTGAGGGTACTGTATATATCCTGGTATCAGTACTGAGGGTACAGTATATATCCTAGTATCACTACTGAGGGTACAGTATATATCCTAGTATCACTACTGAGGGTACAGTATATATCCTGGTATCAGTACTGAGGGTACAGTATATATCCGAGTATCCCTACTGAGGGTACAGTATATATCCTGGTATCAGTACTGACGGTACAGTATATATCCTAGTATCACTACTGAGGTACAGTATATATTCTAGTATCACTACTGAGGGTACAGTATATATCCTAAGATCACTACTGAGGGTACTGTATATATCCTAGTATCATTACTGAGGGCACAATATATATCCTGGTATCAGTACTGAGGGTACAGTATATATCCTAGTATCACTACTGAGGGTACAGTATATATCCTGGTATCAGTACTGAGGGTACAGTATATATCCTAGTATCACTACTGAGGGTACAGTATATATCCTGGTATCACTACTGAGGGTACAGTATATATCCTAGTATCACTACTGAGGGTACAGTATATATCCTAGTATCACTACTGAGGGTACTGTATATATCCTAGTATCACTACTGAGGGTACTGTATATATCCTGGTATCAGTACTGAGGGTACAGTATATATCCTAGTATCACTACTGAGGGTACAGTATATATCCTAGTATCACTACTGAGGGTACAGTATATATCCTAGTATCACTACTGAGGGTACTGTATATATCCTAGTATCACTACTGAGGGTACAGTATATATCCTAGTATCAGTACTGAGGGTACGGTATATATCCTGGTATCAGTACTGAGGGTACTGTATATATCCTGGTATCACTACTGAGGGTACAGTATATATCCTAGTATCACTACTGAGGGTACAGTATATATCCAGGTATCAGTACAGAGGGTGGTATATATCCTAGTATCAGTACTGAGGGTACAGTATATATCCTAGTATCACTACTGAGGGTACAGAATATATCCTGGTATCAGTACTGAGGGTACTGTATATATCCTAGTATCACTACTGAGGGTACTGTATATATCCTAGTATCACTACTGAGGGTACTGTATATATCCTGGTATCAGTACTGAGGGTACTGTATATATCCTGGTATCAGTACTGAGGGTACTGTATATGTCCTAGTATCACTACTGAGGGTACAGTATATATCCTAGTATCACTACTGAGGGTACAGTATATATCCTGGTATCAGTACTGAGGGTACAGTATATATCCTAGTATCAGTACTGAGGGTACAGTATATATCCTGGTATCAGTACTGAGGGTACAGTATATATCCTAGTATCACTACTGAGGGTACAGTATATATCCTGGTATCAGTACTGAGGGTACAGTATATATCCTAGTATCAGTACTGAGGGTACAGTATATATCCTAGTATCAGTACTGAGGGTACAGTATATATCCTGGTATCAGTACTGAGGGTACAGTATATATCCTGGTATCAGTACTGAGGGTAAAGTATATATCCTAGTATCACTACTGAGGGTACAGAATATATCCTGGTATCAGTACTGAGGGTACAGTATATATCCTAGTATTAGTACTGAGGGTACAGTATATATCCTAGTATCAGTACTGAGTGTACAGTATATATCCTAGTATCAGTACTGAGGGTACAGTATATATCATAGTATCAGTACTGAGGGTACAGTATATATCCTGGTATCAGTACTGAGGGTAAAGTATATATCCTAGTATCACTACTGAGGGTACAGTATATATCCTGGTATCAGTACTGAGGGTACTGTATATATCCTAGTATCACTACTGAGGGTACTGTATATATCCTAGTATCAGTACTGAGGGTACTGTATATATCCTGGTATCAGTACTGAGGGTACTGTATATATCCTGGTATCAGTACTGAGGGTACAGTATATATCCTAGTATCACTACTGAGGGTACAGTATATATCCTAGTATCACTACTGAGGGTACAGTATATATCCTGGTATCAGTACTGAGGGTACAGTATATATCCTAGTATCACTACTGAGGGTACAGTATATATCCTGGTATCAGTACTGAGGGTACAGTATATATCCTAGTATGACTACTGAGGGTACAGTATATATCCTAGTATCACTACTGAGGGTACTGTATATATCCTAGTATCACTACTGAGGGTACTGTATATATCCTGGTATCAGTACTGAGGGTACTGTATATATGCTGGTATCAGTACTGAGGGTACAGTATATATCCTAGTATCAGTACTGAGGGTACAGTATATATCCTAGTATCACTACTGAGGGTACAGTATATATCCTAGTATCACTACTGAGGGTACAGTATATATTCTAGTATCACTACTGAGGGTACTGTATATATCCTAGTATCACTACTGAGGGTACTGTATATATCCTGGTATCAGTACTGAGGGTACAGTATATATCCTAGTATCACTACTGAGGGTACAGTATATATCCTGGTATCAGTACTGAGGGTACAGTATATATCCTAGTATCAGTACTGAGGGTACAGTATATATCATAGTATCAGCACTGAGGGTACAGTATATATCCTGGTATCAGTACTGAGGGTAAAGTATATATCCTAGTATCACTACTGAGGGTACAGTATATATCCTGGTATCAGTACTGAGGGTACAGTATATATCCTAGTATCACTACTGAGGGTACAGTATATATCCTGGTATCACTACTGAGGGTACAGTATATATCCTGGTATCAGTACTGAGGGTACAGTATATATCCTAGTATCACTACTGAGGGTACAGTATATATCCTAAGATCACTACTGAGGGTACTGTATATATCCTAGTATCACTAGTGAGGGTACTGTATATATCCTGGTATCAGTACTGAGGGTACAGTATATATCCTAGTATCACTACTGAGGG
The DNA here is from genome assembly GCF_023373465.1 of Oncorhynchus keta. NCBI lineage: Eukaryota > Metazoa > Chordata > Actinopteri > Salmoniformes > Salmonidae > Oncorhynchus > Oncorhynchus keta. Next base: position 55,323,177 of record NC_068437.1, on the reverse strand, counting down.
TACTGTATATATCCTAGTATCACTACTGAGGGTACAGTATATATCCTGGTATCAGTACTGAGGGTACAGTATATATCCTAGTATCATTACTGAGGGCACAATATATATCCTGGTATCAGTACTGAGGGTACAGTATATATCCTAGTATCACTACTGAGGGTACAGTATATATCCTGGTATCAGTACTGAGGGTACAGTATATATCCTAGTATCACTACTGAGGGTACAGTATATATCCTGGTATCAGTACTGAGGGTACTGTTTATATACTAGTATCACTACTGAGGGTACAGTATATATCCTAGTATCACTACTGAGGGTACTGTATATATCCTGGTATCAGTACTGAGGGTACTGTATATATCCTGGTATCAGTACTGAGGGTACAGTATATATCCTAGTATCACTACTGAGGGTACAGTATATATCCTAGTATCACTACTGAGGGTACAGTATATATCCTGGTATCACTACTGAGGGTACAGTATATATCCTAGTATCACTACTGAGGGTACAGTATATATCCTAGTATCACTACTGAGGGTACTGTATATATCCTAGTATCACTACTGAGGGTACTGTATATATCCTGGTATCAGTACTGAGGGTACAGTATATATCCTAGTATCACTACTGAGGGTACAGTATATATCCTAGTATCACTACTGAGGGTACAGTATATATCCTGGTATCAGTACTGAGGGTACAGTATATATCCTAGTATGACTACTGAGGGTACAGTATATATCCTAGTATCACTACTGAGGGTACTGTATATATCCTAGTATCACTACTGAGGGTACTGTATATATCCTGGTATCAGTACTGAGGGTACTGTATATATGCTGGTATCAGTACTGAGGGTACAGTATATATCCTAGTATCAGTACTGAGGGTACAGTATATATCCTAGTATCACTACTGAGGGTACAGTATATATCCTAGTATCACTACTGAGGGTACAGTATATATTCTAGTATCAGTACTGAGGGTACTGTATATATCCTAGTATCACTACTGAGGGTACAGTATATATCCTAGTATCACTACTGAGGGTACAGTATATATCCTACTATCACTACTGAGGGTACAGTATATATCCTGGTATCAGTACTGAGGGTACAGTATATATCCTAGTATCAGTACTGAGGGTACAGTATATATCATAGTATCAGCACTGAGGGTACAGTATATATCCTGGTATCAGTACTGAGGGTAAAGTATATATCCTAGTATCACTACTGAGGGTACAGTATATATCCTGGTATCAGTACTGAGGGTACAGTATATATCCTAGTATCACTACTGAGGGTACAGTATATATCCTGGTATCACTACTGAGGGTACAGTATATATCCTGGTATCAGTACTGAGGGTACAGTATATATCCTAGTATCACTACTGAGGGTACAGTATATATCCTAAGATCACTACTGAGGGTACTGTATATATCCTAGTATCACTACTGAGGGTACTGTATATATCCTGGTATCAGTACTGAGGGTACAGTATATATCCTAGTATCACTACTGAGGGTACAGTATATATCCTGGTATCAGTACTGAGGGTACAGTATATATCCTAGTATCAGTACTGAGGGTACAGTATATATCCTAGTATCATTACTGAGGGCACAATATATATCCTGGTATCAGTACTGAGGGTACAGTATATATCCTAGTATCACTACTGAGGGTACAGTATATATCCTGGTATCAGTACTGAGGGTACAGTATATATCCTAGTATCACTACTGAGGGTACAGTATATATCCTGGTATCAGTACTGAGGGTACTGTTTATATACTAGTATCACTACTGAAGGTACAGTATATATCCTAGTATCACTACTGAGGGTACTGTATATATCCTGGTATCAGTACTGAGGGTACTGTATATATCCTGGTATCAGTACTGAGGGTACAGTATATATCCTAGTATCACTACTGAGGGTACAGTATATATCCTAGTATCACTACTGAGGGTACAGTATATATCCTGGTATCACTACTGAGGGTACAGTATATATCCTAGTATCACTACTGAGGGTACAGTATATATCCTAGTATCACTACTGAGGGTACTGTATATATCCTAGTATCACTACTGAGGGTACTGTATATATCCTGGTATCAGTACTGAGGGTACAGTATATATCCTAGTATCACTACTGAGGGTACAGTATATATCCTAGTATCACTACTGAGGGTACTGTATATATCCTAGTATCACTACTGAGGGTACTGTATATATCCTGGTATCAGTACTGAGGGTACTGTATATATCCTGGTATCAGTACTGAGGGTACAGTATATATCCTAGTATCACTACTGAGGGTACAGTATATATCCTAGTATCACTACTGAGGGTACAGTATATATCCTAGTATCACTACTGAGGGTACTGTATATATCCTAGTATCACTACTGAGGGTACTGTATATATCCTGGTATCAGTACTGAGGGTACTGTATATATCCTGGTATCAGTACTGAGGGTACAGTATATATCCTAGTATCACTACTGAGGGTACAGTATATATCCTAGTATCACTACTGAGGGTACAGTATATATCCTGGTATCAGTACTGAGGGTACTGTTTATATACTAGTATCACTACTGAGGGTACAGTATATATCCTAGTATCACTACTGAGGGTACTGTATATATCCTGGTATCAGTACTGAGGGTACTGTATATATCCTGGTATCAGTACTGAGGGTACAGTATATATCCTAGTATCACTACTGAGGGTACAGTATATATCCTAGTATCAGTACTGACGGTACAGTATATATCCTAGTATCACTACTGAGGGTACAGTATATATTCTAGTATCACTACTGAGGGTACAGTATATATCCTAAGATCACTACTGAGGGTACTGTATATATCCTAGTATCATTACTGAGGGCACAATATATATCCTGGTATCAGTACTGAGGGTACAGTATATATCCTAGTATCACTACTGAGGGTACAGTATATATCCTGGTATCAGTACTGAGGGTACAGTATATATCCTAGTATCACTACTGAGGGTACAGTATATATCCTGGTATCACTACTGAGGGTACAGTATATATCCTAAGATCACTACTGAGGGTACTGTATATATCCTAGTATCATTACTGAGGGCACAATATATATCCTGGTATCAGTACTGAGGGTACAGTATATATCCTAGTATCACTACTGAGGGTACAGTATATATCCTGGTATCAGTACTGAGGGTACAGTATATATCCTAGTATCACTACTGAGGGTACAGTATATATCCTGGTATCAGTACTGAGGGTACAGTATATATCCTAGTATCACTACTGAGGGTACAGTATATATCCTAGTATCACTACTGAGGGTACTGTATATATCCTAGTATCACTACTGAGGGTACTGTATATATCCTGGTATCAGTACTGAGGGTACAGTATATATCCTAGTATCACTACTGAGGGTACAGTATATATCCTAGTATCACTACTGAGGGTACTGTATATATCCTAGTATCACTACTGAGGGTACTGTATATATCCTGGTATCAGTACTGAGGGTACTGTATATATCCTGGTATCAGTACTGAGGGTACAGTATATCCTAGTATCACTACTGAGGGTACAGTATATATCCTAGTATCACTACTGAGGGTACAGTATATATCCTAGTATCACTACTGAGGGTACTGTATATATCCTAGTATCACTACTGAGGGTACTGTATATATCCTGGTATCAGTACTGAGGGTACTGTATATATCCTGGTATCAGTACTGAGGGTACAGTATATATCCTAGTATCACTACTGAGGGTACAGTATATATCCTAGTATCACTACTGAGGGTACAGTATATATCCTGGTATCAGTACTGAGGGTACTGTTTATATACTAGTATCACTACTGAGGGTACAGTATATATCCTAGTATCACTACTGAGGGTACTGTATATATCCTGGTATCAGTACTGAGGGTACTGTATATATCCTGGTATCAGTACTGAGGGTACAGTATATATCCTAGTATCACTACTGAGGGTACAGTATATATCCTAGTATCACTACTGAGGGTACTGTATATATCCTGGTATCAGTACTGAGGGTACTGTTTATATCCTAGTATCAGTACTGAGTGTACAGTATATATCCTGGTATCAGTACTGAGGGTACAGTATATATCCTAGTATCACTACTGAGGGTACAGTATATATCCTAGTATCACTACTGAGGGTACAGTATATATCCTGGTATCAGTACTGAGGGTACTGTATATATCCTAGTATCAGTACTGAGTGTACAGTATATATCCTGGTATCAGTACTGAGGGTACTGTATATATCCTGGTATCAGTACTGAGGGTACAGTATATATCCTAGTATCACTACCGAGGGTACAGTATATATCCTAGTATCACTACTGAGGGTACAGTATATATCCTAGTATCACTACTGAGGGTACAGTATATATCCTAGTATCACTACTGAGGGTACAGTATATATCCTGGTATCAGTACTGAGGGTACTGTTTATATACTAGTATCACTACTGAGGGTACAGTATATATCCTAGTATCACTACTGAGGGTACAGTATATATCCTAGTATCAGTACTGAGGGTACTGTATATATCCTGGTATCAGTACTGAGGGTACTGTATATATCCTAGTATCACTACTGAGGGTACAGTATATATCCTAGTATCAGTACTGAGGGTACAGTATATATCATAGTATCAGTACTGAGGGTACAGTATATATCCTAGTATCAGTACTGAGGGTACGGTATATATCCTGGTATCAGTACTGAGGGTACTGTATATATCCTGGTATCAGTACTGAGGGTACAGTATATATCCTAGTATCAGTACTGAGGGTACAGTATATATCCTAGTATCAGTACTGAGGGTACAGTATATATCCTAGTATCAGTACTGAGGGTACAGTATATATCCTAGTATCACTACTGAGGGTACTGTATATATCCTAGTATCACTACTGAGGGTACTGTATATATCCTGGTATCAGTACTGAGGGTACTGTATATATCCTGGTATCAGTACTGAGGGTACAGTATATATCCTAGTATCACTACTGAGGGTACAGTATATATCCTAGTATCACTACTGAGGGTACAGTATATATCCTGGTATCAGTACTGAGGGTACTGTTTATATACTAGTATCACTACTGAGGGTACAGTATATATCCTAGTATCACTACTGAGGGTACTGTATATATCCTGGTATCAGTACTGAGGGTACTGTATATATCCTGGTATCAGTACTGAGGGTACAGTATATATCCTAGTATCACTACTGAGGGTACAGTATATATCCTAGTATCACTACTGAGGGTACTGTATATATCCTGGTATCAGTACTGAGGGTACTGTTTATATCCTAGTATCAGTACTGAGTGTACAGTATATATCCTGGTATCAGTACTGAGGGTACAGTATATATCCTAGTATCACTACTGAGGGTACAGTATATATCCTAGTATCACTACTGAGGGTACAGTATATATCCTGGTATCAGTACTGAGGGTACTGTATATATCCTAGTATCAGTACTGAGTGTACAGTATATATCCTGGTATCAGTACTGAGGGTACTGTATATATCCTGGTATCAGTACTGAGGGTACAGTATATATCCTAGTATCACTACTGAGGGTACAGTATATATCCTAGTATCACTACTGAGGGTACAGTATATATCCTAGTATCACTACTGAGGGTACAGTATATATCCTAGTATCACTACTGAGGGTACAGTATATATCCTGGTATCAGTACTGAGGGTACTGTTTATATACTAGTATCACTACTGAGGGTACAGTATATATCCTAGTATCACTACTGAGGGTACTGTATATATCCTAGTATCAGTACTGAGGGTACGGTATATATCCTGGTATCAGTACTGAGGGTACTGTATATATCCTGGTATCAGTACTGAGGGTACAGTATATATCCTGGTATCAGTACTGAGGGTACAGTATATATCCTAGTATCAGTACTGAGGGTACAGTATATATCCTAGTATCAGTACTGAGGGTACAGTATATATCCTGGTATCAGTACTGAGGGTACTGTATATATCCTGGTATCAGTACTGAGGGTACAGTATATATCCTAGTATCAGTACTGAGGGTACTGTATATATCCTGGTATCAGTACTGAGGGTACAGTATATATCCTAGTATCACTACTGAGGGTACAGTATATATCCTAGTATCACTACTGAGGGTACAGTATATATCCTGGTATCAGTACTGAGGGTACTGTATATGTCCTAGTATTACTACTGAGGGTACTGTATATATCCTAGTATCACTACTGAGGGTACTGTATATATCCTGGTATCAGTACTGAGGGTACTGTATATATCCTGGTATCAGTACTGAGGGTACAGTATATATCCTAGTATCACTACTGAGGGTACAGTATATATCCTAGTATCACTACTGAGGGTACAGTATATATCCTGGTATCAGTACTGAGGGTACTGTTTATATACTAGTATCACTACTGAGGGTACAGTATATATCCTAGTATCACTACTGAGGGTACTGTATATATCCTGGTATCAGTACTGAGGGTACTGTATATATCCTGGTATCAGTACTGAGGGTACAGTATATATCCTAGTATCACTACTGAGGGTACAGTATATATCCTAGTATCAGTACTGACGGTACAGTATATATCCTAGTATCACTACTGAGGGTACAGTATATATTCTAGTATCACTACTGAGGGTACAGTATATATCCTAAGATCACTACTGAGGGTAC
>NC_068437.1:55303892-55306392 GCF_023373465.1 Oncorhynchus keta | reverse complement strand
CATTGAGATTTAAATTATCAAGAGGGTCCTGGCCAAGATAGGCAGCACCAAGACATTACAACCTGAAAATTACATCATTAGAATGTCATGTGACACATTTTGCCCACTGAGATAGCTCTGGTTCTAAACCCAATACAGCTGTCCACCGCCCTGCCCGTTTAGAACCCAAATGACTGTCCTCGGTTTAGTTTACAGGCATGTCGGTGGAGAGGTGTTCACACAGCCCAGTCTCCTTATCATATCTCCCCCCCCCCTCCTCTATTTTTCTCCCTGCCTCCCTCCCTCTCTCCCTCCCTCATACTATTTCATAGACTGGCAGGTCTGCAGAGCCTAGTCTCTTTAATGTCTGTCCCTCCCTTTCTCTCCTCTCTCCCCTCTTTGTATCGTTTCATAGATCAGATCAGTAGAGCTCAGACTCCCTCCCTCCCTCCCTCCCTCCCTCCCTCCCTTCCCACATACCGTTTGGTATACTGGCCGGTCAGCAGACAAGTGTTCACAGAGCCCAGTCTCATTCATGTCTGTCCCAGGCAGGGTTTCATTCCGACAGGAGCAGGGGTACAACGAGACAGAACTGTTCTTGATCCACACGTTCTCCAACCAGTTACCTGGAGACACCCAGCCACAACACTTCATCTGGAGGAATTGGCAGAAAGAAAGAACAAAAGAAAGAAGGAGAGAAAGAGAAAGAGGGAGAGAAAGAGAAAGAGGGAGAGAAAGAGGGAGAGAAAGAGGGAGAGAGAGAGGGAGAGAAAGAGAAGAGGGAGAGAAAGAGAAGAGGGAGAGAAAGAGAAAGAGGGAGAGAAAGAGAAAGAGGGAGAGAAAGAGAAAGAGGGAGAGAAAGAGAAAAGGGAGAGAAAGAGAAGAGGGAGAGAAAGAAGGAGAGAAAGAGAAAGAGGGAGAGAAAGAGAAAGAGAAAGAGGGAGAGAAAGCAGGAGAGAAAGAGAAGATGAGAGAAAGAAGGAGAGAAAGAGAAAGAGAAGGAGAGAAAGAGAAAGAGGGAGAGAAAGAGGGAGAGAAAGAGAAGGAGGGAGAGAAAGGGGGAGAGGAAGAGGGAGAGAAAGTGGGAAAGAAAGAGAAAGAGGGAGAAAGAGAGAGGGAGAGAAAGAGAGACAAAGAGAGAGAAAGAGGGAGAGAAAGGAGAGAAAGAGAAGATGGAGAGAAAGAAGGAGAGAAAGAGAAAGAGGGAGAGAAAGCAGGAGAGAAAGAGAAGATGGAGAGAAAGAGAAAGAGGGAGAGAAAGAGAAAGAGGGAGAGAAAGAGGGAGAGAAAGAGGGAGAGAAAGAAGGAGAGAAAGAGAAAGAGGGAGAAAGAGAAAGAGGGAGAGAAAGAGAGAGACAAAGAGAGAGAAAGAGGGAGAGAAAGAAGGAGAAAAAGAAAGAGAGAGAGAGAGTGAGAAAGAGAGAGAGAAAGATAGTGAGAAAGAGAGTGAGAAAGAGGGAGAGAGAGAAAGATAGTGAGAAAGAGGGAGAGAGAGAAAGAGAGTGAGAAAGAGAGTGAGAAAGAGGGAGAGAGAGAAAGAGAGAGAAAGAGGGAGAGAAAGAGGGAGAGAAAGAAAGAGAGTGAGAAAGAGAGAGAAAGAGGGAGAGAGAGAAAGAGAGTGAGGAAGAGGGAGAGAAAGCATGATTAACATGAAACAATTACTAATTGTTTGCTGAAATAGACCGTGTTGAGGCTTGGCAGGGGAGTCAGAAGAAGAACAAATAAACAAGGGAAGTTCCAATGGAAACCGTGGGACAAACAGCGCTATGAGGGTGGAGCAGTGGTCTAGGGCACTGCAAGCTAGCTGTGTCACCAGAGACTCTGGGTTCGAGCCCAGGCTCTGTCGCAACCGGCAGCGACCGGGAGGTCCATGGGGCGACACACAATTGGCCTAGCGTCGCCCGGGTTAGGGAGGGGTGGGCCGGCAGGGATATCCTTGTCTCATCGCGCACTTGCGACTCCTGTGGCGGGCCGGGCGCAGTGCGCGCTAACCAGGTAGCCAGGTGCACGGTGTTTCCTCCGACACATTGGTGCGGCTGGCTTCCGGGTTGGACGGCGCTGTGTTAAGAAGTGCGGCTTGTGTTTCGGAGGACGCATTCCCGAGCCCGTACGGGAGTTGTAGCGATGAGACAAGATAGTAGCTACTAACAATTGGATACCACGAAATTGGGGAGAAAAGGGGGCCAAATTCAACAACAAAAAATAAATAAAAATAAACAACGCTATGAGACTGCTTGTGTTTTTAGACAGTTAAAAGCACAGTGATATTAATTAAAAATATAAACCTTGCTCAAGCCGAAACTAAGGCAGGTCCAGCTACTTTACCGTCCTCTGTACATAGTCCCAGGAATGTTCTGTGGTCCTGTTCTGACCAGTGTAGTTGACCAGCATCCCCTTGACGATGGTGGACATCTCCTGTTGCAGCTGGCGAAGAGACAGGGAAGAATGAGTATAGCCGAACAGCCAGCGCTACTGGAAAACACTTCTGACAGGCTGACTGACTGGCTGGCTGACTGACTGG
>NC_068437.1:55266392-55298892 GCF_023373465.1 Oncorhynchus keta | reverse complement strand
CCTCACCCCTCTCTATTTTAACCTCCTCACCCCTCTATTTTAACCTCCTCACCCCTCTATTTTTAACCTCCTCACCCCTCTATTGTAACCTCCTCAACCCTCTCTATTTTAACCTCCTCACCCCTCTCTATGTAACCCCCTCACCCCTCTCTATGTAACCCCCTCACCCCTCTCTCTCTAACCTCCTCACCCCTCTCTATGCAACCTCCTCACCCCTCTCTATGCAACCTCCTCACCCCTCTCTATGCAACCTCCTCACCCCTCTCTATGCTACCTCCTCACCCCTCTCTATACAACCTCCTCACCCCTCTCTATACAACCTCCTCACTCCTCTCTCTCTAACCTCCTCACCCCTCTCTATGCAACATCCTCACCCCTCTCTATGCAACCTCCTCACCCCTCTCTATGCAACCTCCTCGCCCCTCTCTCTAACCTCCTCACCCCTCTCTATGCAACCTCCTCACCTCTCTATTTTAACCCCCTCACCCCTCTATTTTAACCCCCTCACCACCTCTATTTTAACCTCCTCGCCCCTCTATTTTAACCTCCTCACCCCTCTATTTTTAACCCCCTCACCCCTCTATTTTAACCCCCTCACCCCTCTATTTTAACCCCCTCACATTAATAATCCACACGGCTGATGTTGACGACATACGTAGTCAGACAGGAAGATGGTGTTATACTAAGAATCCAACCTCATTGGACCAAACAGCAGCATGAGCCTGTAGTCTAGTTCCTAACGCTGAGGAAGAACCTAGCCGGGTCCTTTTCAACACCAGTTGAATATCTTAGCTACAAATCAGAGAGAATACTGCAGCAGCTTAGAGCCTCGTGACATAACATCAAAACAGACTCTACATCCTGCACAGCGTTGTGGTGCAGGAACAAGCCTCTTTGACAGCAGGGGGTTGTGGGGAGGAGGTAGGTGGGGGGAGCTTTCGGTTGAGTGTTTTAGCAGTGTGGATGTGTTTTTACTCACCAGGCCCAGCAGGCAGCGTATCTCGTAGATGGCTCCTATACAGCCCAGGAAGCCCATAACCATGGAGAGAGAACCCACAGTGATCAGAATATAGGACGCCACTTTCAGAGTGGTGGAGGACTCCTCTGTAGAGAAGATGTACATCAACAGGTTAACATTCACCCTACAACACCACTCACTGAAACCAGGCTACAACACCACTTACTGAAACCAGGCTACAACATCACTCACTGAAACCAGGCTACAACACCACTCACTGAAACCAGGCTACAACATCACTCACTGAAACCAGGCTACAACACCACTCACTGAAACCAGGCTACAACATCACTCACTGAAACCAGGCTACAACACCACTCACTGAAACCAGGCTACAACACCACTCACTGAAACCAGGCTACAACATCACGCACTGAAACCAGGCTACAACATCACTCACTGAAACCAGGCTACAACATCCCTCACTGAAACCAGGCTACAAGCTACAACATCACTCACTGAAACCAGGCTACAACATCACTCACTGAAACCAGGCTACAACATCACTCACTGAAACCAGGCTACAACACCACTCACTGAAACCAGGCTACAACATCACTTACTGAAACCAGGCTACAACATCACTCACTGAAACCAGGCTACAACATCACTTACTGAAACCAGGCTACAACATCACTTACTGAAACCAGGCTACAACATCACTTACTAAAACCAGGCTACAAAATCACTCACTGAAACCAGGCTACAACACCACTCACTGAAACCAGGCTACAACATCACTTACTGAAACCAGGCTACAACATCACTTACTGAAACCAGGCTACAACACCACTCACTGAAACCAGGCTACAACATCACTTACTGAAACCAGGCTACAACATCACTTACTGAAACCAGGCTACAACATCACTTACTGAAACCAGGCTACAACATCACTTACTGAAACCAGGCTACAACATCACTCACTGAAACCAGGCTACAACACCACTCACTGAAACCAGGCTACAACATCACTCACTGAAACCAGGCTACAACACCACTCACTGAAACCAGGCTACAACATCACTCACTGAAACCAGGCTACAACACCACTCACTGAAACCAGGCTACAACATCACTCACTGAAACCAGGCTACAACACCACTCACTGAAACCAGGCTACAACATCACTCACTGAAACCAGGCTCCAACACCACTCACTGAAACCAGGCTACAACATCACTTACTGAAACCAGGCTACAAAATCACTCACTGAAACCAGGCTACAGGCTACATTCCCCCTACATCATCACTCACTGAAACCAGGCTACAACATCACTCACTGAAACCAGGCTACAAAATCACTCACTGAAACCAGGCTACAGGCTACATTCCCCCTACATCATCACTCACTGAAACCAGGCTACAACATCACTCACTGAAACCAGGCTACAGGCTACATTCCCCCTACAACATCACTCACTGAAACCAGGCTACAACATCACTCACTGAAACCAGGCTACAAAATCACTCACTGAAACCAGGCTACAACATCACTCACTGAAACCAGGCTACAACACCACTCACTGAAACCAGGCTACAACATCACTCACTGAAACCAGGCTACAACACCACTCACTGAAACCAGGCTACAACACCACTTACTGAAACCAGGCTACAACATCACTCACTGAAACCAGGCTACAACACCACTCACTGAAACCAGGCTACAACATCACTCACTGAAACCAGGCTACAACACCACTCACTGAAACCAGGCTACAACATCACTCACTGAAACCAGGCTACAACATCACTTACTGAAACCAGGCTACAACATCACTCACTGAAACCAGGCTACAACATCACTCACTGAAACCAGGCTACAAAATCACTCACTGAAACCAGGCAACAACATCACTCACTGAAACCAGGCTACAACATCACTCACTGAAACCAGGCTACAACATCCCTCACTGAAACCAGGCTACAAGCTACAACATCACTCACTGAAACCAGGCTACAACATCACTCACTGAAACCAGGCTACAACATCACTCACTGAAACCAGGCTACAACATCACTCACTGAAACCAGGCTACAAAATCACTCACTGAAACCAGGCTACAGGCTACATTCCCCCTACATCATCACTCACTGAAACCAGGCTACAACATCACTCACTGAAACCAGGCTACAAAATCACTCACTGAAACCAGGCTACAGGCTACATTCCCCCTACAACATCACTCACTGAAACCAGGCTACAACATCACTCACTGAAACCAGGCTACAAAATCACTCACTGAAACCAGGCTACAACATCACTCACTGAAACCAGGCTACAACACCACTCACTGAAACCAGGCTACAACATCACTCACTGAAACCAGGCTACAACACCACTCACTGAAACCAGGCTACAACACCACTTACTGAAACCAGGCTACAACATCACTCACTGAAACCAGGCTACAACACCACTCACTGAAACCAGGCTACAACATCACTCACTGAAACCAGGCTACAACACCACTCACTGAAACCAGGCTACAACATCACTCACTGAAACCAGGCTACAACATCACTTACTGAAACCAGGCTACAACATCACTCACTGAAACCAGGCTACAACATCACTCACTGAAACCAGGCTACAACATCACTCACTGAAACCAGGCTACAACATCCCTCACTGAAACCAGGCTACAAGCTACAACATCACTCACTGAAACCAGGCTACAACATCACTCACTGAAACCAGGCTACAACATCACTCACTGAAACCAGGCTACAACACCACTCACTGAAACCAGGCTACAACATCACTTACTGAAACCAGGCTACAACATCACTCACTGAAACCAGGCTACAACATCACTTACTGAAACCAGGCTACAACATCACTTACTGAAACCAGGCTACAACATCACTTACTAAAACCAGGCTACAAAATCACTCACTGAAACCAGGCTACAACACCACTCACTGAAACCAGGCTACAACATCACTTACTGAAACCAGGCTACAACATCACTTACTGAAACCAGGCTACAACACCACTCACTGAAACCAGGCTACAACATCACTTACTGAAACCAGGCTACAACATCACTTACTGAAACCAGGCTACAACATCACTTACTGAAACCAGGCTACAACATCACTTACTGAAACCAGGCTACAACATCACTCACTGAAACCAGGCTACAACACCACTCACTGAAACCAGGCTACAACATCACTCACTGAAACCAGGCTACAACACCACTCACTGAAACCAGGCTACAACATCACTCACTGAAACCAGGCTACAACACCACTCACTGAAACCAGGCTACAACATCACTCACTGAAACCAGGCTACAACACCACTCACTGAAACCAGGCTACAACATCACTCACTGAAACCAGGCTCCAACACCACTCACTGAAACCAGGCTACAACATCACTTACTGAAACCAGGCTACAAAATCACTCACTGAAACCAGGCTACAGGCTACATTCCCCCTACATCATCACTCACTGAAACCAGGCTACAACATCACTCACTGAAACCAGGCTACAAAATCACTCACTGAAACCAGGCTACAGGCTACATTCCCCCTACATCATCACTCACTGAAACCAGGCTACAACATCACTCACTGAAACCAGGCTACAAAATCACTCACTGAAACCAGGCTACAACATCACTCACTGAAACCAGGCTACAACACCACTCACTGAAACCAGGCTACAACATCACTCACTGAAACCAGGCTACAACACCACTCACTGAAACCAGGCTACAACACCACTTACTGAAACCAGGCTACAACATCACTCACTGAAACCAGGCTACAACACCACTCACTGAAACCAGGCTACAACATCACTCACTGAAACCAGGCTACAACACCACTCACTGAAACCAGGCTACAACATCACTCACTGAAACCAGGCTACAACATCACTTACTGAAACCAGGCTACAACATCACTCACTGAAACCAGGCTACAACATCACTCACTGAAACCAGGCTACAAAATCACTCACTGAAACCAGGCAACAACATCACTCACTGAAACCAGGCTACAACATCACTCACTGAAACCAGGCTACAACATCCCTCACTGAAACCAGGCTACAAGCTACAACATCACTCACTGAAACCAGGCTACAACATCACTCACTGAAACCAGGCTACAACATCACTCACTGAAACCAGGCTACAACATCACTCACTGAAACCAGGCTACAAAATCACTCACTGAAACCAGGCTACAGGCTACATTCCCCCTACATCATCACTCACTGAAACCAGGCTACAACATCACTCACTGAAACCAGGCTACAAAATCACTCACTGAAACCAGGCTACAGGCTACATTCCCCTACAACATCACTCACTGAAACCAGGCTACAACATCACTCACTGAAACCAGGCTACAAAATCACTCACTGAAACCAGGCTACAACATCACTCACTGAAACCAGGCTACAACACCACTCACTGAAACCAGGCTACAACATCACTCACTGAAACCAGGCTACAACACCACTCACTGAAACCAGGCTACAACACCACTTACTGAAACCAGGCTACAACATCACTCACTGAAACCAGGCTACAACACCACTCACTGAAACCAGGCTACAACATCACTCACTGAAACCAGGCTACAACACCACTCACTGAAACCAGGCTACAACATCACTCACTGAAACCAGGCTACAACATCACTTACTGAAACCAGGCTACAACATCACTCACTGAAACCAGGCTACAACATCACTCACTGAAACCAGGCTACAAAATCACTCACTGAAACCAGGCAACAACATCACTCACTGAAACCAGGCTACAACATCACTCACTGAAACCAGGCTACAACATCCCTCACTGAAACCAGGCTACAAGCTACAACATCACTCACTGAAACCAGGCTACAACATCACTCACTGAAACCAGGCTACAACATCACTCACTGAAACCAGGCTACAACACCACTCACTGAAACCAGGCTACAACATCACTTACTGAAACCAGGCTACAACATCACTCACTAAAACCAGGCTACAACATCACTTACTGAAACCAGGCTACAACATCACTTACTGAAACCAGGCTACAACATCACTTACTAAAACCAGGCTACAAAATCACTCACTGAAACCAGGCTACAACACCACTCACTGAAACCAGGTTACAACATCACTTACTGAAACCAGGCTACAACACCACTCACTGAAACCAGGCTACAACATCACTTACTGAAACCAGGCTACAACACCACTCACTGAAACCAGGCTACAACATCACTCACTGAAACCAGGCTACAACATCACTTACTGAAACCAGGCTACAACATCACTTACTGAAACCAGGCTACAAAATCACTCACTGAAACCAGGCTACAACACCACTCACTGAAACCAGGCTACAAAATCACTTACTGAAACCAGGCTACAACACCACTCACTGAAACCAGGCTACAACATCACTTACTGAAACCAGGCTACAACATCACTCACTGAAACCAGGCTACAACACCACTCACTGAAACCAGGCTACAACATCACTCACTGAAACCAGGCTACAACACCACTCACTGAAACCAGGCTACAACATCACTCACTGAAACCAGGCTACAAAATCACTCACTGAAACCAGGCTACAACACCACTCACTGAAACCAGGCTACAACATCACTTACTGAAACCAGGCTACAACATCACTCACTGAAACCAGGCTACAACATCACTGAAACCAGGCTACAACATCACTCACTGAAACCAGGACACATCACTCACTGAAACCAGGCTACAACATCACTCACTGAAACCAGGCTACAACATCACTCACTGAAACCAGGCTACAACACCACTCACTGAAACCAGGCTACAACATCACGCACTGAAACCAGGCTACAACATCACTCACTGAAACCAGGCTACAACATCCCTCACTGAAACCAGGCTACAAGCTACAACATCACTCACTGAAACCAGGCTACAACATCACTCACTGAAACCAGGCTACAACATCACTCACTGAAACCAGGCTACAACACCACTCACTGAAACCAGGCTACAACATCACTTACTGAAACCAGGCTACAACATCACTCACTGAAACCAGGCTACAACATCACTTACTGAAACCAGGCTACAACATCACTTACTGAAACCAGGCTACAACATCACTTACTAAAACCAGGCTACAAAATCACTCACTGAAACCAGGCTACAACACCACTCACTGAAACCAGGCTACAACATCACTTACTGAAACCAGGCTACAACATCACTTACTGAAACCAGGCTACAACACCACTCACTGAAACCAGGCTACAACATCACTTACTGAAACCAGGCTACAACATCACTTACTGAAACCAGGCTACAACATCACTTACTGAAACCAGGCTACAACACCACTCACTGAAACCAGGCTACAACATCACTCACTGAAACCAGGCTACAACACCACTCACTGAAACCAGGCTACAACATCACTCACTGAAACCAGGCTACAACACCACTCACTGAAACCAGGCTACAACATCACTCACTGAAACCAGGCTACAACACCACTCACTGAAACCAGGCTACAACATCACTCACTGAAACCAGGCTCCAACACCACTCACTGAAACCAGGCTACAACATCACTTACTGAAACCAGGCTACAAAATCACTCACTGAAACCAGGCTACAGGCTACATTCCCCCTACATCATCACTCACTGAAACCAGGCTACAACATCACTCACTGAAACCAGGCTACAAAATCACTCACTGAAACCAGGCTACAGGCTACATTCCCCCTACATCATCACTCACTGAAACCAGGCTACAACATCACTCACTGAAACCAGGCTACAAAATCACTCACTGAAACCAGGCTACAGGCTACATTCCCCCTACATCATCACTCACTGAAACCAGGCTACAACATCACTCACTGAAACCAGGCTACAAAATCACTCACTGAAACCAGGCTACAGGCTACATTCCCCCTACAACATCACTCACTGAAACCAGGCTACAACATCACTCACTGAAACCAGGCTACAAAATCACTCACTGAAACCAGGCTACAACATCACTCACTGAAACCAGGCTACAACACCACTCACTGAAACCAGGCTACAACATCACTCACTGAAACCAGGCTACAACACCACTCACTGAAACCAGGCTACAACACCACTTACTGAAACCAGGCTACAACATCACTCACTGAAACCAGGCTACAACACCACTCACTGAAACCAGGCTACAACATCACTCACTGAAACCAGGCTACAACACCACTCACTGAAACCAGGCTACAACATCACTCACTGAAACCAGGCTACAACATCACTTACTGAAACCAGGCTACAACATCACTCACTGAAACCAGGCTACAACATCACTCACTGAAACCAGGCTACAAAATCACTCACTGAAACCAGGCAACAACATCACTCACTGAAACCAGGCTACAACATCACTCACTGAAACCAGGCTACAACATCCCTCACTGAAACCAGGCTACAAGCTACAACATCACTCACTGAAACCAGGCTACAACATCACTCACTGAAACCAGGCTACAACATCACTCACTGAAACCAGGCTACAACACCACTCACTGAAACCAGGCTACAACATCACTTACTGAAACCAGGCTACAACATCACTCACTAAAACCAGGCTACAACATCACTTACTGAAACCAGGCTACAACATCACTTACTGAAACCAGGCTACAACATCACTTACTAAAACCAGGCTACAAAATCACTCACTGAAACCAGGCTACAACACCACTCACTGAAACCAGGTTACAACATCACTTACTGAAACCAGGCTACAACACCACTCACTGAAACCAGGCTACAACATCACTTACTGAAACCAGGCTACAACACCACTCACTGAAACCAGGCTACAACATCACTCACTGAAACCAGGCTACAACATCACTTACTGAAACCAGGCTACAACATCACTTACTGAAACCAGGCTACAAAATCACTCACTGAAACCAGGCTACAACACCACTCACTGAAACCAGGCTACAAAATCACTTACTGAAACCAGGCTACAACACCACTCACTGAAACCAGGCTACAACATCACTTACTGAAACCAGGCTACAACATCACTCACTGAAACCAGGCTACAACACCACTCACTGAAACCAGGCTACAACATCACTCACTGAAACCAGGCTACAACACCACTCACTGAAACCAGGCTACAACATCACTCACTGAAACCAGGCTACAAAATCACTCACTGAAACCAGGCTACAACACCACTCACTGAAACCAGGCTACAACATCACTTACTGAAACCAGGCTACAACATCACTCACTGAAACCAGGCTACAACATCACTGAAACCAGGCTACAACATCACTCACTGAAACCAGGACACATCACTCACTGAAACCAGGCTACAACATCACTCACTGAAACCAGGCTACAACATCACTCACTGAAACCAGGCTACAACATCCCTCACTGAAACCAGGCTACAACATCACTCACTGAAACCAGGCTACAACATCCCTCACTGAAACCAGGCTACAACATCACTCACTGAAACCAGGCTACAACATCACTCACTGAAACCAGGCTACAACATCATCCTAAACTATACAGAATGGTTTCCCGATATCTTACGAGTGACTCATTCTAGCCCATTTAAATGACCTGGTCAACCCTATGCAGTGAAATATACATGTGGCAGGTCAGGTACCATGTAATCCGGTAATGTAGTAGTAGTAGTAGTAGCAGTAGTAACAAGTCGAGTCAAGCAATGAGATCCGCCATGGACCCCCCAAAAAAAAAAAAAGAATTCAAGCAATGTTCTCTTTCAGAGTTATAACAGCCCACCAGAGACCAGAGAGAGCAAGGCTGGAGCAGAGGAATGGAGAGGAGATGGGGGGGGTAAGATGGATAGATTCCCTTGGCTGAGGGTAAGCTCCAGAGAGGCCCTTTCTCGGTCTGGAATGAAGCCTGGCACAGAGCTCTGGGGCTGGGACACGGCTCCAACTCACTCGGGGTCTGAGGTCAGGAGAACCAGAGATGTGCCGTTTCTCTGTCTGGAATGAAGCCTGGCACAGAGCTCTGGGGCTGGGACACGGCTCCAACTCACTCGGGGTCTGAGGTCAGGAGAACCAGAGAGGCCAGCTATAATATAATAACCCTTACCTTACCTAACCCTGACTCATGAATAATACTTCTAATGAAGAATCCTAATATTGTAAAATCAGCCAGACACATTGCTCCACAGATAAAACACCGCCAGACACATTGCCCAGACACATTGCCCCACAGACAAAACACCGCCAGACACATTGCCCCACAGATAAAACACCGCCAGACACATTGCCCCACAGACAAAACACAGCCAGACACATTGCCCCACAGACAAAACACAGCCAGACACATTGCCCCACAGACAAAACACAGCCAGACACATTGCCCCACAGACAAAACACAGCCAGACACATTGCCCCACAGACAAAACACAGCCAGACACATTGCCCCACAGATAAAACGTAACCACTTCAAAGCACTGGTTCACAGTGCATAACGATCAACCTAAAGACATTCAACTACAATATTCTTGCCATCTCATAAACCAGGCTCGTATAGATTACAATAAGGGACGCTGAACAATCGCAGTGAAACCACACACAGTATGGCAATGTAATAAAGCCAAACTAATGTGAGAGTATGTACTGTACCTGTCAAAAGATTAGGACACATCTACTCATTCAAGGTTTTTTGTTGTTTTTTTAAGCTATTTTCTAAAAAAAAAAATATAAAAAAAATATGCCATTTAGCAGACGCTTTTATCCAAAGCGACTTACAGTCATGTGTGCATACATTCTACATATGGGTGGTCCCGGGAATCGAACCCACTACCCTGGCATTACAAGCGCCATGCTCTACCAACTGAGCTAGAGAAGGACCACATTACACATTACACATACATTGTTGAATAATACTGAAGACATCACAACTATGAAATAACACATATGGAATCATGTAGTAACCCCCCCCAAAAGTGTTAAACAAATCAAAATATATTTTATGTTTGAGATTCTTCAAAGTAGCCACTCTTTGCCTGGTTCTATATAGGTCTATATACATACACATATAACCTAGATGACCTGGTTCTATATAGGTCTGTTCTGTTATAATCTCCACCCGGCACAGCCAGAAGAGAACTGGCCACCCCTCAGAGCCTGGTTCCTCTCTAGGTTTCTTCCTAGGTTTTGGCCTTTCTAGGGAGTGTTTCCTAGCCACCATGCTTCTACACCTGCATTGCTTGCTATTTGGGGTTTTAGGCTGGGTTTCTGTACAGCACTTGGAGATATCAGCTGATGTAAGAAGGGCTTTTTATAAATACATTTGATTTATTTTTGTATTGCAGTAAGGAAAGTTAGGAAAGTTGAGCTGTGGTAGGCAGCAGCAGGCTCGTAAGCATTCATTCAAACAGCACTTTCCTGCGTTAGCTCTTCGCTGTGCTTCAAGCATTGACTTCAAGCCAATCAACTTCTGAGATTAGGCTGGCAATACTAAAGTGCCTATAAGAACATCCAATAGTCAAAGGTCTATGAAATACAAAGGGTATAGAGAGAAATAGTCCTATAATAACTACAACCTAAAACTTCTTACATGGGAATATTGAAGACTCGAGTTAAAAGGAACCACCAGATTTCATATGTTCTCATGTTCTGAGGAACTTAAACGTTAGCTTTCTTACATGGCACATATTGCACTTTTACTTTCTTCTCCAACACTTTGTTTTTGCATTATTTAAACCAAATTGAACATGTTTCATTATTTATTCTGAGACTAAATTGATTGTATTTATGTATTATATTAAGTTAAAATAAGAGTGTTCATTTAGTGTCATTAGTGTCATTGTGAAAATATATGCATAAAAATCGTCCGATTAATCGGTATCGGCGTTGACAAATCATAATCAGTCGAACCTCTACACATGAAAGGCTAGCTACAGAAAGGCTAGCTACAGAAAGGCTAGCTACAGAAAGGCTAGCAACAGAAAGGCTACTTACAGAAAGGCTACTTACAGAAAGGCTAGCAACAGAAAGGCTACTTACAGAAAGGCTAGCTACAGAAAGGCTACTTACAGAAAGGCTACTTACAGAAAGGCTACTTACAGAAAGGCTAGCAACAGAAAGGCTAGCAACAGAAAGGCTAGCTACAGAAAGGCTAGCTACAGAAAGGCTAGCTACAGAAAGGCTACTTACAGAAAGGCTACTTACAGAAAGGCTAGCAACAGAAAGGCTAGCAACAGAAAGGCTAGCTACAGAAAGGCTAGCTACAGGGTTTGTGTGAAAGAAATGTCACACAGAGAACATAGATGTAAGCTACACGTGTCCTACAGCGCTAGGCATCAGCCGACAGAACACAGACCCGCGGCGGCGAGAGAGGAACACTTGTTCTGAACACTTACACTTGTTCTGAACACTTGTTCTGAACACTTACACTTGTTCTGAACACTTACACTTGTTCTGAACACTTGTTCTGAACACTTACACTTGTTCTGAACACTTACACTTGTTCTGAACACTTACACTTGTTCTGAACACTTGTTCTGAACACTTACACTTGTTCTGAACACTTGTTCTGAACACTTGTTCTGAACACTTGTTCTGAACACTTACACTTGTTCTGAACACTTACACTTGTTCTGAACACTTACACTTGTTCTGAACACTTGTTCTGAACACTTACACTTGTTCTGAACACTTGTTCTGAACACTTACACTTGTTCTGAACACTTGTTCTGAACACTTACACTTGTTCTGAACACTTACACTTGTTCTGAACACTTTTAGGCTGGGTTTCTGTACAGCACTTTGAGATATCAGCTGATGTACGAAGGGCTATATAAATACATTTGATTTGATTTGATTTGATTTGTGAGCTGTACTGTAGGCCTCAAAGCATGTGAAGTAAGAGCTGCAGTGGACCGACAGAGATCAGCCCAATGCTTCCTTTGTCAAAGGTTTGTTGGTGACAGAAAACGTAGCAAACAAAACGCTGAAACTTGCAAGGACGCAGACTTCCTTTCACAGCTCGCTAAATTCTAAAAAGGAGGACGTTTTCAAAGCCTTTAGATTAGTCAACTATTCTCAGAATGCACATCTGTGTTGCAGAGCTTCAGAAGCAGATGCACACTCATCTGTGTGGAATCTCTAGTGGTTTATGTAGTCAGCATGTGTTCTGCTCTGTCTTGTACCGTGGCACGTTTCCATGCAAGTCTCCTTCCATTGGAACTTCAGGAAAAAGTTCCTCTGGTGGTTTCCACGGAAACGTCCATTTAAAGAGACAGTTCAGAGCTTCGTCCCAAATGGCACCCTATTCGCTATGGTTCTAAACCGTCTCTTTAAATAGACGTTTCCGTGGAAACAACCAGGTTTCAGTGAGTTCTAGTGCCCTTTAAGACAGCAGTTCACACCCTCAGGGGGAGTTTTTCGGCATAGCAGGGTTAGCTGCATAAACATTTTCACGTATTTAGTCTGTATACAGAGAAACAAAACGAAAGCTTAAAATTAAACACACCGACTTGACATCAAACTAAAATTCAACCTCTAAGATGGATATAATATATCACGTGTTAACCTCACTAAGATGTTGTTTAGGCTAAGTGTAAACTGTGTAGACTAAGTGTAAACTGAAGAAAAAAAACAAAAACCTGATAAGCTAAACTGATTATGCAGCAATTTGGCATTGAACCCAAATTCAACCTGTAGTATGGATCTAGTACGTCGCGTTTCCAACTTAGTGTGAGAGTGTAAACTGAAAAAAATATATATTTCTGTGTTTTGGCATTAATCATCTGTGATAGAGCTCCCTAACCAAGGCCAAGGTCTTCTGTTAAAATATACACACCAAGCTGTGCTCTGACGAGCCCCTCCGATGATGAACTCTTGTGTTTCTTGTCACTATGGTGAACTGCTAACAGCGTGTCTCTGATATTAGAGAGAGAACATTCAGTGTGGGCTGAGACGAGGTGGTCTAGTGGGTTAAAGTAGCTGCCTACATGCTGATGTTGGATTGGTTAGAATCCAACCCACGCCGCACACCATCTCTCCTCCTAACTTTCCCGTCTCTCTCTCTCTCTCTCTCTCTCTCTCTCTCTAATGTCTCCATCCAGTAAAACAGGAAAATACTTTTGGAATAAAGAACATTCAGAAAGGGGAAGTTGATCTGTCAGATAGAGAATGGGGGGAGGGGACGGGGGCGGCGGCAGGGATGGGGGCGGGGACCGCGGCGGGGACGGTTAGGCTAATTGACATCATTTGAGTCAATTGGAGGTGTACCTGTGGATGTATTTCAAGGCCTACCTTCAAACTCAGTGCCTCTTTGCTTGACATCATGGGAAAATCAAAAGAAATCAGCCCAGACCTCAGAAAAAAACAAGTCTGGTTCATCCTTGGGAGCAATTTCCAAACGCCTGAAGGTACCACGTTCATCTGTACAAACAATTGTACGCAAGTATAAACACCATGGGACCACGCAGCCGTCATACCTCTCAAAAAATAAACGCAGTAAAACGAGTCCTATATCGACATAACCTGAAAGGTCACTCAGCAAGGAAGAAGCCACTGCTCCAAAACCGCCATAAAAAAGTCAGACTACGGTTTGCAACTGCACATGGAGACAAAGATTGTACTTTTTGGAGAAATGTCCTCTGGTCTGTTGAAACAAAAATAGAACTGTTTGGCCATAATGACCATCGTTATGTTTGGAGGAAAAAGGGGGATGCTTGCAAGCCGAAGAACAACATCCCCCAACCGTGAAGCACGGGGGTGACAGCATCATGTTGTGGGGGTGCTTTGCTGCAGGAGGGACTGGTGCACGTTTGACCCAAGTTAAACAATTGAAAGGCAATGCTACCAAATACTAATTTGTGTATGTAGTGTATGTAAACTTCTGACCCACTGGGAATGTGATGAAAAAAATACAAGCTGAAATAAATCATTCTCTCTACTATTATTCTGACATTTCACATTCTTAAAATAAAGTGGTGATCCTAACTGACCTAAGGCAGGGAATATTTACTAGGATTAAATGTCAGGAATTTTGAAAAACTGAGCTTAAATGTATTTGGCTAAGGTGTATGTAAACTTCCGACGTCAACTGTATACACACACACACACACACACACACACACACACACACACACACACACACACACACACACACACACACACACACACACACACACACACACACACACACACACACACACACACACACACACACACACACACACACACACACACACACACCTTCATGTACTTCTTAAGGAGCGCTGGTCATTAGTTTTGACAGCATCAGTGACTAGTTTACATCCTCCCTGCTTGAGCAGGTGTATATTGTGGGAGAGAAAATCCTGGCTGACAGCAGGTGAAGAACGTGTGAATAAGTGGGCTGTGGATATCCACACCACCGTTCACCCATGTAGGCTATCTAAACCCATGACTCATAAGATGTGCATATATATATGGAACTAAACTGATGGATTTTGATGCTGATATTTTTGTTGTTATGTAATTTAGATTGAAGTACCGGTGCATCAATTGATGAGGTCATTACCCAAACAGTTTGAACTCCAGAAATAAGTCTCTCACTGTTGCCGCCTGCTATCGACCTCCTACGCTCCCAGCTGTGCCCTGGACACCATTTGTGAATTGATCACCCCCTATCTAGCTTCATAGTTCGTTCTGTTTGGTGACCTAAAGTGGGATATGCTTAACACCCCGGCAGTCCTACAATCTAAGCTAGATGCCCTCAATCTCACACAAATCATCGAGGAACCCACCAGGTACAACCCTAAATCCGTAAACACGGGCACCCTAATTGACATTATCCTGACCAACTTGCCCTCCAAATACCCCTTCGCTGTTTTCAGTCAGGATCTCAGCGATCACTGCCTCATTTGCTGTATCTGCTATGGGTCCGCGGTCAAACGACCACCCCTCATCACTGTCAAACGCTCCCTAAAACATTTCTGCGAGCAGGCCTTTCTAATCGACCTGGCCCGGGTATCCTGGAAGGATATTGACCTCATCCCGTCAGTTGAGGATGCCTGGTCATTCTTTATAAATAATTTCCTCACCATCTTAGATAAGCATGCCCCGTACAAAAAATGCATAACTAAGAACAGATATAGCCCTTGGTTCACTCCAGACCTGACTGCCCTCGACCAGCACAAAAACATCCTGTGGCGGACTGCAATAGCATCGAACAGTCCCCGCGATATGCAACTGTTCAGGGAAGTCAGGAACCAATACACGCAGTCAGTCAGGAGAGCAAAGGCTAGCTTTTTCAAGCAGAAGTTTTCATCCTGTAGCTCCAACTCCAAAAAGTTTTGGGACACTGTAAAGTCCATGGAGAACAAGAGCACCTCCTCCGAGCTTCCCACTGCACTGAGGCTAGGTAACACGGTCACCACCGATAAATCCATGATTATCGAAAACTTTAACAAGCATTTCTCAACGGCTGGCCATGCCTTCCTCCTGGCTACTCAAACCGCGGCCAACAGCTCCGCCCCCCTGCAGCTACTCGCCCAAGAATCCCCAGCTTCTCCTTCACCCAAATCCAGAGAGCAGATGTTCTGAAAGAGCTGCAAAACCTGGACCCATACAAATCAGCTGGGCTAGACAATCTGGACCCTCTCTTTCTAAAACTATCCGCCGCCATTGTTGCAACCCCTATTACCAGCCTGTTCAACCTCTCTTTCGTATCGTCTGAGATCCCTAAAGATTGGAAAGCTGCCGCGGTCATCCCCCTCTTCAAAGGAGGTGACACCCGAGACCCAAACTGTTACAGACCTATATCCATCCTGCCCTGCCTATCTAAACTCTTCGAAAGCCAAGTTAATAAACAGGTCACTGACCATTTCGAATCCCACCGTACCTTCTCCGCTGTATTCTTATCGGCAGACTCAATAGCCTTGATTTTTCTAATGACTGGTTCACCAACTACTTTGCAGACAGAGTTCAGTGTGTCAAATCAGAGGGCATGTTTTCCGGACCTCTGGCAGTCTCTATGGGGGTACCACAGGGTTCAATTCTCGGGCCGACTCTTTTCTCTGTATACATCAATGATGTAGCTCTTGCTGTGGGCGATTCTCTGATCCACCTCTACGCAGATGACACCATTCTATATACTTCTGGCCCTTCCTTGGACACTGTGCTAACTAACCTCCAAACGAGCTTCAATGCCATACAACACTCCTTCCGTGGCCTCCAACTGCTCTTAAACGTTAGTAAAACCAAATGCATGCTTTTCAACCGTTCGCTGCCCGCACCCGCCCACCCGACTAGCATCACCACCCTGGACGGTTCCGACCTAGAATATGTGGACAACTATAAATACCTAGGTGTCTGGCTAGACTGTAAACTCTCCTTCCAGACTCATATTAAACATCTCCAATCCAAAAGCGAATCTAGAATCGGCTTTCTATTTCGCAACAAAGCCTCCTTCACTCATGCCGCACACCAGTGCCTCTACTTGCACATCATCATCTGCTCATTTATCACTCCAGTGTTAATCTGCTAAATTGTAATTATTTGCTCCTATGGCCTATTTATTGCCTACCTCCTCATGCCTTTGCACACACTGTATATACACTTTCTTTTTTCTACTGTGTTATAGGCTTGTTTATTGTTTACTCCATGTGTAACTCTGTGTTGTTGTCTGTGTCACACTGCTTTGCTTTATCTTGGCCAGGTCGCAGTTGTAAGTCGCTCTGGATAAGAGCGTCTGCTAAATGACTTAAATGTAAATGTAAATGAGAACTTGTTCTCAACTAGCCTACCTGGTTAAATAAAGGTGTTCTCAACTAGCCTACCTGGTTAAATAAAGGTGTTCTCAACTAGCCTACCTGGCTAAATAAAGGTGTTCTCAACTAGCCTACCTGGTTAAATAAAGGCGAAATAACATAAAAAATGGGACTGTAGTGATGCCTCTTGCACTGAGATGCAGGGCCTTAGACCACTGCGCCACTCGGGAACATGAAGGGGAGGAGACAGCTGCTAGTTAGTTACAGTGGGCCTGCTGCTGCTAGTTAGTTACAGTGGGCCTGCTGCTGCTAGTTAGTTACAGTGGGCCTGCTGCTGCTAGTTAGTTACAGTGGGCCTGCTGATGCTAGCTAGTTACAGTGGGCCTACTGCTGCTAGATAGTTACAGTGGGCCTGCTGCTGCTAGTTAGTTACAGTGGGCCTGCTGCTGCTAGTTAGTTACAGTGGGCCTGCTGCTGCTAGTTAGTTACAGTGGGCCTGCTGCTGCTAGTTAGTTACAGTGGGCCTGCTGCTGCTAGTTAGTTACAGTGGGCCTGCTGATGCTAGCTAGTTACAGTGGGCCTACTGCTGCTAGTTAGTTACAGTGGGCCTGCTGCTGCTAGTTAGTTACAGTGGGCCTGCTGCTGCTAGTTAGTTACAGTGGGCCTGCTGATGCTAGCTAGTTACAGTGGGCCTGCTGCTGCTAGTTAGTTACAGTGGGCCTGCTGCTGCTAGTTAGTTACAGTGGGCCTGCTGCTGCTAGTTAGTTACAGTGGGCCTGCTGCTGCTAGTTAGTTTCAGTGGGATGCAGCTCTGTAGAGGAGGAGAAAGGGGATATGGATAGGAGGAGGAGAAAGGGGATATGGATAGGAGGAGGAGGAGGAGGAGAAAGGGGATATGGATAGGAGGAGGAGGAGAAAGGGGATATGGATAGGAGGAGGAGGAGAAAGGGGATATGGATAGGAGGAGGAGGAGAAAGGGGATATGGATAGGAGGAGGAGGAGAAAGGGGATATGGATAGGAGGAGGAGGAGGAGGAGGAGGAGGAGGAGGAGGAGGAGGAGGAGGAGGAGGAGGAGGAGGAGGAGGAGGAGGAGGAGGAGGAGAAAAGGGATATGGATAGGAGGAGGAGGAGAAAAGGGGATATGGATAGGAGGAGGAGAAAGGGGATATGGATAGGAGGAGGAGGAGGAGGAGGAGGAGGAGAAAAGGGATATGGATAGGAGGAGGAGGAGAAAGGGGATATGGATAGGAGGAGGAGGAGGAGGAGGAGGAGGAGGAGGAGGAGGAGGAGGAGGAGGAGGAGGAGGAGGAGGAGGAGAAAGGGGATATGGATAGGAGGAGGAGAAAGGGGATATGGATAGGAGGAGGAGGAGAAAGAGGATATGGATAGGAGGAGGAGAAAGGGGATATGTATAGGAGGAGGAGGAGAAAGGGGATATGGATAGGAGGAGGAGAAAGGGGATATGGATAGGAGGAGGAGAAATGGGGATATGGATAGGAGGAGGAGGAGGAGGAGAAAGGGGATATGGATAGGAGGAGGAGGAGAAAGGGGATATGGATAGGAGGAGAAAGGGGATATGGATAGGATGAGAAAGGGGATATGGATAGGAGGAGAAAGGGGATATGGATAGGAGGAGGAGAAAGGGGATTGGATAGGAGGAGAAAGGGGATATGGATAGGAGGAGGAGAAAGGGGATATGGATAGGAGGAGAAAGGGGATATGGATTGTTCCGGTTCCGGTTGGAGCGAGCGGTCGCATTCGCACTTCGCTCTGCAGGTTGTATAACTTTTTCAATACATTTCATTATAGTACAACGGTTGATTTGTCTAATCTTAGCAATTCTTCTTAGCTAGCTACATAGCCGTCCTTGTATCAGAGATAATTGCATAATTATCGTATTTCGTCGCCCTAACGTAGCCTTCACTGCTATTCGCCCAGGAGCTAGCTAACGCACACAGATTAGCATCACTGTAGTGCTATTCACTCAACTGTACGACTTGATTAGTTTACTGTTAGCTAGCTACATAATCTTAGCCATTCTTCTTAGCTAGCTACATAGCCGTCCTTGTATCAGAGATAATTGCATAATTATCGTATTTCGTATTTCGTCGCCCTAACGTAGCCTTCACTGCTATTCGCCCAGGAGCTAGCAACGCTAGCTAACGCACACAGATTAGCATCACTGTAGTGCTATTCACTCAACTGTACGACTTGATTAGTTCAGTGTTAGCTAGCTACATAGCTGTCTTTGTTTCCAAGATAATTGTGTAGTTTAGTGTGTGTAGCCTTGGAGTGATTATGTTAATTCACTGAGGTTCGCTAGCCAGCTATTTGTCGTCCTTAACGTAGGAGACTCTGCTAGCTAGCCAACAGCTAACAGCTAGCCAACGTCTACTGTTTCGAATTCAATCACCGGTCAGGTAGTATCACATTTTCATTTCATTACAGTACAACGGTTTGATTTGTTTGATCGTAGCTAGCTACATAGCCGTCTTTGTTTCAAAGATAATTGTGTAGTCTAGACCGATTTCCTAGGTTAGCTAGCCAGCTATTGTCGTTCTTTTAACTCAACGTAACGTAAACAACACTGCTAGCTAGCCAGCTAGCCCCCCGAATAGCAGCACTGTAGAATTATTACACTCAACGGAACGACTTGATTAGTGTAGTGTCAACAACGCAGCTACTGCCAGCTAGCCTACTTTAGCAGTACTGTATCATTTTAATCATTTTAGTCAATAAGATTCTTGCTACGTAAGCTTAACTTTCTGAACATTCGAGACGTGTAGTCCGCTTGTCATTCAATTTCCTTGCATTAGCGTAGCCTTTTCTGTAGCCTGTCAACTATGTGTCTGTCTATCCCTGTTCTCTCCTCTCTGCACAGATCATACAAACGCTCCACACCGCGTGGCCGCGACCACCCTAACCTGGTGGTCCCAGCGCGTACGACCCACGTGGAGTTCCAGGTCTCTGGTAGCCTCTGGAACTGCCAATCTGCGGCCAACAAGGCAGAGTTCATCTCAGCCTATGCCTCCCTCCAGTCCCTTGACTTCTTGGCACTGACGGAAACATGGATCACCACAGATAACACTGCTACTCCTACTGCTCTCTCCTCGTCCGCCCACGTGTTCTCGCACACCCCGAGAGCTTCTGGTCAGCGGGGTGGTGGCACCGGGATCCTCATCTCTCCCAAGTGGTCTTTCTCTCTTTCTCCCCTTACCCATCTGTCTATTGCCTCCTTTGAATTCCATGCTGTCACAGTTACCAGCCCTTTCAAGCTTAACATCCTTATCATTTATCGCCCTCCAGGTTCCCTCGGAGAGTTCATCAATGAGCTTGATGCCTTGATAAGCTCCTTTCCTGAGGACGGCTCACCTCTCACAGTTCTGGGCGACTTTAACCTCCCCACGTCTACCTTTGACTCATTCCTCTCTGCCTCCTTCTTTCCACTCCTCTCCTCTTTTGACCTCACCCTCTCACCTTCCCCCCTACTCACAAGGCAGGCAATACGCTTGACCTCATCTTTACTAGATGCTGTTCTTCCACTAACCTCATTGCAACTCCCCTCCAAGTCTCCGACCACTACCTTGTATCCTTTTCCCTCTCGCTCTCATCCAACACTTCCCACACTGCCCCTACTCGGATGGTATCGCGCCGTCCCAACCTTCGCTCTCTCTCCCCCGCTACTCTCTCCTCTTCCATCCTATCTTCTCTTCCCTCTGCTCAAACTTTCTCCAACCTATCTCCTGATTCTGCCTCCTCAACCCTCCTCTCCTCCCTTACTGCATCCTTTGACTCCCTATGTCCCCTATCCTCCAGGCCGGCTCGGTCCTCCCCTCCCGCTCCGTGGCTCGACGACTCATTGCGAGCTCACAGAACAGGGCTCCGGGCAGCCGAGCGGAAATGGAGGAAAACTCGCCTCCCTGCGGACCTGGCATCCTTTCACTCCCTCCTCTCTACATTTTCCTCCTCTGTCTCTGCTGCTAAAGCCACTTTCTACCATTCTAAATTCCAAGCATCCGCCTCTAACCCTAGGAAGCTCTTTGCCACCTTCTCCTCCCTCCTGAATCCTCCCCCCTCCCTCCTCCCTCTCTGCAGATGACTTCGTCAACCATTTTGAAAAGAAGGTCGATGACATCCGATCCTCGTTTGCTAAGTCAAACGACACCGCTGGTTCTGCTCACACTCCCCTACCCTATGCTCTGACCTCTTTCTCCCCTCTCTCTCCAGATGAAATCTCGCGTCTTGTGACGGCCGGCCGCCCAACTACCTGCCCGCTTGACCCTATCCCCTCCTCTCTTCTCCAGACCATTTCCGGAGACCTTCTCCCTTACCTCACCTCGCTCATCAACTCATCCCTGACCGCTGGCCACGTCCCTCCCGTCTTCAAGAGAGCGAGAGTTGCACCCCTTCTGAAAAAACCTACACTCGATCCCTCCGATGTCAACAACTACAGACCAGTATCCCTTCTCTCTTTTCTCTCCAAAACTCTTGAGCGTGCCGTCCTTGGCCAGCTCTACCGCTATCTCTCTCAGAATGACCTTCTTGATCCAAATCAGTCAGGTTTCAAGACTAGTCATTCAACTGAGACTGCTCTTCTCTGTATCACGGAGGCGCTCCGCACTGCTAAAGCTAACTCTCTCTCCTCTGCTCTCATCCTTCTAGACCTATCGGCTGCCTTCGATACTGTGAACCATCAGATCCTCCTCTCCACCCTCTCCGAGTTGGGCATCTCCGGCGCGGCCCACGCTTGGTTGCGTCCTACCTGACAGGTCGCTCCTACCAGGTGGCGTGGCGAGAATCTGTCTCCTCACCACGCGCTCTCACCACTGGTGTCCCCCAGGGCTCTGTTCTAGGCCCTCTCTTATTCTCGCTATACACCAAGTCACTTGGCTCTGTCATAACCTCACATGGTCTCTCCTATCATTGCTATGCAGACGACACACAATTAATCTTCTCCTTTCCCCCTTCTGATGACCAGGTGGCGAATCGCATCTCTGCATGTCTGGCAGACATATCAGTGTGGATGACGGATCACCACCTCAAGCTGAACCTCAGCAAGACGGAGCTCCTCTTCCTCCCGGGGAAGGACTGCCCGTTCCATGATCTCGCCATCACGGTTGACAACTCCATTGTGTCCTCCTCCCAGAGCGCTAAGAACCTTGGCGTGATCCTGGACAACACCCTGACGTTCTCAACTAACATCAAGGCGGTGTCCCGTTCCTGTAGGTTCATGCTCTACAACATCCGCAGAGTACGACCCTGCCTCACACAGGAAGCGGCGCAGGTCCTAATCCAGGCACTTGTCATCTCCCGTCTTGATTACTGCAACTCGCTGTTGGCTGGGCTCCCTGCCTGTGCCATTAAACCCCTACAACTCATCCAGAACGCCGCAGCCCGTCTGGTGTTCAACCTTCCCAAGTTCTCTCACGTCACCCCGCTCCTCCGCTCTCTCCACTGGCTTCCAGTTGAAGCTCGTATCCGCTACAAGACCATGGTGCTCGCCTACGGAGCTGTGAGGGGAACGGCACCTCAGTACCTCCAGGCTCTGATCAGGCCCTACACCCAAACAAGGGCACTGCGTTCATCCACCTCTGGCCTGCTCGCCTCCCTACCACTGAGGAAGTACAGTTCCCGCTCAGCCCAGTCAAAACTGTTCGCTGCTCTGGCCCCCCAATGGTGGAACAAACTCCCTCACGACGCCAGGACAGCGGAGTCAATCACCACCTTCCGGAGACACCTGAAACCCCACCTCTTCAAGGAATACCTAGGATAGGGTAAGTAAGGGTAAGTAATCCTTCTCACCCCCCTTCTCCCCCCCAACAAGATTTAGATGCAAGTGGCTGTTCCACTGGTTGTCATAAGGTGTATGCACCAATTTGTAAGTCGCTCTGGATAAGAGCGTCTGCTAAATGACTTAAATGTAAATGTAATGTAAATGGATAGGAGGAGGAGAAAGGGGATTGGATAGGAGGAGAAAGGGGATATGGATAGGAGGAGGAGAAAGGGGATTGGATAGGAGGAGGAGAAAGGGGATTGGATAGGAGGAGGAGAAAGGGGATATGGATAGGAGGAGAAAGGGGATATGGATAGGAGGAGGAGAAAGGGGATTGGATAGGAGGAGAAAGGGGATATGGATAGGAGGAGGAGAAAGGGGATTGGATAGGAGGAGGAGAAAGGGGATTGGATAGGAGGAGGAGAAAGGGGATATGGATAGGAGGAGGAGGAGGAGGAGAAATCGGCAGGGTAGCCTAGTGGTTCGAGCAGGGTAGAGCAGGGTAGCCTAGTGGTTAGAGCTTTGGACTAGTGACCGGAAGGTTGCAAGTTCAAACCCCTGAGCTGACAAGGTACAAATCTGTCGTTCTGCCCCTGAACAGGCAGTTAACCCACTGTTCCTAGGCCGTCATTGAAAATAAGAATTTGTTCTTAACTGACTTGCCTAGTTAAATAAAGGTAAAATAAAAAATAAATGGATAGGAGGAGGAGGGTAGACAGAATAGGAGCCCGTCCCATGGAGGAGGAGAAGGAAGGGCTATCTTCAAGGTCGGTCCCAGGAAGCAGGGGAAGCATACAGGATGTAATCTGTAGGAACAGCTGGTTAATAAATAACAGTGGGTCTGAGCTGCCGTTCTCGGATGATGAAGAGGATGATGAAAAGGACGGGCTGTGCTCTGTGTTATGTCCCTTCCTGGCCAACGATAAGCTCGACACTGACCTTGGTTGGAACATCCAGTCAGACCCATATTTACAAAAATGTCTCAGAGTACGAGGGCTGATCTAGGATCAGTTTAAGATCATACTGAATAAGAACCTATGAACAGAGGGGAACTCATCCCAGATCAGCAGTTGTGGACGCCAGCCCAGCTAAAAGATAGCCTAAACAGCAGTCTCCAATCAACAGTCAGTGGCCTTGGATGTGATGCAGTGGCAGTCATTCCAGAATCTCTCTCTCTCTCTCTTAGAATCTCTCTCTCTCTCTCTTAGAATCTCTCTCTCTCTCTCTTAGAATCTCTCTCTCTCTCTTAGAATCTCTCTCTCTCTCTTAGAATCTCTCTCTCTCTCTCTTAGAATCTCTCTCTCTCTCTTAGAATCTCTCTCTCTCTCATTAGAATCTCTCTCTCTCTCTTAGAATCTCTCTCTCTCTCTCTTAGAATCTCTCTCTCTCTCTTAGAATCTCTCCCTCTCTCTTAGAATCTCTCTCTCTCTCTTAGAATCTCTCTCTCTCTCTCTTAGAATCTCTCTCTCTCTCTCTCTTAGAATCTCTCTCTCTCTCTCTTAGAATCTCTCTCTCTCTTAGAATCTCTCTCTCTCTCTTAGAATCTCTCTCTCTCTCTTAGAATCTCTCTCTCTCTCTTAGAATCTCTCTCCCTCTCTCTTAGAATCTCTCTCTCTCTCTTAGAATCTCTCTCTCTCTTAGAATCTCTCTCTCTCTCTTAGAATCTCTCCCTCTCTCTCTTAGAATCTCTCTCTCTCTCTCTTAGAATATCTCTCTCTCTTAGAATCTCTCTCTTAGAATCTCTCTCTCTCTCTTAGAATCTCTCTCTCTCTCTCTTAGAATCTCTCTCTCTCTTAGAATCTCTCTCTCTCTCTTAGAATCTCTCTCTCTCTCTTAGAATCTCTCTCTCTCTCTCTTAGAATCTCTCTCTCTCTCTCTTAGAATCTCTCTCTCTCTCTTAGAATCTCTCTCTCTCTCTCTTAGAATCTCTCTCTCTTAGAATCTCTCTCTCTCTCTCTTAGAATCTCTCTCTCTCTCTTAGAATCTCTCTCTCTCTTTGTGAAATAAATCATTTAGCCTTCTTTATTTTGGCCAGGAAAGTCCCTTGAGATGAGTAACCTCTTTTTGGAGGGAGACTTGCAACTAGATACATGACCAGAAAAGATAGAGGACCCAGTCTGAGAGGTCTGGGAAGCAGGTCCAGTTTTTGTGTGTGTGTGTGTGTGTGTGTGTGTGTGTGTGTGTGTGTGTGTGTGTGTGTGTGTGTGTGTGTGTGTGTGTGTGTGTGTGTGTGTGTGTGTGTGTGTGTGTGTGTGTGTGTGTGTGTGTGTGTGTGTGTGTGTGTGTGAGTCACTGAGCGATCTGGGAAAACACAGTTCTTGTTGTTACTTGTCAAACTCTTCTCTGTCGCATCTCATTACTTAGGCCCCTATGGACGTTCCAGCCTAAATATAGACTCCTGTCTCAGAGGGTTAGGTGGATTTGGAGAGACCAGTGAGATCTGGCTCAGAGGGTTAGGTGGATTTGGAGAGACCAGTGAGATCTGGCTCAGAGGGTTAGGTGGATTTGGAGAGACCAGTGAGATCTGGCTCAGAGGGTTAGGTGGATTTGGAGAGACCAGTGAGATCTGGCTCAGAGGGTTAGGTGGATTTGGAGAGACCAGTGAGATCTGGCTCAGAGGGTTAGGTGGATTTGGAGAGACCAGTGAGATCTGGCTCAGAGGGATAGGTGGATTTGGAGAGACCAGTGAGATCTGTCTCAGAGGGTTAGGTGGATTTGGAGAGACCAGTGAGATCTGGCTCAGAGGGTTAGGTGGATTTGGAGAGACCAGTGAGATCTGGCTCAGAGGGTTAGGTGGATTTGGAGAGACCAGTGAGATCTGGCTCAGAGGGTTAGGTGGATTTGGAGAGACCAGTGAGATCTGGCTCAGAGGGTTAGGTGGATTTGGAGAGACCAGTGAGATCTGGCTCAGAGGGTTAGGTGGATTTGGAGAGACCAGTGAGATCTGGCTCAGAGGGATAGGTGGATTTGGAGAGACCAGTGAGATCTGGCTCAGAGGGTTAGGTGGATTTGGAGAGACCAGTGAGATCTGGCTCAGAGGGTTAGGTGGATTTGGAGAGACCAGTGAGATCTGGCTCAGAGGGTTAGGTGGATTTGGAGAGACCAGTGAGATCTGGCTCAGAGGGTTAGGTGGATTTGGAGAGACCAGTGAGATCTGGCTCAGAGGGTTAGGTGGATTTGGAGAGACCAGTGAGATCTGGCTCAGAGGGTTAGGTGGATTTGGAGAGACCAGTGAGATCTGACTCAGAGGGTTAGGTGGATTTGGAGAGACCAGTGAGATCTGACTCAGAGGGTTAGGTGGATTTGGAGAGACCAGTGAGATCTGACTCAGAGGGTTAGGTGGATTTGGAGAGACCAGTGAGATCTGACTCAGAGGGTTCGGTGGATTTGGTTAGATGCACTCTAACCTCCTGCTGCATAGAACTCTTTCTCCAAGACAAGCACACCTCCAAAGCAGTTCAAAAAGAAAGAGACAAAAAGTTTCTCAAATGAAAAGAAGCATCACTGAGGACTCCTCTAAGAGATACTGCAGCTCCCAGCTGAGGCTGAACACATTGAACACATTTACAATGAATCAGGCAGATTTATAGTAGGTAGCTTTCCTATCCATGATTCCCTGGCTGGCCTTCCTCTCTGTTGGCTAAGGGTGAGACAACAGTGGGACTTCCTACTGACTTGTTGTCTGTGGTGTTAAGAAACAAACAACTAGTGTAGGAAAGGTGGTGGGCATCTCTGTTACCTCCTCACACGAAACAGACCTGACAACATCTGTGTGTGTGTGTGTGTGTGTGTGTGTGTGTGTGTGTGTGTGTGTGTGTGTGTGTGTGTGTGTGTGTGTGTGTGTGTGTGTGTGTGTGTGTGTGTGTGTGTGTGTGTGTGTGTGTGTGTGTGTGTGTGTGTGTGTGTGTGTGTGTCACTCTAGGGAAGTGACACTGTCTATGAACAGGGTTAGTAGGTGTGATGTAAGATGCTATTCTCAAACACAGGATGTGACTCCTTGAGATGGTCTGATAACTAACCTATCAAGAGAGCCTGTCACTTCCCCCTGTGGTCTGAGAACGTTGGTTTACAGGGAATTCAGAAAGTATTCAGACCCTTTGACTTCTTCCACATTTTGTTACATTACAGCCTTATTCTAAAATAGATTACATTGTTTTTCCCCTCATCAGTCTACACACAATACCCCATAATGACATCACAATACCCCATAATGACATCACAATAACGCAAAATGACATCACAATACTCCAAAATTACACCACAATACCCCAAAATGACATCACAATACCCCAAAATGACATCACAATACCCCAAAATGACATCACAATAGCCCAAAATGACAAGGCAAAAACAGATTTTTATACATTTTTTTCACATTTATTACAAATTAAAAACAGAAAGAAGTATTCAGACACTTTACTCTGTACTGTTGAAGCACCTTTGTCAGCGATTACAGCCTCGAGTCTTCTTGGGTATGAAGCTACAAACTTGGCACACCCGTATTTGGGGAGTTTCTCCCATTCTTCTCTGCAGATCCTCTCAAGCGCTGTCAGGTTGGACGAGGAGCGTAGCTGCACAGCTATTTTCAGGTCTCTCCAAAGATGTTCGATCGGGTTCAAGTCCGGGCTCTGGCTGGGCCTCTTAAGGACATTCAGAGACTTGTCCCAAAGCCATTCCTGGATTGTCTTGGCTGTGTGCTTAGGCTCGTTGACCTGTTGGAAGGTGAACCTTCGCCCCAGTCTGAGGTCCTGATCACTCTGGAGCAGGTTGTCATCAAGGATCTCCCTGTACTTTGCGCCGTTCATCTTTCCCTTGATTCTGAAAAACATCCCCACAGCATGATGCTGTCACCACCATGCTTCACTGTAGGGATGGTGCCAGGTTTCCTCCAGATGGGCCAAAGAGTTCAATCTTGGTTTCATCAGACCAGAGAACCTTGTTTCTCATGGTCTGAGAGTCCTTTAGGTGCCTTTTGACTCCAAGCGGACTGTCATGTGCCTTTTACTAAGGAGTGGCTTCTGTCTGGTCACTCTACCATAAAGGCCTCCTTGGTAGAGTGCTGCAGAAATGGTTGTCCTTCTGGAAGGTTCTCCCATCCCCACAGAGGAACTCTGGAGCTCTGTCAGAGCTCCTCCTCTGTCACTTTCTCCCTGATTGCTCTGTTTGGCCGAGCGGCCAGCTCTAGGAAGAGTCATGGTGGTTCCAAACTTCATCCATTTAATAATGATGCCACTGTGTTCTTGGGGACCTTCAATGATGCAGAAATGTTTTGGTACCCTTCCCCAGATCTGTGCCTCGACACAATCCTGTCTTGGAGCTCTACGGAAAATTCCTTCGACCTCATGGCTTGTATTTTTGCTCTGACATGCACTGTCAACTGTGGGACCTTATATAGACAGGTGTGTGTGCCTTTCCAAATCATGTCCAATCAATTTAATTGACCACAGGTGGACTCCAATCAAGTTGAAGAAACATCTCAAGGATGATCAATGGAAACAGGATGCACCTGAGCTCAATTTCGAGTCTCATAGCAAATGGTCTGAATACTTATGTAAATATATACAGTGCCTTGCGAAAGTATTCGGCCCCCTTGAACTTTGCGACCTTTTGCCACATTTCAGGCTTCAAACATAACTGTATTTTTTTTGTGAAGAATCAACAACAAGTGGGACACAATCATGAAGTGGAACGACATTTATTGGATATTTCAAACTTTTTTAACAAATCAAAAACTGAAAAATTGGGCGTGCAAAATTATTCAGCCCCTTTACTTTCAGTGCAGCAAACTCTCTCCAGAAGTTCAGTGAGGATCTCTGAATGATCCAATGTTGACCTAAATGACTAATGATGATAAATACAATCCACCTGTGTGCAATCAAGTCTCCGTATAAATGCACCTGCACTGTGATAGTCTCAGAGGTCCGTTAAAAGCGCAGAGAGCATCATGAAGAACAAGGAACACACCAGGCAGGTCCGAGATACTGTTGTGAAGAAGTTTAAAGCCGGATTTGGATACAAAAATATTTCCCAAGCTTTAAACATCCCAAGGAGCACTGTGCAAGCGATAATATTGAAATGGAAGGAGTACCAGACCACTGCAAATCTACCAAGACCTGGCCGTCCCTCTAAACTTTCAGCTCATACAAGGAGAAGACTGATCAGAGATGCAGCCAAGAGGCCCATGATCACTCTGGATGAACTGCAGAGATCTACAGCTGAGGTGGGAGACTCTGTCCATAGGACAACATCAGTCGTATATTGCACAAATCTGGCCTTTATGGAAGAGTGGCAAGAACAAAGCCATTTCTTAAAGATATCCATAAAAAGTGTCGTTTAAAGTTTGCCACAAGCCACCTGGGAGAAACACCAAATATGTGGAAGGTGCTCAAGTCAGATGAAACCAAAATTGAACGTTTTGGCAACAATGCAAAACGTTATGTTTGGCGTAAAAGCAACACAGCTCATCACCCTGAACACACCATCCCCACTGTCAAACATGGTGGTGGCAGCATCATGGTTTGGGCCTGCTTTTCTTCAGCAGGGACAGGGAAGATGGTTAAAATTGATGGGAAGATGGATGGAGCCAAATACAGGACCATTCTGGAAGAAAACCTGATGGAGTCTGCAAAAGACCTGAGACTGGGACGGAGATTTGTCTTCCAACAAGACAATGATCCAAAACATAAAGCAAAATCTACAATGGAATGGTTCAAAAATAAACATATCCAGGTGTTAGAATGGCCAAGTCAAAGTCCAGACCTGAATCCAATCGAGAATCTGTGGAAAGAACTGAAAACTGCTGTTCACAAATGCTCTCCATCCAACCTCACTGAGCTCGAGCTGTTTTGCAAGGAGGAATGGGAAAAAATTTCAGTCTCTCGATGTGCAAAACTGATAGAGACATACCCCAAGCGACTTACAGCTGTAATCGCAGCAAAAGGTGGCGCTACAAAGTATTAACTTAAGGGGGCTGAATAATTTTGCACGCCCAATTTTTCAGCTTTTGATTTGTTTAAAAAGTTTGAAATATCCAATAAATGTCGTTCCACTTCATGATTGTGTCCCACTTGTTGTTGATTCTTCACAAAAAAAATACAGTTTTCTATCTTTATGTTTGAAGCCTGAAATGTGGCAAAAGGTCGCAAAGTTCAAGGGGGCCGAATACTTTCGCAAGGCACTGTATATATATTCTTTATACATATATATTTGTATATATATATATATATATATATATATATATATATATATACATTTGCAAACATTTCTAAAAACCTGTTTTTGTTTTGTCATTATCATTATGTGTAGATTGATGGGGGGGCGATTTAATCCATTTTAGAATGAGGCAGTAATGTAATAAAATGTGGAAAAAGTCAAGGGCCCTGAATACTTCCTGAATTCATTGGTATGTATAATGTGACTAGGCATAAGGATATATGATTTATATGTATGTCTTCCTGGGCGCTCACCGAAAACAGTAAGAACTATTGCCCAGCACGGGTACAAACGCGCAGCAGTTTAGCAATTCTCTAGCAAGCCGGTAGAATACTTGATGATACTTGATGGAAAAGAGTACACTGATTTAAATGATTTTGTTTTAAGCCTTCCCCAAATCATAGCCCTGACCTATCCCTCACCATCGGAATGAATACCTAAACTTAATCCTTTTGAGTTGTTTCCGTTTTAACCCTGTAACCATGGGGAATGAACACGTCAAAATATACGTTTATCGAATTTTGAAGTGATGCTATGAAATCCTGGTGAGTGTGCGTGTTGTCCGACCAAATGGAGTTCTAGTTTCTAGTGGTTGAGTGACCAGATGGATATCTAGTTTCTAGTGGTTGAGTGACCAGATGGATATCTAGTTTCTAGTGGCTGAGTGTACCAGATGGATATCTAGTGGTTGGTGACCAGATGGATATCTAGTAGTTGAGTGACCAGATGGATATCTAGTGGTTGAGTGACCAGATGGATATCTAGTGGTTGAGTGACCAGATGGATATCTAGTGGTTGAGTGACCAGATGGATATCTAGTGGTTGAGTGACCAGATGGATATCTAGTGGTTGAGTGACCAGATGGATATCTAGTGGTTGAGTGACCAGATGGATATCTAGTGGTTGAGTGACCAGATGGATATCTAGTGGTTGAGTGACCAGATGGATATCTAGTGGTTGAGTGTACCAGATGGATATCTAGTGGTTGAGTGACCAGATGGATATCTAGTGGTTGAGTGTACCACAGCGTACCACATGCTTTCCAGTGAGGGTCACGTTTTAGTTTCAGTGCCTACATCCCTCTGCTCTGAGATAATAGCCCTTTTCCCTTGGGGTGGGGTTCGTGGGAATGGGGCCAGTAAGATAAAATCACATTAACTGCACACACTGGGCTAAGGGTTTAGGATTGGACACAGACTGGGCTAAGGGTTTAGGATTGGGACACAGACTGGACTAAGGGTTTAGGATTGGACACAGACTGGGCTAAGGGTTTAGGATTGGGACACAGACTGGACTAAGGGTTTAGGATTGGACACAGACTGGGCTAAGGGTTTAGGATTGGACACAGACTGGGCTAAAGGTTTAGGATTGGACACACACTGGGCTAAGGGTTTAGGATTGGAGACAGACTGGGCTAAGGGTTTAGGATTGGAGACAGACTGGGCTAAGGGTTTAGGATTGGACACACACTGGGCTAAGGGTTTAGGATTGGGACACAGACTGGACTAAGGGTTTAGGATTGGACACAGACTGGGCTAAGGGTTTAGGATTGGACACAGACTGGGCTAAGGGTTTAGGATTGGAGACAGACTGGGCTAAGGGTTTAGGATTGGACACAGACTGGGCTAAGGGTTTAGGATTGGGACACAGACGGGGCTAAAGGTTTAGGATTGGACACAGACTGGGCTAAGGGTTTAGGATTGGACACAGACTGGGGTAAGGGTTTAGGATTGGACAC
>NC_068437.1:55131392-55261392 GCF_023373465.1 Oncorhynchus keta | reverse complement strand
CTGGGGGAAGAGAGGTAGAGTCAGTCTGTCTGGGAGAGGAGAGGTAGAGTCAGTCGGTATGGGGGAGGAGAGGTAGAGAGTCAGTCTGTCTGGGGTAGGAGAGGTAGAGTCAGTCTGTCTGGGGAGGAGAGGTAGAGAGTCAGTCTGTCTGGGGGAGGGGAGGTAGAGAGTCAGTCTGTCTGGGGAGAAGAGGTAGAGTCAGTATGTATGGGGAGAAGAGGTAGAGTCAGTATGTATGGGAGAGGAGAGGTAGAGTCAGTATGTATGGGAGAGGAGAGGTAGAGAGTCAATATGTATGGGTCAGTATGTATGGGAGAGGAGAGGTAGAGTCAGTCTGTATGGGAGAGGAGAGGTAGAGTCAGTCTGTATGGGAGAGGAGAGGTAGAGTCAGTCTGTATGGGAGAGGGGAGGTAGAGAGTTCGTATGTATGGGAGAGGAGAGGTAGAGTCAGTCTGTATGGGAGAGGAGAGGTAGAGTCAGTATGTATGGGAGAGGAGAGGTAGAGTCAGTCAGTCTGGGAGAGGAGAGGTTGAGTCAGTCTGTATGGGAGAGGAGAGGTTGAGTCAGTCTGTATGGGAGAGGGGAGGTTGAGTCAGTCTGTATGGGAGAGGAGAGGTTGAGTCAGTCTGTATGGGAGAGGAGAGGTTGAGTCAGTCTGTATGGGAGAGGAGAGGTTGAGTCAGTCTGTATGGGAGAGGGGAGGTAGAGAGTTAGTGATGGTTTAATAGAGGAGTTGATGAGCCAGTTTCAGCTGTCTGGGTTTGGATTGAACCCACCAGTTAGTCCTACAATATGTAGGATTCTCTGCCAGGTCTCCCTTGGAGGGAGGATTCTCTGCCAGGTCTCCCTTGGAGGGAGGATTCTCTGCCAGGTCTCCCTTGGAGGGAGGATTCTCTGCCAGGTCTCCCTTGGAGGGAGGATTCTCTGCCAGGTCTCCCTTGGAGGAGGATTCTCTGCCAGGTCTCCCTTGAAGGGAGGATTCTCTGCCAGGTCTCCCTTGAAGGGAGGATTCTCTGCCAGGTCTCCCTTGGAGGGAGGATTCTCTGCCAGGTCTCCCTTGAAGGGAGGATTCTCTGCCAGGTCTCCCTTGAAGGGAGGATTCTCTGCCAGGTCTCCCTTGGAGGGAGGATTCTCTGCCAGGTCTCCCTTGAAGGGAGGATTCTCTGCCCCTTGGAGGTCTCCCTTGGAGGGAGGATTCTCTGCCAGGTCTCCCTTGGAGGGAGGATTCTCTGCCAGGTCTCCCTTGGAGGGAGGATTCTCTGCCAGGTCTCCCTTGAAGGGAGGATTCTCTGCCAGGTCTCCCTTGAAGGGAGGATTCTCTGCCAGGTCTCCCTTGGAGGGAGGATTCTCTGCCAGGTCTCCCTTGAAGGGAGGATTCTCTGCCAGGTCTCCCTTGAAGGGAGGATTCTCTGCCAGGTCTCCCTTGAAGGGAGGATTCTCTGCCAGGTCTCCCTTGGAGGGAGGATTCTCTGCCAGGTCTCCCTTGAAGGGAGGATTCTCTGCCAGGTCTCCCTTGGAGGGAGGATTCTCTGCCAGGTCTCCCTTGGAGGGAGGATTCTCTGCCAGGTCTCCCTTGGAGGGAGGATTCTCTGCCAGGTCTCCCTTGAAGGGAGGATTCTCTGCCAGGTCTCCCTTGGAGGGAGGATTCTCTGCCAGGTCTCCCTTGGAGGGAGGATTCTCTGCCAGGTCTCCCTTGGAGGGAGGATTCTCTGCCAGGTCTCCCTTGGAGGGAGGATTCTCTGCCAGGTCTCCCTTGAAGGGAGGATTCTCTGCAGGTCTTATTTGTGAATAAGGTCTTTTGATCTAAATGTGACTAGCTGGTTAAATAAAGGCTCTATCTGAAAACCACTGATTCTGTCTCTGTGAGATGACTGCTCCAGTAAGAGACACTTCTCGGGTTGGCAGGTAACATTTACCTTTCTAACTATCTTACAGCCTTCCGTTTTCAAACTGCCTACGGTATTCAAATGACAGTGAAAACGTTAACAACATTAACAACAACAGGATAGGAGTGATGTCACTTACAAAGAAGATGAGGTTGAACAGGAACAGGAAGTACTTGGTTGCTGTGATGCATCCCTTCCCCATGGTTACGCTTCTGCAACAGAGAATAAGGTGTTGAGAGAGAGGTTAGCACTTCCTGTTAGTAACTATTTGCACGTCATTACAACACTGTATATAGACATAATATAACATTTGAAATGTATTTATTCTTTTGGAACTTCTGTGAGTTTAATGTTTACTTTCGTTTTTTTGTTTTGTTAATTTCACTTTTGGTTAGTATCTATTTCACTTGCTTTGGCAATGTTAACACATGTTTCCCATGCCAATATAGCCCCTTGAATTGAATTGAGAGAGAGACAGAGAGACAGAGAGAGAGAGAGAGAGAGAGAGAGAGAGAGAGAGAGAGACAGAGAGACAGGCCTGTAAGAGGATTCCCAGCAGGCTAAACTGGTTCCAACTCCAACTACAAGAACAAGTGGTTGTAATAAGATAGTTGTAACAACAACATATTAACACTGATTTAGATGTACTTCTCCTAACCAAGAGGAACACCCTTCCTGAGACAGACTTGAACAAGGACCACCTGAAAGACAAAAACTGACCATCAACAGGACAGAGCAGATCGTGGTGGTCATTTTATCATCACATGTGGTGACGGGAGCTATGCGAAAGAGTTTACTGCCGTCACCATAGCGACCCCGTAACCAGGATCAACTGTTAAAAATTACCATGGTTACGACCTACTCCAAGTACACTGGAAGAAGCTAAACATTCTGAGAAATCTTCAACAAACGGGGGACGCCATATTGCAGTACAACAACTACATGCCCACACAGTACAGCAACTACACGCCCACACAGTACAGCAACTACACGCCCACACAGTACACACAGTACAACAACTACACGCCCACACAGTACAACAACTACACGCCCACACAGTACAGCAACTACACGCCCACACAGTACACACAGTACAACAACTACACGCCCACACAGTACAGCAACTACACGCCCACACAGTACAGCAACTACACGCCCACACAGTACAGCAACTACACGCCCACACAGTACAG
The DNA here is from genome assembly GCF_023373465.1 of Oncorhynchus keta. Taxonomy (NCBI): domain Eukaryota; kingdom Metazoa; phylum Chordata; class Actinopteri; order Salmoniformes; family Salmonidae; genus Oncorhynchus; species Oncorhynchus keta. Next base: position 55,258,313 of record NC_068437.1, on the reverse strand, counting down.
CAACTACACACCCACACAGTACAACAACTACACGCCCACACAGTACAACAACTACACGCCCACACAGCACAACAACTACACGCCCACACAGTACAACAACTACACACCCACACAGTACAGCAACTACACGCCCACACAGTACAACAACTACACGCCCACACAGTACAGCAACTACACACCCACACAGTACAACAACTACACACCCACACAGTACAGCAACTACACACCCACACAGTACAACAACTACACGCCCACACAGTACAACAACTACACGCCCACACAGCACAACAACTACACGCCCACACAGTACAACAACTACACACCCACACAGTACAGCAACTACACGCCCACACAGTACAGCAACTACACGCCCACACAGTACAGCAACTACACGCCCACACAGTACAACAACTACACGCCCACACAGTACAGCAACTACACGCCCACACAGTACACACTGTACAACAACTACACGCCCACACAGTACAGCAACTACACGCCCACACAGTACAGCAACTACACGCCTACACAGTACAGCAACTACACGCCCACACAGTACAGCAACTACACGCCCACACAGTACAACAACTACACGCCCACACAGTACAACAACTACACGCCCACACAGTACACACAGTAGAACAACTACACGCCCACACAGTACAGCAACTACACGCCCACACAGTACAGCAACTACACGCCCACACAGTACAGCAACTACACGCCCACACAGTACAGCAACTACACGCCCACACAGTACAACAACTACACGCCCACAGAGTACAACAACTACACGCCCACACAGTACAGCAACTACACGCCCACACAGTACAGCAACTACACGCCCACACAGTACAACAACTACACGCCCACACAGTACAGCAACTACACGCCCACACAGTACAGCAACTACACGCCTACACAGTACAGCAACTACACACCCACACAGTACAGCAACTACACGCCCACACAGTACAGCAACTACAGTTGTCAGGTTGTCATGGCAAAAAGCCTTCTTTTTTTCCTCTCCCTGTGAATCAGCAGAAAGCGACAGCCGTCAGAACGATCTGTTTGTGTACCAACCGTAGACCATTAGATCCTGTTTCTATGGTAACAACCTCAAACGTCCATTCATAACTAGCATTAGATCCTGTTTCTATGGTAACAACCTCTAACGTCCATTCATAACTAGCATTATATCCTGTTTCTGTGCTAACAACCTCTAACGTCCATTCATAACTAGCATTAGATCCTGTTTCTGTGCTAACAACCTCTAACGTCCATTCATAACTAGCATTAGATCCTGTTTCTATGCTATCAACCTCTAACGTCCATTCATAACTAGCATTAGATCCTGTTTCTGTGCTAACAACCTCTAACGTCCATTCATAACTAGCATTAGATCCTGTTTCTATGCTATCAACCTCTAATGTCCATTCATAACTAGCATTAGATCCTGTTTCTGTGCTAACAACCTCTAACGTCCATTCATAACTAGCATTAGATCCTGTTTCTATGCTAACAACCTCTAACGTCCATTCATAACTAGCATTAGATCCTGTTTCTATGCTATCAACCTCTAACGTCCATTCATAACTAGCATTAGATCCTGTTTCTGTGCTAACAACCTCTAACGTCCATTCATAACTAGCATTAGATCCTGTTTCTATGGTAACAACCTCTAACGTCCATTCATAACTAGCATTAGATCCTGTTTCTATGCTAACAACCTCTAAAGTCCATTCATAACTAGCATTAGATCCTGTTTCTATGGTAACAACCTCTAACGTCCATTCATTGCTAGCATTAGATCCTGTTTCTATGCTAACAACCTCTAAAGTCCATTCATAACTAGCATTAGATCCTGTTTCTGTGCTAACAACCTCTAACGTCCATTCATAACTAGCATTAGATCCTGTTTCTATGGTAACAACCTCTAACGTCCATTCATAACTAGCATTAGATCCTGTTTCTGTGCTAACAACCTCTAACGTCCATTCATAACTAGCATTAGATCCTGTTTCTGTGCTAACAACCTCTAACGTCCATTCATAACTAGCATTAGATCCTGTTTCTATGCTATCAACCTCTAACGTCCATTCATAACTAGCATTAGATCCTGTTTCTGTGCTAACAACCTCTAACGTCCATTCATAACTAGCATTAGATCCTGTTTCTATGCTATCAACCTCTAACGTCCATTCATAACTAGCATTAGATCCTGTTTCTGTGCTAACAACCTCTAACGTCCATTCATAACTAGCATTAGATCCTGTTTCTATGCTAACAACCTCTAACGTCCATTCATAACTAGCATTAGATCCTGTTTCTATGCTAACAACCTCTAACGTCCATTCATAACTAGCATTAGATCCTGTTTCTGTGCTAACAACCTCTAACGTCCATTCATAACTAGCATTAGATCCTGTTTCTATGGTAACAACCTCTAACGTCCATTCATAACTAGCATTAGATCCTGTTTCTATGCTAACAACCTCTAAAGTCCATTCATAACTAGCATTAGATCCTGTTTCTATGCTAACAACCTCTAACGTCCATTCATTGCTAGCATTAGATCCTGTTTCTATGCTAACAACCTCTAAAGTCCATTCATAACTAGCATTAGATCCTGTTTCTGTGCTAACAACCTCTAACGTCCATTCATAACTAGCATTAGATCCTGTTTCTATGGTAACAACCTCTAACGTCCATTCATAACTAGCATTAGATCCTGTTTCTATGCTAACAACCTCTAAAGTCCATTCATAACTAGCATTAGATCCTGTTTCTATGCTAACAACCTCTAAAGTCCATTCATAACTAGTTTCCCCTCCCAACTACACGCAGCTCCACGTGTGTTTCCACACACACACACACACACACCGACACACACACACACAAACACCGACACACACACTCACACGCACCGACACACACACACACACACACACACACACACACACACACACACACACACACACACACACACACACACACACACACACACACACACACACACACACACACACACACACACTCTCTCTCTCTCTCTCTCTCTAGTCTACAGTGTCCTATTAAAAGACACTACAGTGTGACTGTGAAACGGTTTTTCCACAGAGAAGCACCTGTATGCTCAACATAGCACTGTGGTTAACAGCTCTCCACCCCCGAGGGCTCAGATAGTCCCCCTAACAGCCCCTATGGAACTGGAAGCTAGATTTCACTTCCTGCTGCTGCTACTGCAATAAATACAACACAGGAATAGGGATCTATAGGGCTCTGGTCTAAAGTAGTGCACTATATAGAGAATAGGGTTCTATAGGGCTCTGGTCTAAAGTGCAGCACTATATAGGGAATAGGGTTCTATAGGGCTCTGGTCTAAAGTGCAGCACTATATAGGGAATAGGGTTCTATAGGGCTCTGGTCTAAAGTAGTGCACTATATATAGGGAATAGGGTTCTATAGGGCTCTGGTCTAAAGTAGTGCACTATATAGGGAATAGGGTTCTATAAGGCTCTGGTCTAAAGTAGTGCACTATATATAGGGAATAGGGTTCTATAGGGCTCTGGTCTAAAGTAGTGCACTATATATAGGGAATAGGGTTCTATAGGGCTCTGGTCTAAAGTAGTGCACTATATAGGGAATAGGGTTCTATAGGGCTCTGGTCTAAAGTAGTGCACTATATATAGGGAATAGGGTTCTATAGGGCTCTGGTCTAAAGTAGTGCACTATATAGGGAATAGGGTTCTATAGGGCTTTGGTCTAAAGTAGTGCACTATATATAGGGAATAGGGTTCTATAGGGCTCTGGTCTAAAGTAGTGCACCAGATATAGGGAATAGGGTTCTATAGGGCTCTAGTCTAAAGTAGTGCACTATATATTGGGAATAGGGATCTATAGGGGTCTGGTCTAAAGTAGTGCACTATATAGGGAATAGGGTTCTATAGGGCTTTGGTCGAAAGTAGTGCACTATATATAGGGAATAGGGTTCTATAGGGCTTTGGTCTAAAGTAGTGCACTATATATAGGGAATAGGGTTCTATAGGGCTCTGGTCTAAAGTAGTGCACTATATAGGGAATAGGGTTCTATAGGGCTCTGGTCTAAAGTAGTGCACTATATAAAGGGAATAGGGTTCTATAGGGCTCTGGTCTAAAGTAGTGCACTATTTAGGGAATAGGGTTCTATAGTGTTCTGGTCTAAAGTAGTGCACTATATAGGGAATAGGGTTCTATAGGGCTCTGGTCTAAAATAGTGCACTATATAGGGAATAGGGTTCTATAGGGCTCTGGTCTAAAGTAGTGCACTATATAAAGGGAATAGGGTTCTATAGGGCTCTGGTCTAAAGTCGTGCACTATATAGGGAATAGGGTTCTATAGGGCTCTGGTCTAAAGTAGTGCACCAGATATAGGGAATAGGGTTCTATAGGGCTCTGGTCTAAAGTAGTGCACTATATAGGGAATAGGGTTCTATAGGGCTTTGGTCTAAAGTAGTGCACTAAAAGGGAATAGGGTTCTATAAGGCTTTGGTCTAAAGAAGTCGCTCTGGATAAGAGCGTCTGCTAAATGACTTAAATGTAAATGTAAATGTAAATGAATAGGGAATAGGGTTCTATAGGGCTCTGGTCTAAAGTAGTGCACCAGATATAGGGAATATGGTTCTATAGGGCTCTGGTCTAAAGTAGTATATATTGGGAATAGGGATCTATAGGGCTCTGGTCTAAAGTAGTGCACTATATAGGGAATAGGGTTCTATAGGGCTCTGGTCTAAAGTAGTGCACTATATATAGGGAATAGGGTTCTATAGGGCTCTGGTCTAAAGTAGTGCACCAGATATAGGGAATAGGGTTCTATAGGGCTCTGGTCTAAAGTAGTGCACTATATATTGGGAATAGGGTTCTATAGGGCTCTGGTCTAAAGTAGTGCACTATATATTGGGAATAGGGATCTATAGGGCTCTGGTCTAAAGTAGTGCACCATATAGGGAATAGGGTTCTATAGGGCTCTGGTCTAAAATAGTGCACTATATAGGGAATAGGGTTCTATAGGGCTCTGGTCTAAAGTAGTGCACTTTAGAGGGAATAGGGTTCCATTTGGGACACATCCTGGAAGTAGGCTAGGTTAATTCTCAGTGTCTCCTCCTCCAACACACTAAAAGAAAACCTTCTGCATCACCAGTCCTTTTCCTGACACCACTGAATATAGCCTAGGCCTGGCTATAAGCAGCCATTGTGGTTATTTGAAGAGCCTGAACCTATCATTTGAGGAGAAAAAAAAAACAGCTCCATGTATCAGATGACAAGCTACCACCAAAGGAAACTCCCAGTCAGACTAGCCTACCACCACAGGAAACTCCCAGTCAGACTAGCCTACCACCACAGGAAACTCCCAGTCAGACTAGCCTACCACCACAGGAAACTCCCAGTCAGACTAGCCTACCACCACAGGAAACTCCCAGTCAGACTAGCCTACCACCACAGGAAACTCCCAGTCAGACTAGCCTACCACCACAGGAAACTCCCAGTCAGACTAGCCTACCACCACAGGAAACTCCCAGTCAGACTAGCCTACCACCACAGGAAACTCCCAGTCAGACTAGCCTACCACCAAAGGAAACTCCCAGTCAGACTAGCCTACCAACAAAGGAAACTCCCAGGCAAACTAGCCTACCACCACAGGAAACTCCCAGTCAGACTTGCCTACCACCACAGGAAACTCCCAGTAAGACTAGCCTACAGGAAACTCCCAGTCAGACTAGCCTACCACCACAGGAAACTCCCAGTCAGACTAGCCTACCTACAAAGGAAACTCCCATTCAGACTAGCCTACCAACAAAGGAAACTCCCAGGCAAACTAGCCTACCACCACAGGAAACTCCCAGTCAGACTAGCCTACAGGAAACTCCCAGTCAGACTAGCCTACCACCACAGGAAACTCCCAGTAAGACTAGCCTACAGGAAACTCCCAGTCAGACTAGCCTACCACCACAGGAAACTCCCGGTCAGACTAGCCTACCTACAAAGGAAACTCCCAGTCAGACTAGCCTACCAACAAAGGAAACTCCCAGGCAAACTAGCCTACCACCACAGGAAACTCCCAGTCAGACTAGCCTACCACCACAGGAAACTCCCAGTCAGACTAGCCTACCACCAAAGGAAACTCCCAGTCAGACTAGCCTACCACCAAAGGAAACTCCCAGTCAGACTAGCCTACCACCACAGGAAACTCCCAGTCAGACTAGCCTACCACCACAGGAAACTCCCAGTCAGACTAGCCTACCACCAAAGGAAACTCCCAGTCAGACTAGCCTACCACCAAAGGAAACTCCCAGTCAGACTAGCCTACCACCACAGGAAACTCCCAGTCAGACTAGCCTACCACCAAAGGAAACTCCCAGTCAGACTAGCCTACCACCACAGGAAACTCCCAGTCAGACTAGCCTACCACCAAAGGAAACTCCCAGTCAGACTAGCCTACCACCAAAGGAAACTCCCAGTCAGACTAGCCTACATATCAATCCAAACAGACAAAAAAACACAGGTGTTATGGATTTGGATCCTCTGCCTTATCATGGATTGAGAGTTACCTATCTAATAGAACACAGAGGGTTTTCCTTAACGGAAGCCTCTCTCATGCAAGTTCATATGAGTGTGGTGTACCGCAGGGCAGCCGGCTAGGAGCATTATTGTTTTCTGTTTTCACCTTCCACTGACCTGGAATACAGCCTGTGTTTATGTACGCTGATGACTCAACAGCATACACGTTGGCTGCAACAGTAAAATAACTAAAAGCCTTTAACATGGAGCTATAGTCAGTTTAACATAGAGCTACAGTCAGTTTAACATAGAGCTACAGGCAGTTTAACATAGAGCTACTACAGTCAGTTTAACATAGAGCTACTACAGTCAGTTTAACATAGAGCTACAGTCAGTTTAACATAGAGCTACAGTCAGTTTAACATAGAGCTACAGTCAGTTTAACATAGAGCTACTACAGTCAGTTTAACATAGAGCTACAGTCCGTTGAACATAGAGCTACAGTCCGTTGAACATAGAGCTACAGTAAGTTTAACATAGAGCTACTACAGTCAGTTTAACATAGAGCTACAGTCAGTTTAACATAGAGCTACAGTCACTTTAACATAGAGCTACTACAGTCAGTTTTAGAATGGGTAACCTGCAATTAGGCTGGCGCTAAATATTTCAACAACGAAAAGTATAATTTTTGGGACAAATCACTCGCTCAACGATAAACCTCATTTAGATCTAGTATTGAATAATGTGTCTATTTAGCAAGTTGCGGAGACTAAACTGCTGGGTGTAACCCAGTATGATAGCAATCTATCATATAGACTCGATGGTTGTTAAAATGGGAAGAGGTCTGTCCACGATAGGACATTACTCTACCTTCTTGACATCTCAAGTCGACCATGCCACGGTGCCAACCATTTAAAGTTCATATTTAGAGAGTGGTTAGGCTACATTTCTCTATCCCTAACCCTAAGCTTTATAAGAAACCAAGTGGCGGGGCTGTTTTTTGAATTACGGGGTGGGCCTTTAAGCCTAATATACAGTAGGCCTACTGTCCCAAACAAAAAAAGAGAAATGTTAGTTCTGTTCGTGACCATCACTGAGGGTGGAAACTCACAACTTAGGCTAGATTTAGCCTGGGCTGTCTAGATTGTATCCCTAAGAGAACAAGCTACAGCCAGCAACAGGCTTTGGCAAAAGCAAAGCACAGATCCTTATTTGAAAAACATAAAAATAGTGAATGGTAGTGTGTGTGTGTAACTATGCACTGAGAAAACAAGTAAGGTTCTCTCGAAGTTGCCAGATGTCACCACACAGAGACCAAGGGGTCGTATCTATATTTACAGCATGGCTCGTTTTGCATCGGCCTGGTTTCCCTCTTTTTAAAAAAAATGGTTTGGCATGGGGGCGGTTTCACACTGTGAGCTTGTAGTAAGCTAGAGGGGGCACACAAACAAATAAACAAACACACACACAAACACAAACACACACACACAAACACACACACAAACACACACACAAACACACACACAAACACACACACACACACAAACACAAACACACACACAAACACAAACACACAAACACAAACAAACACACACACAAACACACACACAAACACACACACAACGTGGGGGCAATCCAATAGATGAAATCAGTGTGTGTTTTGTTTCTCAATGGGGATACGAGGGGTGCTACCCAGGATTACGACGGTGGTGTGTGTGTGTGTGTGTGTGTGTGTGTGTGTGTGTGTGTGTGTGTGTGTGTGTGTGTGTGTGTGTGTGTGTGTGTGTGTGTGTGTGTGTGTGAATAACGCTGTTGCAATAAATGAACAGCTACCCAATCAGCCTGGCTCAACCTCAGCCCTGCTGCAGACCAAGACCACAGGAGCTCTGATGCCAAACTCTCTCTACGCACGCACACACACACACACACACACACACACACACACACACACACACACACACACACACACACACACACACACACTTAACATCGCCTCAGAGGGTGAAACAAACACACACCGATCTGACCTATATACACATCTGTGACTGAGTCTATTACCCTGGCAGAGTATACAACCCCCCGGGGTTAAATATCTTAATACCATGATAGTCACCAGCTCTTAACACCAACAACTGTTGGCTCACAGGGAAAAGTGGAGGAGACATGGACACAGAAACCCATTTACACTTCTGTGTCCATGTCTCCTCGGTACAGTCATTGAACAGGATGAGTCCGTCTACTGTCCACTTCACAAAACAAGATCGAGATCATAACCGTTGAGCAAAGGACCAGAAAACATCACTCTTTTTAGTGTCAGTGATGGATTAATAATTCAGATGGCTACTATACAAATATGTATAGTATAATCAAACAATAAGGCCCGTAGCAAGAACAGCCCTTAGACTCAATTTTACTGAGATAACCTGGTAACTTTAGGGCAATTATCTTTTTACAGTAACTAAAACATAATCTAACTACACCTAACGAAAGTCCATTACCTAGATAAAATAACTTTAGCTGACTTTATACCTAGCTTTGTTATCAGGGCAAAAGTTACACAAGTTCTATATAGAAAGCGAATACAACGGGAACGCAAGAAAAGCAAGGAAACGTAGCACACCTCGTTTAATAATATCAGCTAAACATCTAACAATCCCACAAATAAACAAATACTTACTTATTGGTGTCAAATGTGGAGTTAACGGTTAGCTGTAGCGGACCTCCGTCTTCTCGATTGTCCCGTTGTGTGTGTGTGTGTGACTGAACGGGATGTGTGTGTGGGAGAGAGAGAGAGAGAGAGAGAGAGAGAGAGAGAGAGAGAGAGAGAGACGTGTGTGGGATGGAAACGCGTGGTAGACCGCCACCGTGCGGTAGACATGGGTAACTTCCTTAATAAATCCCTTTACTGTTCGGAAATAAAATCGTATTGTTATAGGCCTACGCAACACAAATGTTTTTCTCTGCAAATAAATAATTATTGCAATTAACATTAAGAATGTAAATGTTTCAATTTCATGTTGTTCTTACTGTTCTATAAATAAAACTATAAGATTATTTTGTGTAGCTGAGGGTCTTTAAAAATGTAGAAATAAGCCTGCTCTTGTTCATGCATGAGTCGTTAAAAAAAATTCTCACTTGATATTTAATATAATCACTCTTACGAAAATCATCTATATTTAAAGTGCATACGACATGACAGTACCACATTCCTATAGCTGTTATTATAAAAGGTATGTCAAATTTTCAGCCATGACGAAAAAAAAAAATCCGGTTTCATGACATTGTAATGTAAACAGCAACACAGGGGAGCTATTTAGCTGCCGTTAGTTTACACCTCACGCGCGCACACACACACACATTGTACCATCTAAAATGGCCATGAAATATATTTTCCAATAAGCGAAAATATGTTATTTTTCAGCTGTTTGAAGCTGGTGTACAAAAGTAAAATAAGCAAAAAATGAAACTTCAGAACGGAAGCATAGAAAAAGTACATAGAACATATCTACCACTTTTTAAACTGGCTTCCAATGGGAATGTATTTTACCTTTATTTAACTAGGCAAGTCAGTTTAAGAACACATTCTTATTTTCAATTTACGGCCTACCGGGGAACAGTGGGTTAACTGCCTGCAGCCTTCCGGTTACTAGTCCAACGCTCTAACCACTAGGCTACCTGCTGCCCCTCCACTCTAACCACTAGGCTACATGCCGCACCTGCACTCTAACCACTAGGCTACCTGCCGCACCTGCACTCTAACCACTAGGCTACCTGCCAGCCCTCCACCCTAACCACTAGGCAACCTGCCAGCCCTCCACTCTAACCACTAGGCAACCTGCCAGCCCTCCACTCTAACCACTAGTACAACTGTATGAAAGCGGTCAATGCAGCAAGATGGATTGTTTTGCACCACTCGCCACTCAAAACACAGAAAATAGATGGCTAACAAACGCATACTTTAGGAATTGTATTTTTATTTTTGGGGGGCTTTTTAGGGTAATCACCACCGTGACAAAGGCATTTGTTCCTTTTGAGTGGCAAAAGTGTTTTTTAATTGTGGGGGGGGGGGGTGTTCTTTTAACACTGTAGGGTGTAAAGCCTTATTTTCATATTTCTCAAGGTGGTTTATGAGTGGATTTTAGAGTTACCAGTATCAATCAATCAAATGTTTATGTATTAAAGCTCTTCTTCTTCTCAGATTTACATAAATAACTTGATGGCAGAAAATGGATCAGTAGTAACAGTAACATCAGTAGTAACAAAATCAGTAGTAACAGTAACATCAGTAGTAACAGTAACATCAGTAGTAACAGTAACATCAGTAGTAACAGTAACAACAACAGTAGTAACAGTAACAACAGTAGTAACAGTAACAACAACAGTAGTAACAGCAACAACAGTAGTAACAACAACAACAGTAGTAACAACATCAGTAGTAACAACAACATCAGTAGTAACAGTAACATCAGTAGTAACAACAACAGTAGTAACAGTAACATCAGTAGTAACAGTAACATCAGTAGTAACAGTAACAACAACAGTAGTAACAGTAACAACAACAGTAGTAACAGTAACAACAACAGTAACAGTAACAACAACAGTAGTAACAGTAACAACAACAGTAGTAACAGTAACAACAACAGTAGTAACAGTAACAGTACAACAGTAGTAACAGTAACAACAACAGTAGTAACAGTAACAACAACAGTAGTAACAGCAACAACAGTAGTAACAACAACAACAGTAGTAACAAAATCAGTAGTAACAGTAACATCAGTAGTAACAGTAACAACAACAGTAGTAACAGTAACAACAGTAGTAACAGTAACAACAACAGTAGTAACAGCAACAACAGTAGTAACAACAACAACAGTAGTAACAACAACAACAGTAGTAACAACAACAACAGTAGTAACAACAACAGTAGTAACAGCAACAACAGTAGTAACAACAACAACAGTAGTAACAACAACAACAGTAGTAACAACAACAGTAGTAACAGCAACAACAGTAGTAACAACAACAACAGTAGTAACAACAACAGTAGTAACAACAACAGTAGTAACAGCAACAACAGTAGTAACAACAACAACAGTAGTAACAACAACAACAGTAGTAACAACAACAACAACAGTAGTAACAGCAACAACAGTAGTAACAACAACAACAGTAGTAACAACAACAGTAGTAACAACAACAGTAGTAACAGTAACAACAGTAGTAACAACAACAGTAGTAACAGCAACAACAGTAGTAACAGCAAAAATAGTAGTAACAGTAGTAAAAGTAGTAACAACAACAGTAGTAACAACAACAGTAGTAACAACAACAGTAGTAACAACAACAGTAGTAACATCAACAGTAGTAACATCAACAGTAGTAACAACAGAAGTAACAGTAACAACAGTAGTAACAACAACAGTAGTAACAGCAACAACAGTAGTAACAACAACAGTAGTAACATCAACAGTAGTAACAACAGTAGTAACAGTAACAACAGTAGTAACAACAACAGTAGTAACAACAGTAGTAACAGTAACAACAGTAGTAACATCAACAGTAGTAACATCAGTAGTAACAGCAACAACAGTAGTAACAACAACAGTAGTAACATCAGTAGTAACAGTAACAACAGTAGTAATAACAACAGTAGTAACAGCAACAACAGTAGTAACAGCAACAACAGTAGTAACAAACAACAGTAGTAACAGTAACAACAGTAGTAACAACAGTAGTAACAGTAACAACAGTAGTAACATCAGTAGTAACAGTAACAACAGTAGTAACAACAACAGTAGTAACAGCAACAACAGTAGTAACAGTAACAACAGTAGTAACAGTAACAACAACAGTAGTAACAGTAACAACAACAACAGTAACAGTAACAACAACAGTAGTAACAGTAACAACAACAGTAGTAACAACAACAACAGTAGTAACAACAACAGTAGTAACAGTAACAACAGTAGTAACAGTAACAACAACAGTAGTAACAACAACAACAGTAGTAACAACAACAGTAGTAACAGTAACAACAGTAGTAACAACAACAGTAGTAACAGTAACATCAGTAGTAACAGTAACAACAACAGTAGTAACAACAACAACAGTAGTAACAACAACAACAGTAGTAACAGTAACAACAGTAGTAACAACAACAGTAGTAACAGCAACAACAGTAGTAACAGTAACAACAGTAGTAACAGTAACAACAACAGTAGTAACAGTAACAACAGTAGTAACAACAACAACAGTAGTAACAGTAACAACAGTAGTAACAACAACAGTAGTAACAGCAACAACAGTAGTAACAGTAACAACAGTAGTAACAGTAACAACAACAGTAGTAACAGTAACAACAGTAGTAACAACAACAGTAGTAACAGCAACAACAGTAGTAACAGCAACAACAGTAGTAACAGCAACAACAGTAGTAACAGCAACAACAGTAGTAACAGTAGTAACAGTAGTAACAACAACAGTAGTAACAACAACAGTAGTAACAACAACAGTAGTAACATCAACAGTAGTAACAACAGTAGTAACAGTAACAACAGTAATAACAACAACAGTAGTAACAGCAACAACAGTAGTAACAACAACAGTAGTAACATCAACAGTAGTAACAACAGTAGTAACAGTAACAACAGTAGTGACAACAACAACAGTAGTAACAACAACAACAGTAGTAACAACAACAGTAGTAACAACAACAGTAGTAACAGCAACAACAGTAGTAACAACAACAACAGTAGTAACAACAACAACAGTAGTAACAACAACAACAACAGTAGTAACAGCAACAACAGTAGTAACAACAACAACAGTAGTAACATCAACAGTAGTAACAACAGTAGTAACAGTAACAACAGTACTAACAACAACAGTAGTAACAGCAACAACAGTAGTAACAACAACAGTAGTAACAGTAACAACAGTAGTAACACCAACAGTAGTAACAGCAACAACAGTAGTAACAACAACAGTAGTAACAACAGTAGTAACAGTAACAACAGTAGTAACATCAACAGTAGTAACATCAGTAGTAACAGCAACAACAGTAGTAACAACAACAGTAGTAACAGCAACAACAGTAGTAACAGCAACAACAGTAGTAACAGCAAAAATAGTAGTTACAACAACAACAGTAGTAACAGTAGTAACAACAACAGTAGTAACATCAACAGTAGTAACAACAACAGTAGTAACAACAGTAGTAACAGTAACAACAGTAGTAACAACAACAGTAGTAACAGCAACAACAGTAGTAACAACAACAGTAGTAACATCAACAGTAGTAACAACAGTAGTAACAGTAACAACAGTAGTAACAACAACAGTAGTAACAACAGTAGTAACAGTAACAACAGTAGTAACATCAACAGTAGTAACATCAGTAGTAACAGCAACAACAGTAGTAACAACAACAGTAGTAACATCAGTAGTAACAGTAACAACAGTAGTAACAACAACAGTAGTAACAGCAACAACAGTAGTAACAGCAACAACAGTAGTAACAACAACAACAGTAGTAACAGTAACAACAGTAGTAACAACAGTAGTAACAGTAACAACAGTAGTAACATCAGTAGTAACAGTAACAACAGTAGTAACAACAACAGTAGTAACAGCAACAACAGTAGTAACAGTAACAACAGTAGTAACAGTAACAACAACAGTAGTAACAGTAACAACAACAGTAGTAACAGTAACAACAACAGTAGTAACAACAACAACAGTAGTAACAACAACAGTAGTAACAGTAACAACAGTAGTAACAGTAACAACAACAGTAGTAACAGTAACAACAGTAGTAACAACAACAGTAGTAACAGCAACAACAGTAGTAAAAGTAACAACAGTAGTAACAGTAACAACAACAGTAGTAACAACAACAACAGTAGTAACAACAACAACAGTAGTAACAGTAACAACAGTAGTAACAACAACAGTAGTAACAGCAACAACAGTAGTAACAGTAACAACAGTAGTAACAGTAACAACAACAGTAGTAACAGTAACAACAGTAGTAACAACAACAGTAGTAACAGCAACAACAGTAGTAACAGCAACAACAGTAGTAACAGCAACAACAGTAGTAACAGTAGTAACAAGTAACAACAGTAGTAACAACAACAGTAGTAACAACAACAGTAGTAACAACAAACAGTAGTAACAGCAACAACAGTAGTAACAGTAACAACAGTAGTAACAGTAACAACAACAGTAGTAACAGTAACAACAGTAGTAACAACAACAGTAGTAACAGCAACAACAGTAGTAACAGCAACAACAGTAGTAACACCAACAGTAGTAACAGCAACAACAGTAGTAACAACAACAGTAGTAACAACAGTAGTAACAGTAACAACAGTAGTAACATCAACAGTAGTAACATCAGTAGTAACAGCAACAACAGTAGTAACAACAACAGTAGTAACAGCAACAACAGTAGTAACAGCAACAACAGTAGTAACAGCAAAAATAGTAGTTACAACAACAACAGTAGTAACAGTAGTAACAACAACAGTAGTAACAACAACAGTAGTAACAACAACAGTAGTAACATCAACAGTAGTAACATCAACAGTAGTAACAACAGTAGTAACAGTAACAACAGTAGTAACAACAACAGTAGTAACATCAACAGTAGTAACAACAGTAGTAACAGTAACAACAGTAGTAACAACAACAGTAGTAACAACAGTAGTAACAGTAACAACAGTAGTAACATCAACAGTAGTAACATCAGTAGTAACAGCAACAACAGTAGTAACAACAACAGTAGTAACATCAGTAGTAACAGTAACAACAGTAGTAATAACAACAGTAGTAACAGCAACAACAGTAGTAACAGTAACAACAGTAGTAACAACAGTAGTAACAGTAACAACAGTAGTAACATCAGTAGTAACAGTAACAACAGTAGTAACAACAACAGTAGTAACAGCAACAACAGTAGTAACAGTAACAACAACAGTAGTAACAGTAACAACAACAGTAGTAACAGTAACAACAACAGTAGTAACAGTAACAACAACAGTAGTAACAACAACAACAGTAGTAACAACAACAGTAGTAACAGTAACAACAGTAGTAACAGTAACAACAACAGTAGTAACAGTAACAACAACAGTAGTAACAACAACAGTAGTAACAGTAACAACAGTAGTAACAGTAACAACAGTAGTAACAGTAACAACAACAGTAGTAACAACAACAACAGTAGTAACAACAACAACAGTAGTAACAGTAACAACAGTAGTAACAACAACAGTAGTAACAGCAACAACAGTAGTAACAGTAACAACAGTAGTAACAGTAACAACAACAGTAGTAACAGTAACAACAGTAGTAACAACAACAGTAGTAACAGCAACAACAGTAGTAACAGCAACAACAGTAGTAACAGCAACAACAGTAGTAACAGTAGTAACAACAGTAGTAACAACAACAGTAGTAACAACAACAGTAGTAACAACAACAGTAGTAACAGCAACAACAGTAGTAACAGTAACAACAGTAGTAACAGTAACAACAACAGTAGTAACAGTAACAACAACAGTAGTAACAGTAACAACAACAGTAGTAACAGCAACAACAGTAGTAACAACAACAACAGTAGTAACAGTAACAACAGTAGTAACAACAGTAGTAACAGTAACAACAGTAGTAACATCAGTAGTAACAGTAACAACAGTAGTAACAACAACAGTAGTAACAGCAACAACAGTAGTAACAGTAACAACAGTAGTAACAGTAACAACAACAGTAGTAACAGTAACAACAACAGTAGTAACAGTAACAACAACAGTAGTAACAACAACAACAGTAGTAACAACAACAGTAGTAACAACAACAACAGTAGTAACAACAACAACAGTAGTAACAGTAACAACAGTAGTAACAACAACAGTAGTAACAGCAACAACAGTAGTAACAGTAACAACAGTAGTAACAGTAACAACAACAGTAGTAACAACAACAACAGTAGTAACAACAACAACAGTAGTAACAGTAACAATAGTAGTAACAACAACAGTAGTAACAGCAACAACAGTAGTAACAGTAACAACAGTAGTAACAGTAACAACAACAGTAGTAACAGTAACAACAGTAGTAACAACAACAGTAGTAACAGCAACAACAGTAGTAACAGCAACAACAGTAGTAACAGCAACAACAGTAGTAACAGTAGTAACAACAGTAGTAACAACAACAGTAGTAACAACAACAGTAGTAACAACAACAGTAGTAACATCAACAGTAGTAACAACAGTAGTAACAGTAACAACAGTACTAACAACAACAGTAGTAACAGCAACAACAGTAGTAACAACAACAGTAGTAACATCAACAGTAGTAACAACAGTAGTAACAGTAACAACAGTAGTAACAACAACAGTAGTAACAACAGTAGTAACAGTAACAACAGTAGTAACATCAACAGTAGTAACATCAGTAGTAACAGCAACAACAGTAGTAACAACAACAGTAGTAACATCAGTAGTAACAGTAACAACAGTAGTAACAACAACAGTAGTAACAGCAACAACAGTAGTAACAGCAACAACAGTAGTAACAACAACAACAGTAGTAACAGTAACAACAGTAGTAACAACAGTAGTAACAGTAACAACAGTAGTAACATCAGTAGTAACAGTAACAACAGTAGTAACAACAACAGTAGTAACAGCAACAACAGTAGTAACAGTAACAACAGTAACAACAACAGTAACAGTAACAACAACAGTAGTAACAGTAACAACAACAACAGTAGTAACAACAACAACAGTAGTAACAACAACAGTAGTAACAGTAACAACAGTAGTAACAGTAACAACAACAGTAGTAACAACAACAACAGTAGTAACAGTAACAACAGTAGTAACAGTAACAACAACAGTAGTAACAGTAACAACAACAGTAGTAACAACAACAACAGTAGTAACAACAACAGTAGTAACAGTAACAACAGTAGTAACAGTAACAACAACAGTAGTAACAACAACAACAGTAGTAACAACAACAGTAGTAACAGTAACAACAGTAGTAACAACAACAGTAGTAACAGTAACATCAGTAGTAACAGTAACAACAACAGTAGTAACAACAACAACAGTAGTAACAACAACAACAGTAGTAACAGTAACAACAGTAGTAACAACAACAGTAGTAACAGCAACAACAGTAGTAACAGTAACAACAGTAGTAACAGTAACAACAACAGTAGTAACAGTAACAACAGTAGTAAGAACAACAGTAGTAACAGCAACAACAATAGTAACAGTAGTAACAGTAGTGACAACAAAAACAGTAGTAACAACAACAGTAGTAACAGTAACAACAGTAGTGACAACAACAGTAGTAACAGCAACAACAGTAGTAACAACAACAGTAGTAGCAGCAACAACAGTAATAACAGTAACAACAGTAGTAACAGCAACAACAACAGTAGTAACAACAACAACAGTAGTAACAACAACAGTAGTAACAGTAGTAACAGCAACAACAGTAGTAACAACAACAGTAGTAGCAGCAACAACAACAGTAGTAACAACAACAGTAGTAACAGTAACAACAACAGTAGTAACAACAACAACAGTAGTAACAGCAACAACAGTAGTAACAGTAACAACAGTAGTAACAGTAACAACAACAGTAGTAACAGTAACATCATTAGTAACAGTAGTGACAACAACAGTAGTAACAACAACAACAGTAGTAACAACAACAACAGTAGTAACAACAACAACAGTAGTAACAGTAACAACAGTAGTAACAGTAACAACAACAGTAGTAACAGTAACATCAGTAGTAACAGTAACAACAACAGTAGTAACAACAACAACAGTAGTAACAGTAACAACAGTAGTAACAGCAACAACAGTAGTAACAGTAGTAACAACAGTAGTAACAACAACAGTAGTAACAGTAACAACAAAAGTAGTAACAACAACAACAAAAGTAGTAACAACAACAACAGTAGTAACAACAACAGTAGTAACAGCAACAACAGTAGTAACAGTAGTAACAACAGTAGTAACAGTAACAACAGTAGTAACAACAACAACAGTAGTAACAGTAACAACAACAGTAGTAACAGTAACAACAGTAGTAACAACAACAACAGTAGTAACAGTAACAACAACAGTAGTAACAGTAACAACATTAGTAACAACAACAACAGTAGTAACAACAACAACAGTAGTAACAGTAACAACAACAGTAGTAACAACAACAACAGTAGTAACAGTAACAACAACAGTAGTAACAACAACAGTAGTAACAGCAACAACAGTAGTAACAGTAGTAACAACAGTAGTAACAACAACAGTAGTAACAGTAACAACAACAGTAGTAACAACAACAACAGTAGTAACAGCAACAACAGTAGTAACAACAACAACAGTAGTAACAGTAACAACAACAGTAGTAACAGTAACAACAGTAGTAACAGCAACAACAGTAGTAACAGTAACAACAACAGTAGTAACAGTAACAACAGTAGTAACAACAACAGTAGTAACAACAACAGTAGTAACAACAACAGTAGTAACAACAACAACAGTAGTAACAACAACAGTAGTAACAGTAACAACAGTAGTAACAACAACAG
Organism: Oncorhynchus keta; assembly: GCF_023373465.1. Classification (NCBI taxonomy): domain Eukaryota; kingdom Metazoa; phylum Chordata; class Actinopteri; order Salmoniformes; family Salmonidae; genus Oncorhynchus; species Oncorhynchus keta. The sequence goes on along the minus strand of NC_068437.1, from coordinate 55,239,160 downwards.
TAGTAACAACAACAACAGTAGTAACAACAACAGTAGTAACAGTAACAACAGTAGTAACAACAACAGTAGTAACAGTAACAACAGTAGTAACAGTAGTAACAACAGTAGTAACAGTAACAACAGTAGTAACAGTAGTGACAACAGTAGCACACCAATTTATTTACAAATTTACCTGTTGCCAAATTCCTCTATTTGACTACAGCACTGTACTATTCTTCATGTGATGGAGGACAGTATAAAATGCAATGGACAAATGATAGGGCCTACATTTGGAAACAGGTTCCCTTATTGATAAAGGAAATAAAATGGAGTTTGTGGAATTATCTCCCTGTGTAAATACAGAGGATTGTATTCTCTATTATTATATTACCAGGGAACAGATAGCGATTTATAATTTGCAGCCACTCAGAGGTAATTACAGTCTGTAAGTTTATCTGAAACATTAATAATTTCGCCTTTTGTTTTCTCACACATTTTTTCAGTGCATTACAAAGTATCCCTTTTAGAGAAAGGACAATAGGATGTGCTGAGGGTCTATTAGGGCTGTTCTGTATGCAATCCCTGGGCACGTCTGATGTTTTGTGCCATTCCTCACCACAGAGCCATGGGCTTTTCATTTCCTCAGCCACAACAAAGCCATGCCTCCATCCTCTCCTGTGGCTGCATAATAAGCAGTTTCCATGACCACTCTATATTTTTTTTAGGATAATTTATTTATTTATTTTTCTGGTCACCATTTTTTGTTTTTTTACAACTTTTTTTGTTGATGTTACATATACATTTAACATACATGGTACTTTTATACAATGTCGTTTATATATATATATATATATATATATATATATATATATATATATTACATTTTATACAACGTTGTTTATATATATTACATTTTATACAACGTTGTTTATATATATTACATTTTATACAACGTTGTTTATATATATTACATTTTATACAACGTTGTTTATATATATTACATTTTATACAACGTTGTTTATATATATTACATTTTATACAACGTTGTTTATATATATTACATTTTATACAACGTTGTTTATATATATTACATTTTATACAACGTTGTTTATATATATTACATTTTATACAACGTTGTTTATATATATTACATTTTGAACAGATAATAAATACATTTATAAACCTCTGTTACTCTCAGCCCATCCCAGCCTCTTGTGATCTCCATGTGCCACATATTTTAACTGTGCTGTGATGTCTGGGCGGCAGGGTAGCCTAGTGGTTAGAGCGTTGGACTAGTAACCGGAAGGTTGCAAGTTCAAATCCCCGAGCTGACAAGGTACAAATCTGTCGTTCTGCCCCTGAACAGGCAGGGAAATATGATAATGATGGCCCGTGGCTTTTGAAACTGACGTACCTTCATATTCAAAATATTGGATAAAACATTTGACCATTTAACTTAGATTATCCTCTCATGTCTCCTAAAAGCTACCGAACAGTACCATGTGAGATGGCCCGTGGCTTTTGAGACTGACGTACCTTCATATTCAAAATATTGGATAAAACATTTGACCATTTAACTTAGATTATCCTCTCATGTCTCCTAAAAGCTACCGAACAGTACCATGTGAGATGGCCCGTGGCTTTTGAGACTGACGTACCTTCATATTCAAAATATTGGATAAAACATTTGACCATTTAACTTAGATTATTCTCTCATGTCTCCTAAAAGCTACCGAACGGTACCATGTGTCATATTTGTCATATTTCCAGGTACCGTACCCTTTTTTTCCCCCCTGAGAGTGTACACACATTTCCTGCATAAGACAGACCTCCCTTTTTTTCCCAGCATGCTGTGCAGTTCAGCGCCATCCACGCGAAGAACGAGCACACGGAAGAGGGACAGAGTAGTGCGTCTCATACGCACAGGTAAACCTATACCCGGAAGCACGTAATATACATCCATACCACTTCCTGTAAAAAACAGGTCATATAATATAATTCATAATAGATCCATAAATGGTAGGTTCCTGTTCCTGTTGATTGGATCCCACAACAAAGTCTAAGATTTCACATCACCTTCAGTTACCGTCTGTTAAGACATGTCGACGGAAAGGACCACACACACACACACACTTCTCTTTAGTATTAGTTAACAGTTTGTCGATTCATTTCCGTTCAACGTGTGGTTTTAACCCACAGCTTCCTGTTTGCATAGTAACCACAAGCCTATTGAAGGGTAGGCTCCGTTGAATGCTTAGTTCCCAGAGCTGCCAACCAAGTCATAAAGGTAAAACTGGCAAGGATTCACCTTGACTGAAGGGCACCCCCGGCGATATCCACAGAGAGAGGGGGGGCAAAACTCCAGTGAGTTGACTTACTGCATGTGGGTATACATCAGGTTAGGCCTGTACAGTAGTAGAAATAACCTACCACATTTCCTGCATAAGGCATTATCCTCTCTGGTCTCCTTCCTGGGTTACGTTGGGTGGGTGTGGCTATGGAGTCTCTGGTCCAATTCAGGAAGTGTTATGGTGTTATTATAAAAGTTGTTACGGTCTGTCCTTACTGTAATTGCTACTGTTTCAGTAAAAAATAAATAAAAAGAGCTGTGTAGAAAGTCAACGTGAACTTTGAAACCTCACAGGAGATGTGATTCACCTATTGCTTTTCTGATGGGACTGTTGACATCATTTATATATTATATATATTATTTAGAGTTGATGAAAAGCAAAAGGACAATTCAGAAAAACTTATCAACAGTAAAGTTTATTTTATTTTTTAGGTCAAGCCTTCACCACAGGTAGTGTGTGTGTGTGTGTGTGTGTGTGTGTGTGTGTGTGTGTGTGTGTGTGTGTGTGTGTGTGTGTGTTGCATGACGAGGCTCAAGAAGAACACATTTTACAACATACACTACAAGTATGTGGACACCTGGTCATCGAACATTTCATTCCAAAATCATGGGGATTAATATGGAGATGGCCCCTCCCTCCTTTTCTGCTGTAACAGCCCCCACTCTTCTGGGAAGTCAGAACGTGGCCGTGAGGACTTGCTTCCATTCAGCCACTAAGAGCATTAGTACGGTCGGGCACTGGATGTTGGGCGATTAGGCCTGGGTCGCAGTCGGCGTTCCAATTCATGTCAAAATATGAGGTTGAGGTCAGGGCCTTCTACAGGCTAGTCAAGTTCTTCCACGCCGATCTCGACAAAACATTTCTGTATGGACCTCGCTTTATGCACTGATGCATTGTCATGCAGAAACAGGAAAGGGCCTTCCCCAAACTGTTGCCAAAAAGTTGGAAGCACAGAATCGTCTAGAACATCATTTTATGCTGTAGCATTAAGATTTCCCTTCACTGGAACTGAGGGGCCTGAACCATGAAAAACAGCCCGAAGGACATTATTCCTCCTCCACCAAACTTTACAGTTGTCAATACGCATTGGGGCAGGTAGCGTTCTCCTGGATTCCGCCAAACCCAGATTCTTCTGTCGGACTGCCAGATTGTTGAAGCGTGATTCATCACTCCAGAGAATGCGTTTCCACTGCTCCAAAGTACAATGGCGGCTTTTGTAAGACTGATCTGCCATGGAAACCCATTTCATGAAGCTCCCGACGGACAGTTATTATGCCGTCTTTGATTCCAGAGGCCGTTCGACGTGAGTGTTCCAACCGAGGACAGAGGAATTTGACATGCTATGTGCGCTTCAGCACTCGGCCGACCCGTTCTGTGGATTTTGTGTGGACTACCACCTCGCGGCTGAGCCGTTGTTGCTCCTAGACGTTTCAGCACTTAAAGTTGACCAGGGCAGCTCTAGCAGGACAGAAATATTACAAACTGACTTGTTGGAATGTATGACGGTGCCACGTTGAAAGTCACTGAGCTCTTTAGTAAAAGGCCATTCTACTGCTAATGTTTGTCTATGGAGATTGCATGGCTGCGTGCTCGATTTTATACACCCGTCAGCAACGGGTGTGGCTGAAATAGCCGAATCCACTAATTGGAAGGGGTGTCCATATTCACTAAAGTATAATTCATGACAAACTTCGCAGAATAAAACACGACAGGAGTCTCCAAAATGAACAAATTATTTCTTTATTTCCAACTAAAACAATGGAAATCCGTAACATATTTCTAATTTGAGGTACAATATAATGCGTCCACATGAAAAAACTAAAAACAAACAGTATTGATCATGTTCTGTAATGAGCTGTCAGCTGAAAGCCCCAGGTCAGCTGAAAGCCCCGGGTCAGCTGAAAGCCCCCGTCCAGCTGAAAGCCCCCGTCCAGCTGAAAGCCCCCGTCCAGCTGAAAGCCCCAGGTCAGCTGAAAGCCCCAGGTCAGCTGAAAGCCCCGGGTCAGCTGAAAGCCCCCGTCCAGCTGAAAGCCCCCGTCCAGCTGAAAGCCCCCGTCCAGCTGAAAGCCCCAGTCAGAACACATTACTGAAATAGAGTTCTCTTTACAGAGCACCACCTCTCTTAATCTGTCCTCCATCTATCCCTCCCTCCCCACCAAAATAAGTAGCTCTTTGGTCATTTCAACATTTTTTTTAACTTCATAATTACCATGTTTGCCAGATAGGGAGGGCCTGCTGTATAGGCCAGGGACACAGAGTCAAGGAGGAGTGCTGACTACTCATTAAACACTGTGAAAGGGATACTTACTAGTGTGTGTGTGTCTCATCTGTGCTATACCGTGCAGTACAGTAACCATGGGAACAAGCAACATCGGGCCTGCCTTGCAGCACTCACGGAACCACAAAACCGACAACCACTAGAGAACCAGGACTTTACAACCTTCTCAGACAGGACTCAACATGGTCATTTACCCTCGTATGGGCATCATGCGCTTCTTTCTCACTGTAACACATCTGTGTTTTCTATCCAGCACAATGAGAGACAGACTTCCATTCTGAGCGTGTAGATTTTGTTAAGACATACAGCAAGGACTGTAGATGTGAGCTGTGGGAAAAGAGGGTAAGTGGATTGGTTGACAACATTTCCTAAAAATTCCTCTCAAAGCCCATTGGAGGAGAGGATCCAATGTCCCTCCCTCGGACCTCCTCGTCAAATGAGCTTAGAAAGGAATTGAGGAAGGAAACATTTCACAGCAATTAACATTTTCAGACAGAGCCAAGATGTGGTGTGGATTCACAGATCCGGACTGGGAATCCAGTTAGACTAGAGCAGTGGTTTCTCTCCTTCGGGGACCCCGACTTCTCCACATTTTGTTGTAGCCCTGAACTTGCTCACCAGAATCAGGGCTTGGTAATTGGATAACAAGAGTTCCGAGACAGACTCTGGAATAGTTAAAATACATGGAAGTGAGTCACGAGGTTCAGAATCCACTGGTAGAGGGGAAAATGTGCTTACTATGGACTGAGATATGTGGTCATCTCACCTAGCTGTCTGAAGATTAATGTCCTGACTATGACTGGTCCACCTAGCTATCTGAAGATGAATGTCCTGACTATGACTGGTCCACCTAGCTATCTGAAGATTAATGTCCTGACTATGACTGGTCCACCTAGCTATCTGAAGATTAATGTCCTGACTATGACTGGTCCACCTAGCTATCTGAAGATGAATGTCCTGACTATGACTGGTCCACCTAGCTGTCTGAAGATGAATGTCCTGACTATGACTGGTCCACCTAGCTATCTGAAGATGAATGTACTGACTATGACTGGTCCACCTAGCTGTCTGAAGATGAATGTCCTGACTATGACTGGTCCACCTAGCTGTCTGAAGATGAATGTCCTGACTATGACTGGTCCACCTAGCTGTCTGAAGATGAATGTCCTGACTATGACTGGTCCACCTAGCTATCTGAAGATTAATGTCCTGACTATGACTGGTCCACCTAGCTGTCTGAAGATGAATGTCCTGACTATGACTGGTCCACCTAGCTGTCTGAAGATTAATGTCCTGACTATGACTGGTCCACCTAGCTGTCTGAAGATGAATGTCCTGACTATGACTGGTCCACCTAGCTGTCTGAAGATTAATGTCCTGACTATGACTGGTCCACCTAGCTGTCTGAAGATGAATGTCCTGACTATGACTGGTCCACCTAGCTGTCTGAAGATGAATGTCCTGACTATGACTGGTCCACCTAGCTGTCTGAAGATGAATGTCCTGACTATGACTGGTCCACCTAGCTGTCTGAAGATGAATGTCCTGACTATGACTGGTCCACCTAGCTGTCTGAAGATGAATGTCCTGACTATGACTGGTCCACCTAGCTATCTGAAGATGAATGTACTGACTATGACTGGTCCACCTAGCTGTCTGAAGATGAATGTCCTGACTATGACTGGTCCACCTAGCTGTCTGAAGATTAATGTCCTGACTATGACTGGTCCACCTAGCTGTCTGAAGATGAATGTCCTGACTATGACTGGTCCACCTAGCTATCTGAAGATGAATGTACTGACTATGACTGGTCCACCTAGCTATCTGAAGATGAATGTACTGACTATGACTGGTCCACCTAGCTATCTGCAGATTAATGTCCTGACTATGACTGGTCCACCTAGCTATGGGAAGGCAGAGATCACGTGAAAAATACAGAAACAACTCCACCACGCACAAACATAGAAATATAATATATCTCCCCGTTTTGCCAGAACTATAATAGCTTCATTCTGTTCATGACTAACACCCATTTTGTCACCATTGACTCTACTGTGTTATTGACTGTGTATTTTGTTTATTCCATGTGTAACTCTGTTGTATGTGCTGTGCTTTATCTTGGCCAGGTCGTTGTAAATGAGAACTTGTTCTCAACTGGCCTACCTGGTTAAATAAAGGTGTTCCCAACTGGCCTACCTGGTTAAATAAAGGTGTTCTCAACTGGCCTACCTGGTTAAATAAAGGTGTTCCCAACTGGCCTACCTGGTTAAATAAAGGTGTTCTCAACTGGCCTACCTGGTTAAATAAAGGTGTTCTCAACTGGCCTACCTGGTTAAATAAAGGTGTTCTCAACTGGCCTACCTGGTTAAATAAAGGTGTTCTCAACTAGCCTACCTGGTTAAATAAAGGTGTTCTCAACTGGCCTACCTGGTTAAATAAAGGTGTTCTCAACTGGCCTACCTGGTTAAATAAAGGTGTTCTCAACTGGCCTACCTGGTTAAATAAAGGTGTTCTCAACTAGCCTACCTGGTTAAATAAAGGTGTTCTCAACTAGCCTACCTGGTTAAATAAAGGTGTTCTCAACTGGCCTCCCTGGTTAAATAAAGGTGTTCTCAACTGGCCTACCTGGTTAAATAAAGGTGTTCTCAACTGGCCTCCCTGGTTAAATAAAGGTGTTCTCAACTGGCCTACCTGGTTAAATAAAGGTGTTCTCAACTAGCCTACCTGGTTAAATAAAGGTGTTCTCAACTGGCCTCAATGGTTAAATAAAGGTGTTCTCAACTGGCCTACCTGGTTAAATAAAGGTGTTCTCAACTAGCCTACCTGGTTAAATAAAGGTGTTCTCAACTGGCCTACCTGGTTAAATAAAGGTGTTCTCAACTGGCCTACCTGGTTAAATAAAGGTGTTCTCAACTAGCCTACCTGGTTAAATAAAGGTGTTCTCAACTGGCCTCCCTGGTTAAATAAAGGTGTTCTCAACTGGCCTACCTGGTTAAATAAAGGTGTTCTCAACTAGCCTACCTGGTTAAATAAAGGTGTTCTCAACTGGCCTACCTGGTTAAATAAAGGTGTTCTCAACTAGCCTACCTGGTTAAATAAAGGTGTTCTCAACTGGCCTACCTGGTTAAATAAAGGTGTTCTCAACTAGCCTACCTGGTTAAATAAAGGTGTTCTCAACTAGCCTACCTGGTTAAATAAAGGTGTTTTCAACTGGCCTACCTGGTGAAATAAAGGTGTTCTCAACTGGCCTCCCCGGTTAAATAAAAGTGAAATTTAAAAAATTAAGAATTAACACGTTGGTCATGCATGATCACACCTTTGTGTACTACTAGTATAAAATGTGCTACAAAAAATATATATATTTACAGGTGCCATATTTCAGTACACAAATGGACTATACCGCATGCGATTAACTAACATCAAAACACCACAAGTCCATATACAGCACATTCAGAAAGTATTCAGACCCCTTGATATTTTCCCACATTGTTACAGCCTTATTCTAAAATGGATTAAATAAATATATTTCATTAACTACACACAATACCCCATAATGCAGTGCACTTCATAATGACAAAGCAAAAAAAAAGTACATTTAAATTTTTTTAGAATCGTTCACAAATTAAACTAAATATTCAGACACTTTGCTATGAGACTCGAAATTGAGCTCATGTGCATCCTGTTTTCATTGATCATCCTTGGAGCCACAGTTGACAGTGCATGTCAAAGCAAAAACCATGCCACGAGGTCGAAGGAATTGTGGGTAGAGCTCCGAGACAGGATTGTGTCAAGGCACAGATCTGGGGAAGGGTACCAAAACATTTATTCAGCATTGAAGGTCCCCAAGAACACAATGGCCTCCATCATTCTTAAAATGGTGGAAGCTAGGAACCACCAATACTCTTCCTAGAGCTGGCCGCCAGGCCAAACCAAGCAATCGAGGGAGAAGGACCTTGGTCAGGGAGGTGACCAAGAAACGATGGTCACTCTGACAGAGCTCCAGAGTTCCTCTGTGGAGATGGGAGAACCTTCCAGAAAGACAACCATCTCTGCAGCACTCCATCAATCAGTCCTTTATGGTAGAGTGGCCAGACTCCTCAGTAAAAGGCACTTGTAAGCACGCTTGGAGTTTGCCAAAAGGCGCCTAAAGACTTCGACCATGAGAAAAAATATTCTCTGGTCTGATGAAACCAAGATTGAACTCTTTGGCCTGAATGCCAAGCTTCACGTCTAGAGGAAACCTGTCACCATCCCTACGGTGAAGCATGGGGCGGCAGCATCATGCTGTGGGGATGTTTTTCAGCGGCAGGGACTGGGAGACTATTCAGGATCGAGGGAAAGATGAACGGAGCAAAGTACAGAGAGATCCTTGATGAAAGGTCCTGAGGGCTCTGGAGCAGGTTGAGACTGGGGTGAAGGTTCACCTTCCAAGAGGACAATGACCCTAAGCACACAGCCAAGAAAACGCAGGAGTGTCTTCAGGACAGGTCTCTGAATGTCCTTGAGTGGACCAGCCAGAGCCCGGACTTGAATCCGATCAAACATCGAGAGATCTGAAAATAGCTGTGCAGCGACGCGCCCCATCCAGCCTGACAGAGCTTGAGAGGATCTGCAGAGAAGAATGGGAGAAACACCCCAAATACAGGTGTGACAAGCTTGTAGCGTCCTACCCAAGACTGCTTCAGGTGCTTCAACAAAGTACTGAGAAAAGGGTCTGAATTATTATTGAAATGTGATATTTTGTATATTTAATCAAATGTGTCAATTTAAAATAAACAGTTTTTGCTATTTCATTATGGGGTATTGTGATGTCATTATGGGGTATTGTGATGTCATTATGGGGTATTGTGATGTCATTATGGGGTATTGTGATGTCATTATGGGGTAGTGTGTGTAGATTGATGAGGGGGGGGGGGCATTTCATACATTTTAGAATAAGGCTGTAACGTTGCAAAATGTGGAAAAAGTCAAGGGGTCTGAATACTTTCCAAATGCAGGGCTTAGACCCCAGACACAGCAAGTTACACAACATTAAAATGACATCTCCTTAAATCCCAGAATGGAACTTTAGAACCTGTTAGGTTGAAAATAACGACATCACACCGCAGTGATACAGTATATGGCTACTTTTATTTACATGTATCAAGTGAAGTGGATGTTGGTTGGTGACTGTTCTTTGAAAAGTTTAAGGCAAAGACTACAGATAGATATGGTGTGTATAAAACTTGTGCCGTTGTCACCAATAAAGAGGATCCTGACTAACACTGGCACGCTCTGCTGGTCACATCGAAAGTACACCGTAAAAAATAAAACAAATGTCCTTCTCTCTCTACATAAACCATCTTGACATCAACCATGAACACACAAAAGAGATCATCTGTAACCAGATGGCTGTAGGGGTCAAATCTAAAATGTTATTGGTCACATGCTTTGTAAACAAACAGGTGTAGACCGACAGTGAAATGCTTCCTTTAAATCCCCTGTTATTTATGAAACATGTGACATTATGTTCAAGTTAAACTTTTGTATAAATACTAAATATTTCAGTGTAATTATACAGTAGGCTGATTGATGGTGGCAAGTGACAATTAGCGTTTTTCAAAGTTCTAGATCTTGAAAACTTGATTGCTGCACTGCAAAACATTTTTTGGGGGACTGTATCAACAGTGGACGAATGAAACGAATACAACAAAATATCATGTTGGGAGTGGAATTGACCTTCAAGTCAAACTTGCCGAATTAGAAAGGGGGTCATATCCCTGTAAAATGACTATTCCCGACGCGCTTCATATCGTCAGCTCGCCCTCAATATCACGTTAGAGGATGAGGCATCTCTATCATGTACAGTATGCGTTCTCTATGCCCATTGGACAGACTGAGACCTCCCTGTGTTCTGACGCAGCATTAAGAACAGACAGTATATATATCTAGATGCTGATCCACACATTATACCGGTCTGTCAGCTGGACAATGGCTTCACCATGAGCAGGTCTGATCACCTTTCAGTTTAGAGACAAGGGCAGCAGGTCTGATCACCTTTCAGTTTAGAGACAAGGGCAGCAGGTCAGATCACCTTTCAGTTTAGAGACAAGGGCAGCAGGTCTGATCACCTTTCAGTTTAGAGACAAGGGCAGCAGGTCTGATCACCTTTCAGTTTAGAGACAAGGGCAGCAGGTCTGATCACCTTTCAGTTTAGAGACAAGGGCAGCAGGTCTGATCACCTTTCAGTTTAGAGACAAGGGCAGCAGGTCTGATCACCTTTCAGTTTAGAGACAAGGGCAGCAGGTCTGATCACCTTTCAGTTTAGAGACAAGGGCAGCAGGTCAGATCACCTTTCAGTTTAGAGACAAGGGCAGCAGGTCTGATCACCTTTCAGTTTAGAGACAAGGGCAGCATGTCAGATCATATAAATAGAACACGGTCGACTTGAAATGTCTGTTCTAGATATTTTATTTGAATTAGTGCGATTCCGTTTTACTGTACCGCTCTGCCTTACCAGCAGTCTACCTATAGCGGACATTCTGCTGGTTAAATGAACAGCTGAACGAAACAGATAAACACGAGAAAGAGAGACACACAGACAGAGACAGAGAGACACACAGACAGAGACAGAGAGACACACAGACAGAGACAGAGAGACACACAGACAGAGACAGAGAGAGAGACAGACAGAGAGACACAGATAAACATGAGACAGAGACACACAGACAGAGACAGAGAGACAGAGAGACAGAGAGACAGAGACAGAGAGAGACAGAGAGAGACAGAGAGAGACAGAGAGACAGAGAGAGACAGAGAGAGACAGAGAGAGAGACAGAGAGAGACAGAGAGAGACAGAGAGAGACAGAGAGAGACAGAGAGAGACAGAGAGAGGCAGAGAGACAGAGAGCAAAGATATCCAGGTTTCACCTTAGTGCACAGGAGCAATAACAATGTCACCAACCAACCAACACCATAAAAATGGAACATCTTTAAACTAACAAACTCTTTGTCCTTGAGCCTTCAGTATATTCAAACTGAAACTACCAAAAGATCACATTTGAACAACAAAAACAAAAAAACCATTCAAATGATACTAATACAGTATAGTGTTTTAAATTACTCTGTACATCTTGGAACGGTCCCCCCCAAAAAAGCTACTTATTTCCTATACAGTGCACTACTTTCATCAGGGCCCATACGACTCTACTTTTGCTCAAAAGGTAGTGCACTACATAGGGAATAGGTTGTTATTTGGGACGTAAGCACTAAGTCACGTGACTGGGCGGAAGGGAGATACTGTACAAGAAAAACATGACTTAAAATGAATACACACTTTTTTTTTTTTTTTTACACAGAACCCCCCTACACACACGAGTAGAGTACAGTGTTTGGAGGACGACAACAATCACCCAGTTCACAATCAGACCCTTTCTCATTTCCATATAGAGAACAAATGAGACTACCATTTGTGGGAGGTGATGTGGGGGGGGCGGGGCTTATCAGGGAATCACCTCCCGTCCCCCCCCACCTCCCTGATAAGCCCCGCATCACCTCCCTGATAAGCCCCGCCCCCACATCACCTCCCTGATAAGCCCCGCCCCCACATCCCTGACCAGAAAGGTAGAACGTTATACATGTAATGTATAGATCTGCCATGCTGGTTTGTCATGTAGAACTGTGAATAATGTCAGCTCTACACATTACATTACTAGCTGCGACATTGTGAACATTTCGCTTCATTCAATAAACCCCAGCTTAAATATCTGAAAGTACCCACCCACCCCCCCCCAGACAACCTAACTCAGCCGAGCCCCCCCCCCCCCGTGGACTCAGTCCCCTCCCCTCCCTGCTCTCAGATCATCTTGGCTCGTCCTCTCTCCTCCCCTCCATCTCAGATCTTCTTGGCTCGTCCTCTCCCCAGGTGGTAGTAATAGAAGAGAGTGACCAGGAGGAAGAGCACCCGGCTGAGGAGGAGGAGGACGGCAGAGTTGGGCAACGAGCCCATCTCCACCAGGGTGACAGACGTAACTGCAACAAGACAGGGTTGAGACGACAGTAAAACAAAAATAACAATAAAACTCTGTCTCTCTCTCACATAAAGAGACGGACTGACTGATAGATAACGGACGACACTCTGTCATGGAGATATAATCCCTCATCTGTAATAACTATGACGTTTCAACAGCGGTATCTGAGCCAGACTCCAAACAGTACTACTACGTCTCCAACACTAGAGGGCGCCGTTAGCGTATTACACAATCTGATTGGACAGCATGACATAGAGCAATAAGGCTCATTGTAGAATAATATATACGGTAATAGGTTTGCAGCATAAGCATGAATTTATATATTAAATACCAATATGAAAATAATGTGTGCTCTCACCTAAAAACTGGACAGCAAAGTAGCATGCCTCACTGAGCAGAGTCCATTGAATGATAACCTTCTCCTGTGTATACACACCATTCCACAAGATGAGGGATAGACCTGGAGGGGGGGGGGGGTCAGAGGTCATGGGTTATAGTTTAGTCCATTGAATGATAACCTTCATTGATAGACCTGGAGGGGGGTCAGAGGTGATAACCCATTGAATGATAACCTCTCCTGTGTATACACACCATTCCACGAGATGAGGGATAGACCTGGAGGGGGGTCAGAGGTCATGGGTTATAGTTTAGTCCATTGAATGATAACCTTCTCCTGTGTATACACACCATTCCACAAGATGAGGGATAGACCTGGAGGGGGGTCAGAGGTCATGGGTTATAGTTTAGTCCATTGAATGATGACCTTCTCTTGTATACACACCATTCCACAAGATGAGGGACCATTCCAGAGGTCAGAGGTCAAGATTGAATGATAACCTTCTCCTGGTATACACCATTCCACAAGATGAGAACTGTGGGATAGTTTAGTCCATTGAATGATGACCTTCTCCTGTGTATACACACCATTCCACAAGATGGGGGACAGAACTGTGGGAGGAAATGCCATCGGTCAGAGGTTAGGGGTCAAAGAGGTCACGGTAGACGGGCCAAATGGAATGGAGACATTACTATCCCAAATCTAAATAAATCTGGTTCTTCATTCACTGGACATTCTACATCAAGCTGAAAACTATACCCCCAAATGGTATGGAGACATTACTATCCCAAATCTAAATAAATCTGAAAACTATACCCCCATCTTCATTCACTGGACATTCTACATCAAGCTGAAAACTATACCCCCATCTACATTCTTCATAAATCTGAAAACTATACCCCCATCTACATTCTTCATAAATCTGAAAACTATACCCCCATCTACATTCTTCATAAATCTGAAAACTATACCCCCATCTTCATTCACTGGACATTCTACATCAAGCTGAAAACTATACCCCCATCTACATTCTTCATAAATCTGAAAACTATACCCCCATCTACATTCACTGGGCATTCTTCATAACACCTATCTACATACGATATCAACAAAAACTTAATTTCAGGACTCATGTTATCATCCATAATCTAGAATCTAGACAGTCAGGTCCAGGGCCGGTCCACCTTGGGTTGGGGGCCCCCTAGAGGGAGGGAGGTTTTTGCCATGGGAGATTGGGTTGGGGGCCCCCTAGAGGGAGGGAGGTTTTTGCCATGGGAGATTGGGTTGGGGGCCCCCTAGAGGGAGGGAGGTTTTTGCCATGGGAGATTGGGTTGGGGGCCCCCTAGCGAGATCTCTCCATAAAGACCTTAGTAGTCGCAGGGTAATTTCACTATTTCTCCATAAATGACCTTTAAAGAGGTCAACATTCGCAAGGCAGCTGGGCAGATGGATTACCAGGTCGTGTACTCAGAGTATGTGCGGACTAACTGGCAAGTGTCTTCAATGACATTTCCAACCTCTCCCTGACCGAGTCTGTAATACCTACATGTTTCAAGCAGACCACCATAAAAGTGAAGGTAACCTGCCTAAATGACTACCGCCCCGTAACACTCACGTCGGTAGCCATGAAGTGCTTTGAAAGGCTGGTCATGTCTCACATAAACACCATTATCCCGGAAACCCTAGACCCACACCAATTCGCGTACCGCCACAACAGATCCACAGATGATGCAATCTCAATCAATCTCCACACTGCCCACTGGACCTGAGACTGGGGTGAAGGTTCACTTTCCAACAGGACAACGACCCTAAGCACACAGTCAAGACAATGCTGGAGAGGCTTCGGGACAAATCTCCGAACGTCCTTAAGTGGCCCAGCCAGAGCCCGGACTTGAACCCGATCAAACATCTCTGGAGAAAACTGAAACCATCTGTGCAACGACCCTCCCCATCCAACCTGACAGAGCTTGAGAGGATCTGCAGAGAAGAATGGGAGAAACAACCCAAATACAGGTGTGACAAGCTTGTAGCGTCAGAAAGATGAGGCTGTAAAGGGTAAAGGGTCTGAATACTTAAGGTTGTAAACGCAACAAAATGTGGAAAAAGTCAAGGGGTCTGAATACTTTCTGAATGCACTGTATGTTCTCAGGACCGTCTGAAATGTCCCAAATCTATTTCTAGGAAGGACAAAAAACAGTGTCAAAGACACCAGTCACCCAAGTCATTAACGAGTCACTTTACCCCTACCTACGTGTGCAAATGACCTCACCTAACCTGTACCCCTGAAACATTGACTCGGTAGCCCCTGTACAGAACCTCATTATTGTTATGTAATTTTATTGTGTTACTTTTTATTAAAATTTATTTTATTTAGCAAATATTTTCTTAACTATTTCTTGAATTGCATTGTGGGTTAAGGGCTTTTCAGTAAGCATTTCACAGTAAGGTCTACTACACCTGTTGTATTCAGCATTTCACTGTAAGGTCTACTACACCTGTTGTATTTAGCATTTCACTGTGAGGTCTACTATACCTGTTGTATTCAGCATTTCACTGTGAGGTCTACTACACCTGTTGTATACAGCATTTCTCTGTAAGGTCTACTACACCTGTTGTATTCATCATTTCACTGTAAGGTCTACTACACCTGTTGTATTCAGCGCCTGTAAATAATACAATTTGATTCCATAATGACCTCAGTGATCCCAGGTTAATGTCACTACCTCTCCATGAAGACCACACAGTGGGATTTATGTTCATCTCTTGTTATATAAACCTTACTAGATCTATCTCTCTCTACTTTTCTGTCTATGGTGTGACACCATAACCTGTTAAGAGAAACAGACCTGGGTTCAACTTTTGAGACAAATTAATTAGTTCTACGGTGCCAGGCAAGCTCAAGTAAAACATAGCTAAAACTATTTGAAAGAAAACAAATACTATTTGAACCCTGAAGGGAACAGGACCACCGCCAACCCAACATTAAATGACTGACTTGACATGATTTATTGTCAAATGAACGCGACTATAATAATCAATTCTCATCTTCAATACAATTCCTGTGGCGTGGAGGGGTGGTAACGGAGAGGAGGGGTGGTGACGGAGAGGAGGGGTGGTGACGGAGAGGAGCGGTGGTGACGGAGAGGAGGGGTGGTAACGGAGAGGAGGGGTGGTAACGGAGAGGACCGGTGGTAACGGAGAGGAGTGGTGGTAACGGAGAGGAGGGGTGGTAACGGAGAGGAGGGGTGGTAACGGAGAGGAGGGGTGGTAACGGAGAGGAGGGGTGGTAACGGAGAGGAGGGGTGGTAACGGAGAGGAGGGGTGGTAACGGAGAGGAGGGGTGGTAACAGTGAGAAGAAGGGGTGGTAACTGAGAGGAGGGGTGGTAACAGAGGAGGACCCGGTGGTGACGAAGAGGACCGGTGGTGACGGAGAGGACCGTGGTAACGGAGAGGACCGGTGGTAACGGAGAGGAGGGGTGGTAACGGAGAGGGGTGGTGGTAACGGAGAGGGGTGGTGGTAACGGAGAGGAGTGGTGGTAACGGAGAGGAGGGGTGGTAACGGAGAGGAGGGGTGGTAACGGAGAGGACCGGTGGTAACGGAGAGGACCGGTGGTAACGGAGAGGACCAGTGGTAACGGAGAGGAGGGGTGGTAACGGAGAGGACCAGTGGTAACCAGTGGAGAGGACCAGTGGTAACGGAGAGGACCAGTGGTAACGGAGAGAGGAGGGGTGGTAGAGAGGACCAGTGGAGAGGAGGTGGTAACGGAGAGGACCAGTGGTGACGGAGAGGACCAGTGGTAGACGGAGAGGACCAGTGGTGACGGAGAGGACCAGTGGTGACGGAGAGGACCAGTGGTGACGGAGAGGACCAGTGGTGACGGTGAGACCAGTGGTAACGGAGAGGACCAGTGGTAACGGAGAAGGAGGGGTGGTAACGGAGAGAGGACCAGTGGTAACGGAGAGGACCAGTAGTAGACAGAGAGGACAGTGGTAGCCAGAGAGGACCAGTGGTAGACGGAGAAGGACCAGTGGTAGCGAGAAGAGGACCGGTGGTAGACGGAGAGGACCGTGGTGACGGAGAGGACCGGTGGTGACGGAGAGGACCGTGGTAACGGAGAGGAGGGGTGGTAACGGAGAGACCAGTGGTAACGGAGGAGGAAGGTGGTAACGGAGAGGACCAGTGGTGACGGAGAGAGGACCAGTGGTGACGGAGAGGACCAGTGGTGACGGAAGAGACCAGTGGTGACGGAGAGGACCAGTGGTAACGGAGAGGACCAGTGGTAACAGAGAGACCAGTGGTAACGGAGAGACCAGTAGTGACGGAGAGAGACCAGTGGTAGCCAGAGAGGACCCAGTGGTAGCGGAGAGAGACCCAGTGGTAGACGGAGAGGACCCAGTGGTAGCCGGAGAGGACGGAGAAAGAGACCGGTAGTAGCGGAGAGGACCGGTGGTAGACGGAGAGGACCGGTGGTAGCGGAAGAGACCAGTGGTAGACGGAGAGGACCAGTAACGGTGACCAGAGAGGACCAGTGGTAACGGAGAAGGAGGTGGTAACGGAGAGGACCAGTGGTAACGGAGAGGACCAGTAGTAACGGAGAGAGAGGGTGGTAACGGAGAGAAGACCAGTGGTGACGGAGAAGGACCAGTGGTGACGGAGAGGACCAGTGGTGAGAGAGAGCCAGTGGTAACGGAGAGGACCAGTAGTGACGGAGAGAACCAGTGGTGACGGAAGAGGACCAGTGGTAGACGGAGAAGGACCAGTGGTAGCGGAGAACCAGTGGTGACGGAGAGAACCAGTGGTAACGGAGAGGACCAGTGGTGACGGAGAGGAGACCAGTGGTGACGGAGAGGACCAGTGGTGACGGAGAGGACCAGTGGTGACGGAAAGGAAGGGTGGTAACGGAGAGGAGGGGTGGTGGTAACGGAGAAGGAGAACCAATGTAACGAGAAGGAGACCAGTGGTAACGGAGAAGGACCGGTGGTAACGAGAAGACCGGTAAGTAACGGAGAGAACCAGTGGTAACGAGAAGACCAGTGGTAACGGGAGAGGACCGGTGGTAGCGGAGAGAGACCGGTGGTAACGGAGAAGAACCAGTGTAACGGAGAGGAGGTGGTAAAGAGAGAGACCAGTGGTACGGAAGAGGACCAGTAGAAGAAGAGACCAGTGGTAACAGAGAAGAACCAGTGGTGACGGAGAAGGACCAGTGGTGACGGAGAGAACCAGTGGTGAAGGAAGAGACCAGTAGTGACGGAGAGGACCGTGGTAACGGAGACCCAGGAGTTGCAACAGAGAAGAAGACCAGTAGGTAATAGGAGAGGACCAGTGGTAACGTGGAGAGAAGAGGACCGGTGGTAACGGAGAAGAGACCAGTAGGTGAGTAGGAGAGACCGGTGTAGCAGAGAGAGAACCAGTAGTAGCGGAGAAGACCAGTGGTAACGGAGAGAACCAGTAGTGACGGAAGAACCAGTGGTGACGGAGAGGAGGGGTAGTAACGCAGAAGAGGACCAGTAGGTAGCCACGAAGAACCCCAGTAGTAGACAGAGAAGGAAGTAGTAGAGAGAGAGACCAGTGGTAGCGGAGAGGACCAGTGGTGAGCAGAGAGAGAGACCAGTAGTAGACGGAGAGGACCAGTGGTAGACGGAGAGGACCAGTGGTAACGGAGAGATGGGTAGTAACGGAGAGGGACCGTGGTAGACGGAGAGGACCAGTGGTGACGGAGAGAGACCAGTAGTACAGAGAAGAGACCAGTGGTAGACGGAGAGGACCGTGGTAACGGAGAGGAGGGGTGGTAACGAGAGGACCAGTGGTAACGGAGAGGAAATAGTGGTAACGGAGAGGACCAGTGGTAAACGGAGAGGAGGGGTGGTAACGGAGAGGACCAGTGGTAACGGAGAGGAGGGGTGGTAACGGAGAGGAACCGTGGTAGACAGAGAGAACCGGTAGTGACGGAGAAGAACCAGTGGTAACGGAGAAGAGGTGGTAGACGGAGAGACCGGTGGTAGCGGAGAGGACCAGTGGTAACGGGTGAAGAAGGGGTGGTAACGGAGAGAAGACCAGTGGTAATGGAGAAGAACCCAGTAACGGAGAAGAGACCAGTAGTAACGGAGAAAGACCAGTAGTAGCGAAGAGGACCAGTGGTAGAGAGGACCAGAGAAGAGACCGGTAGTAGCAGAGAAGAGGACCGGTGGTAGCGGAGAGGACCAGTGAGTAGAAGAGACAGTGGTAGAGGAGACCAGTGGTAGACGAAGAGGACCAGTGGTACGGAGAGGACCAGTGGTAGCAGAGAGAGAACCAGTGGTGACGGAGAAGAGACCAGTGGTGACGGAGAAAGACCAGTGGTGACGGAGAGGACCAGTGGTGACGAGAGAGGACCAGTAGTAGACGAGAAGAGACCAGTAGTAGCGGAGAGGACCCAGTGGTACAGAGAAAGAAAGACCGGTAGTAGCGAGAGAAAGACCAGTAGTAGCGAGAAGAGACCAGTGGTAGACGGAGAGGAACGGGGTGGTAACCAGAGAAGGAGGGGTAGTAACGGAGAGGAGGGGTGGTAACGGAGAGGAGGGGGTGGTAACGGAGAGGAGGGGTGGTAACGGAGAGGACCAGTGGTAACGGAGAAGGACCGGTGGTGATAGAGGACCGGGTGGTGAGAGAGGACCGGTGGTAACGGAGAAGGACCGGTGGTAACGGAGAGGACCAGTAGTAGACGGAGAAAGGACCAGTGGTAACGGAGAGGACCAGTGGTAACGGAGAGGACCAGTGGTGACGGAGAGAGACCAGTGGTAACGGAGAGGACCAGTGGTGACGGAGAGACCAGTGGTGACGGAGAGGAACCAGATGGTAACGAGAGAAGGACCAGTAGTGACGGAGAGGACCAGTGGTAACGGAGAGGAGGGTGGTAACGGAAGAGGACCAGTGGTGACGGAGAGGACCAGTGGTGAGAGAAGGACCAGTAGTGACGGAGAGGACCAGTGGTACAGAGAGGACCAGTAGTAGCGGAGAGACCAGTGGTAGCGGAGAGGACCGTGGTAACGGAGAGGAGGGTTGGTAACGGAGAGACCAGTGGTAATGGAGAGGACCAGTAGTAACGGAGAAGACCAGTGGTAACAGAGAGGACCCGAGTAACGGAGAAGGACCGGTGGTAGCGGAGAAGACCAGTGGTGACGGAGAGGAGGGGTGGTAACGAGAAGGGGTGGTAACGGAGAAGGACCGGTGGTAACGGAGAGGACCGGTGGTAACGAAGAGGACCGGTGGTAACGGAGAAGGACCAGTGGTAACGGAGAGGACCAGTATATGACGGAGAGGACCAGTGGTAATGGAGAGAGACCAGTGGTAGACGGGAGAGGACCAGTAGTGACGGAGAGGAGGAAGGGCAGTGGTAGCAGAGAGGACCGGTGGTAGACGGAGAGACCGTGGTGACGGAGAAGGAGGGGTGGTAACGGAGAGGAGGGGTGGTAACGGAGAGGAGGGGTGGTAACCGAGAGGACCCAGTGACGGAGACGACCAGTGGTACGGAGAGGACCAGTGGTAACGGAGAGGACCAGTGGTAGCGGAGAGGAAGGGTGGTGGTAACGGAGAGGACCAGTGGTAGGACGGAGAAGGACCAGTGGTGACGGAGAAGGACCAGTGGTAACGAGGAGGAGGTGGTGACAGAGAGGACCAGTGGTGACGGAGAGGACCAGTGGTGAGAGAGAACCAGTGGTGAGAGGACCAGTGGTGACGGAGAGGAGAGGGTGGTAACGGAGAGGAGGGGTGGTAACGGACAGGAGGGGTGGTAACGGAGAGGAGGGGTGGTAACGGAGGTGAGGAGGTGGTGAAGAGGACCAGTGCGAGAGGAGGGGTGGTAACGGAGAGGAGGGTGGTAACGGAGAGGAGGTAACGGAGTGGTAACGGAGAGGACCGGTGGTAACGGAGAGGACCGGTGGTAACGAGAGAGGACCGGTGGTAAAGGAGAGGACCCAGTGGTGACGGAGAGAGACCGGTGGTAACGGAGAGACCAGTGGTAACGGAGAGGACCAGTGGTAACGAAGAGACCAGTGGTAAGAAGAGACCAGTGGTGACGGAGAAGAGACCAGTAGTGACGGAGAAGGACCAGGTAGGGTAAACGGAGAGAAGAGACCAATGGTGACGAAGAGGACCAGTAGTAGACAGAGAGAACCAGTGGTGACAGAGAACCAGTAGTACGAGAGGACCAGTAGTAGCGAGAAGAACCAGTGGTAGGAGAAAAGGGACCAGTGGTGAGAGAAGAAGGAGGGTTGGTAATAGAGACCAGTAAGAGAGGACCAGTAGTAATGAAGAACCCAGTGGTAACAGAGAAAGACCAGTAAGGTGAAGAAAGACCGGTAGTAGCAGAGAAGGACCGGTAGTAGCAGGAGAGACCAGTGGTGACGGAGAGGACCAGTGGTAACGGAGAGACCAGTGGTGACGGAGAGGACCGAGTGGAGAGGACCAGTGGTAGACGGAGAGAACCAGTAAATGAGGACCAGTGTAATGTAACGGAGAAGAACCGTAGTAGGAGAGGACCCAGTAGTAGACGGAGAGGACCAGGGTGGTAACGCA
Organism: Oncorhynchus keta; assembly: GCF_023373465.1. Taxonomy (NCBI): domain Eukaryota; kingdom Metazoa; phylum Chordata; class Actinopteri; order Salmoniformes; family Salmonidae; genus Oncorhynchus; species Oncorhynchus keta. The sequence continues at coordinate 55,217,651 of NC_068437.1, read as the reverse complement.
GGAGAGACCAGTGGTAACAGAGAAGGACCAGTGGTAACGAAGAGGACCCGGTAAGTGGTAGACGGAGAAGGAGAGACCAGTGGTGCAGGAGAAAGACCAGTGGTGACGAAGAGGACCGGTGGTAACAGAGAGGAACCAGTGGTAGTAGAGAGGACCAGTGGTAGACAGAAGAGGACCAGTGGTAGAGGAGAGGACCAGTGGTAGACGGAGAGGAGGGGTGGTAACGGAGAGGACCGGTGGTAAGAGGACGGAATACGGAGAGAAGAACCAGTGGAGAACGGACCAGTGGTAGACCAGTGGTAACGGAGAAAGGACCAGTGGTGAGAGGACCAGAGAGGACCAGTGGTGACGGAAGGACCAGTGGTGACGGAGAGGACCAGTGGTAGCGGAGAGGACCAGTGGTAACGGGAGGTAACGGAACCCAGTGGTAACGAAGAGGGACCCAGTAAGGAAGACAGAAAGAGACCGGTAATGACGGAGAAGAGGGGTGGTAGTAGACGGAGAGAACCAGTGGTGACGGAGAAGACCAGTGTGAGAAGAGGACCAGTGGTGACGGAGAAAGGACCAGTGGTGACGGAGAGGAAGAGACAGTAGTAACGGAGAGGAACCAGGGTAATACGAAGAGGAGGGGTGGTAACGGAGAAGGACCCAGTGGTAACGGAGAGGACCGGTAAACGGAGAGGACAGTGGTAACGGAGAGACCAGTAGTAACAGGAAGAACCAGTGGTAACGGAGAAGAACCCAGTAGTAACGGAGAGACCGTGGTGACGGAGAGGACCAGTGGTAACGGAGAAGAACCGTAGTGGAGACCCGGTAGTAGCAGAGAGAGAACCAGTAGTAACGGAGAGGACCAGTAGGTGAACGGAGAGGACCAGTAGTAACGGAGAAGAGACAGTGGTAACGAAAGAACCGTAGTAGTAGAGAGGACCGTGGTGAAAGAGACCGTGGTAGACGGAGAGAGACCGGTGGTAGACGGAGAGAACCCAGTAGTAGAGAGAACCGAGACCGTGGTACAGAAGAGGACCCAGTGGTAGACGGAGAAGACCGGTGGTAGACGGAGAAGACGGAGAGGACAGTAGTGACGGAGTAGCGGAGAGGACCGGTGGTGACGGAGAGGACCGGTGGTGACGGAGAGGACCGGTGGTGACGGAGAGGACCAGTGGTAACGGAGAGGACCAGTGGTGACGGAGAGGAGGGGTGGTAACGGCGAGGACCAGTCAGTCTGTTGTCGAGCCTTTGGCACCAAAGAACTGTCTACGATGTCTAATATATATATATATATATTTTTTTTAACCTTTATTTACTCACCGGACTGAGGTACCAGGGGTGTATTCATTACATGACGTAAGTTGTAAAACATTTTGCAACAGACTGTTTACTCCAAATGGAAAATGTTTTGCAATGAAACCAAGTTGTTGTTTTTTTAATACATTTTGGTAGGTCCTCACGTTTTTTTTGTTTGTTTGTTTTTTACCTTTATTTAACCAGGCAAGTCAATTAAAGAACAAATTCTTATTTTCAAGTAGGGCCTAGTAGGGCCAGTGGGTTAACTGGCCTAGGAACAGTGGGTTAACTGGTCTAGGAACAGTGGGTTAACTGGCCTAGGAACAGTGGGTTAACTGGTCTAGGAACAGTGGGTTAACTGGTCTAGGAACAGTGGGTTGACTGGCCTAGGAACAGTGGGTTAACTGGCCTAGGAACAGTGGGTTAACTGGCCTAGGAACAGTGGGTTAACTGGTCTAGGAACAGTGGGTTAACTGGCCTAGGAACAGTGGGTTAACTGGTCTAGGAACAGTGGGTTAACTGGTCTAGGAACAGTGGGTTAACTGGCCTAGGAACAGTGGGTTAACTGGTCTAGGAACAGTGGGTTAACTGGTCTAGGAACAGTGGGTTAACTGGTCTAGGAACAGTGGGTTAACTGGTCTAGGAACAGTGGGTTAACTGGCCTAGGAACAGTGGGTTAACTGGTCTAGGAACAGTGGGTTAACTGGTCTAGGAACAGTGGGTTAACTGGTCTAGGAACAGTGGGTTAACTGGCCTAGGAACAGTGGGTTAACTGGCCTAGGAACAGTGGGTTAACTGGCCTAGGAACAGTGGGTTAACTGGTCTAGGAACAGTGGGTTAACTGGTCTAGGAACAGTGGGTTAACTGGTCTAGGAACAGTGGGTTAACTGGCCTAGGAACAGTGGGTTAACTGGCCTAGGAACAGTGGGTTAACTGGCCTAGGAACAGTGGGTTAACTGGTCTAGGAACAGTGGGTTAACTGCCTGTTCAAGGGCAGAACGACAGATTTGTACCTTGTCAGCTCGGGGGTTTGAACTTGCAACCTTTCGGTTACTAGTCCAACGCTCTAACCACTAGGCTACCCTGCCGCCTAACGTGCACTCTATGACGACTCAAACTACAGTGAGTCACGTGCACTCTCTGACGACTCAAACTACAGTGAGTCACGTGCACTCTATGACGACTCAAACTACAGTGAGTCACGTGCACTCTCTGACGACTCAAACTACAGTGCACTCTCTGACGACTCAAACTACAGTGAGTCACGTGCACCTTCTTGACGACTCAAACTACAGTGCACTCTCTGACGACTCAAACTACAGTGAGTCACGTGCACCTTCTTGACGACTCAAACTACAGTGAGTCACGTGCACTCTCTGACGAATCAAACTACAGTGAGTCACGTGCACTCTCTGACGAATCAAACTACAGTGAGTCACGTGCACTCTCTGACGAATCAAACTACAGTGAGTCACGTGCACTCTATGACGACTCAAACTACAGTGAGTCACGTGCACTCTATGACGACTCAAACTACAGTGAGTCACGTGCACTCTCTGACGACTCAAACTACAGTGAGTCACGTGCACTCTCTGACGACTCAAACTACAGTGAGTCACGTGCACTAGTAATGTAGACGGGGAGAGAGACATGATGGCCTTGTATAAAGCATCCAATTTACACGGACATGTGGGAGGGACAGAGATGACACTAATATAGTGTGTGTGTGTGTGACAGTGTATACGTACCATATGCAGATGAACAGCACAAGGAAATAGCAGTGTGTGTGTGTGTGTGTGTGTGTGTGTGTGTGTGTGTGTGTGTGTGTGTGTGTGTGTGTGTGTACTGACTGAGTAGTGCTCCTCCATAGAGCCTGATGGAGATGCTGGTGTTGCTGATCTCTTCTTCAAACACCACCTCATAGAGCTGGTTGGGACACACCAGGGCCTGCAGAGAGAGAGGGCAACACTTATATACTACACAGCATGCACTATAGCAGGGGGGGGGGTGGCACTGTCTGTGTAAATACAGCCAGCTCCCCTCTCTCAACTACAGCCAGCTCCCCTCTCTCAACTACAGCCAGCTCCCCTCTCTCAACTACAGCCAGCTCCCCTCTCTCAACTACAGCCAGCTCCCCTCTCTCAACTACAGCCAGCTCCCCTCTCTCAACTACTGTTGTAGTAATACAATGGGGTATAGTTTCTGGTTAGGCAGCGATGCTCTGTGCAGCTGTGTTAACTAACGCTCCAAGAAAGCTAGTTCTGTTTATCCCAAAGTCACCAGGCTAGTTCCGCCAGCATTGAACAGAGGACAACTTCATTTACTATTATTTTTTATTTTTTTGTCTTCCTGTCCTCCCCCCCAGTAAGGCCATTCAGCTCCACTAGTAGATAATAATGAAGACAATTCAGCTCCACATTCAGGATGCAGACAAAGGCACAGCTGTTCCTCCCAGATAGCGTAGCCGTGTCCCCATAGAGAGATAGCGTAGCGGTGTCCCCATAGAGAGATAGCGTAGCCGTGTCCCCATAGAGAGATAGCGTAGCGGTGTCCCCATAGAGAGATAGCGTAGCGGTGTCCCCATAGAGAGATAGCGTAGCGGTGTCCCCATAGAGAGATAGCGTAGCGGTGTCCCCATAGAGAGATAGCGTAGCCGTGTCCCCATAGAGAGATAGCGTAGCCGTGTCCCCATAGAGAGATAGCGTAGCCGTGTCCCCATAGAGAGATAGCGTAGCCGTGTCCCCATAGAGAGATAGCGTAGCGGTGTCCCCATAGAGAGATAGCGTAGCGGTGTCCCCATAGAGAGATAGCGTAGCGGTGTCCCCATAGAGAGATAGCGTAGCCGTGTCCCCATAGAGAGATAGCGTAGCCGTGTCCCCATAGAGAGATAGCGTAGCCGTGTCCCCATAGAGAGATAGCGTAGCCGTGTCCCCATAGAGAGATAGCGTAGCCGTGTCCCCATAGAGAGATAGCGTAGCCGTGTCCCCATAGAGAGATAGAGTAGCCGTGTCCCCATAGAGAGATAGCGTAGCGGTGTCCCCATAGAGAGATAGCGTAGCCGTGTCCCCATAGAGAGATAGCGTAGCCGTGTCCCCATAGAGAGATAGCGTAGCCGTGTCCCCATAGAGAGATAGCGTAGCCGTGTCCCCATAGAGAGATAGCGTAGCCGTGTCCCCATAGAGAGATAGCGTAGCGGTGTCCCCATAGAGAGATAGAGTAGCGGTGTCCCCATAGAGAGATAGCGTAGTGGTGTCCCCATAGAGAGATAGCGTAGCGGTGTAGCGGTGTCCCCATAGAGAGATAGCGTAGCGGTGTCCCCATAGAGATAGTGTAGCGATATATTTTCATTTGTTTAACACTTTTTTGGTTACTACATGATTCCATATGTGTAATTTCATAGTTTTGAGGTCTTCGTTATAACCCACAGTTCCCTGGGGTGCTGAACACGTGGATGTTGATTAAGGCAGCCCCCCCCCCCTGCACCTCTCTGATTCAGAGGGGTTGGGTTAAATGTGGAAGACACATTTCAGTTGAATTCATTCAGTTGTACAACTGACTAGGTATCCCCCCCCCCTTTCCCTTAATTCTACAATGTAGAAAATAGTTTTAAATGTTTTTTTAAACCCTGGAATTTAGTAGGTGTCCAAACTTTTGACTGGTACTGTATATTTACCTTGACGGTGTGATGTTTAATGTAAAATACCCCCCGCCCCCTATAGTTCTAAACCGCTCCCCTGTGTTCTAAACCGCTCCCCTGTGTTCTAAACCGCTCCCCTGGGCTCTAAACCGCTCCCCTGTGTTCTAAACCGCTCCCCTGGGCTCTAAACCGCTCCCCTGTGTTCTAAACCGCTCCCCTGGGCTCTAAACCGCTCCCCTGTGTTCTAAACCGCTCCCCTGGGCTCTAAACCGCTCCCCTGGGCTCTAAACCGCTCCCCTGGGTTCTAAACCGCTCCCCTGTGTTCTAAAGCGCTCCCCTGTGGCTCTAAACCGCTCCCCTGGGCTCTAAACCACTCCCCTGTGCTCTAAACCGCTCCCTGGGCTCTGTTCTAAACCGCTCCCCTGGGTTCTAAAAAACCGCTCCCCTCTAAACCGTCTAAACCGCTCCCCTGGGCTCTAAACCGCTCCCCTGTGCTCTAAACCGCTCCCCTGTGTTCTAAACCCCCTGGGTTCTAAACCGCTCCCCTGGGCTCTAAACCGCTCCACTGGGCTCTAAAGCGCTCCCCTGGGCTCTAAAGCGCTCCCCTGGGCTCTAAAGCGCTCCCCTGTGTTCTAAACCGCTCCCCTGGGCTCTAAACCGCTCCCCTGGGCTCTAAACCGCTCCCCTGGGTTCTAAACCGTTCTAAACCGCTCCCCTGGGTTCTAAACCGTTCTAAACCGCTCCCCTGGGTTCTAAACCGTTCTAAACCGCTCCCCTGGGTTCTAAACCGCTCCCCTGTGTTCTAAACCGCTCCCCTGTGTTCTAAACCGCTCCCCTGGGTTCTAAACCACTCCCCTGGGTTCTAAACCGCTCCCCTGGGTTCTAAACCGCTCCCCTGGGTTCTAAACCGCTCCCATGGGTTCTAAACCGCTCCCCTGGGTTCTAAACCGCTCCCCTGGGTTCTAAATGGCCAATGTGACTCTCTGTACATCAGAATCATCATTGCAGAAAGTTTGAGCGTGGCTCAAACCCAGGTCATCGAGACACTCACCATCAAGGCCATAACTGTGAAGGCAAACGCAGAGATGGCGATCCAAAGCCTGTAGAGAGACAATTACATACAGAGATTGATTTACCCAAAAACTGCAATTAAAATAGACTGATCATCTGACAGTAAAATTATACCCCCCCCCCGTTCCCTGGTGTGTTCTCTCACCTTAGACCAACAGGCTCTCGCACCTGATACTTGATGTCATTCCCCAGCATCTGACTGAGCTGTGAGGAGAGAGAAAGAGAGAGACAGAAATAGAAAGAGCAGATCATTAAGACGTTTTCTAATTAGAGCTAGTTATAGGTCTATCGAGGAGGAACCTGACAAATTAAGAGGAAACAGACACCACATAAAATAAAATTAAAAACAAAACACACAGAAGCAGATGCCCCATCAACAAGGTCTTGGATTAATCACAAACTATATTTAACAGAAAAATCTAATTTAGCACTGATTAGCAATTAGCTCTTCATCACCCATACACACCACTCGTACACACACCCCATACGTCACAGACAAGGAATGGAGCTTTACATTGATAGAGTCCGCGCCCCCCCCAATGGGGACGTGGCCCGCGCCCCCCCAATGGAGACGTGGCCCGCGCCCCCCCAATGGGGACGTGGCCCGCGCCCCTCCAATGGGGACGTGGCCCGCGCCCCTCCAATGGGGACGTGGCCCGCGCCCCTAATGGGGACGTGGCCCGCGCCCCTAATGGGGACGTGGCCCGCGCCCCTAATGGGGACGTGGCCCGCGCCCCTCCAATGGGGACGTGGCCCGCGCCCCTAATGGGGACGTGGCCCGCGCCCCTAATGGGGACGTGGCCCGCGCCCCTAATGGGGACGTGGCCCGCGCCCCTAATGGGGACGTGGCCCGCGCCCCTAATGGGGACGTGGCCCGCGCCCCTAATGGGGACGTGGCCCGCGCCCCTAATGGGGACGTGGCCCGCGCCCCTAATGGGGACGTGGCCCGCGCCCCTAATGGGGACGTGGCCCGCGCCCCTAATGGGGACGTGGCCCGCGCCCCTAATGGGGACGTGGCCCGCGCCCCTAATGGGGACGTGGCCCGCGCCCCTAATGAGGATAACACAGATGATTGTTTAGTCATAAATGAACTGAATTCCATGCAGCATTGTGGAACCCAGTCAACACAGATGGCACGACATGAGTACATTTCATACCAAACATTTACAGAGCCAATGACTCATTACAGTAACTAACCCTAAACTGAAGACATGTGCAGTACACATGTTTCCCTGCAAAGTGTCTATAAATGCTATTAAAATTCACAGGATCCTTAAAAACAGACAAATAAAATCTACAGTATTAGTCGGATGTTTTGAATACAACAGGTATTACAGTGAAATGCTTACGAGTCCCTAACCAACAATGCAGTTTAAAAAAATATATATATATATATATATATATACACACAGTGCCTTGCGAAAGTATTTGGCCCCCTTGAACTTTGCGACCTTTTGCCACATTTCAGGCTTCAAACAAAGATAAAAAACATTTTTTTTTGTGAAGAATCAACAACAAGTGGGACACAATCATGAAGTGGAACGACATTTATTGGATATTTCAAACTTTTTTAACAAATCAAAAACTGAAAAATTGGGTGTGCAAAATTATTCAGCCCCCTTAAATTAATATTTTGTAGCGCCACCTTTTGCTGCGATTACAGCTGTAAGTCGCTTGGGGTATGTCTCTATCAGTTTTGCACATTCCTCCTTGCAAAACAGCTCGAGCTCAGTGAGGTTGGATGGAGTTTTCAGTTCTTTCCACAGATTCTCGATTGGATTCAGGTCTGGACTTTGACTTGGCCATTCTAACACCTGGATATGTTTATTTTTGAACCATTCCATTGTAGATTTTGCTTTATGTTTTGGATCATTGTCTTGTTGGAAGACAAATCTCTTCCCAGTCTCAGGTCTTTTGCAGACTCCATCAGGTTTTCTTCCAGAATGGTCCTGTATTTGGCTCCATCCATCTTCCCATCAATTTTAACTATCTTCCCTGTCCCTGCTGAAGAAAAGCAGGCCCAAACCATGATGCTGCCACCACCATGTTTGACAGTGGGGATGGTGTGTTCAGGGTGATGAGCTGTGTTGCTTTTTACGCCAAACATAACATTTTGCATTGTTGCCAAAAAGTTCAATTTTGGTTTCATCTGACCAGAGCACCTTCTTCCACATGTTTGGTGTGTCTCCCAGGTGGCTTGTGGCAAACTTTAAACACCACTTTTTATGGATATCTTTAAGAAATGGCTTTCTTCGTTTGGATTCAGGTCTGGACTTTGACTCTTGCCACTCTTCCATAAAGGCCAGATTTGTGCAATATACCACTGATTGTTGTCCTATGGACAGAGTCTCCCACCTCAACTGTAGATCTCTGCAGTTCATCCAGAGTGATCATGGGCCTCTTGGCTGCATCAGTCTTCTCCTTGTATGAGCTGAAAGTTTAGAGGGACGGCCAGGTCTTGCAGATTTGCAGTGGTCTGATACTCCTTCCATTTCAATATTATCGCTTGCACAGTGCTCCTTGGGATGTTTAAAGCTTGGGAAATCTTTTGTATCCAAATCCGGCTTTAAACTTCTTCACAACAGTATCTCGGACCTGCCTGGTGTGTTCCTTGTTCTTCATGATGCTCTCTGCACTTTTAACGGACCTCTGAGACTATCACAGTGCAGGTGCATTTATACGGAGACTTGACTACACACAGGTGGATTGTATTTATCATCATTAGTCATTTAGGTCAACATTGGATCAATCAGAGATCCTCACTGAACTTCTGGAGAGAGTTTGCTGCACTGAAAGTAAAGGGGCTGAATAATTTTGCATGCCCAATTTTTCAGTTTTTGATATGTTAAAAATGTTTGAAATATCCAATAAATGTCGTTCCACTTCATGATTGTGTCCCACTTGTTGTTGATTCTTCACAAAAAAATACATTTTTATATCTTTAAAGCCTGAAATGTGGCAAAAGGTCGCAAAGTTCAAGGGGGCCGAATACTTTCGCAAGGCACTGTATATACTGTGTGTGTGTGTGTGTGTGTGTGTGTGTGTGTATGTATATATTATATTATTATTTTTAAATACGAATAAGAAATAAAAGTAACAAGTAATAGAACCCAGCACAAAGCATTATGTCATCACTGTGGAAAAACTAAAACAACTTTATAGCAGATTCATTGCGATTTTATTAGTCTACAATATGATCTATTAGTGAAGAACCCATGATAATTCACTGACATGAATTCATATCACGCTTTAATCGGCAGTAGGAACTGGGCAGGTGTGTGTCTGTATGTACAGTTGAAGTCGGAAGTTTACATACACTTAGGTTGGAGTCATTAAAACTTATTTTTTCAACCACTCCACAAATGTCTTAACAAACTATAGTTTTGACTATAGTCGGTGAGGACATTTACTTTGTGCAGGACACAAGTCATTTTTCTGGGTTATGCAAGCAGTGTGTGAAGAAGCAGTGTGGCTTGGCAGGGTCGTGTTTCCTAAAGAGGCACGGCTCTCGACCTTCGCCTCTCCCGAGTGCGTACGGGAGTTGCAGCGATGAGACAAGACTGGACCAGTGATGAATTAGGTCTATTATTTCAGACAGAAATCAATATGCCCAAAGAGGAACAGGACCCCGAGCTGTGAGGATGACGTTACGCATTTGAACTTGAAGGGTTTGAGGTTGTCAGGACAATGAAAACTGCCCAGAACAGAACAGGGTTCACTGGTGATTGTCTGAGTCTCTCAAATGCGCTCACACACTCTCTAGAGACACTCACTCACTCTACAGAGAGTCAATGAGAGAGAGAGAGAGACCCCTTCTTCTGTGCGGTTAATCGGCAGTTGGCATCCAAAGTTATGGTGAATTGACACCACCTAATGTCAAGCCCTGCCTCCCGCCTGTTTACCAGAGTTTTAACATAAAAATGGATCAATAGAAGAGGTCCTTTTCAGTTGGTAGAGCATGGTGCTTGTACAGGGTAAAACCACCCATCAATGTATGCACACATGATAAAAAGTCGCTTTGGATAAAAGGTTCCTGCAAATGCATAAAATTATTATATTTTCTTTAGAAAATATATTTTTCTTTAGCCTTTATTTAACCAAGCAAGTAATTTAAGACCAAACTGTTATTTACAGCCTAGCAAGAAGCAATAGGCCTCCTATGGGGACAGGGGCTGGGATTAACACAGGGGCTGGGATTAACACAGGGGATGGGATTAACACGGGGGCTGTGATTAACACAAGGGATTAACACAGGGGATTAACACAGGGGATTAACACAGGGGCTGGGATTAACACAGGGGCTGGGATTAACACAGGGGCTGGGATTAACACAGGGGCTGGGATTAACACAGGGGATGGGATTAACACGGGGGCTGTGATTAACACAAGGGATTAACACAGGGGATTAACACAGGGGATTAACACAGGGGATTAACACAGGGGCTGGGATTAACACAGGGGCTGGGATTAACACAGGGGCTGGGATTAAAGGAACGCCCAGAATTGTGGTCCGCAATCACACCCTTCTTGCAATTTCAGGTGGAAACTCAATAAAACATGTCTGAAATACAATGAATGTCTAAATTTCAGCTGTTTAAAAAAAACATTGCTCTGCTATTAGTATTTCTACGGTATGAATGTTGAGCTCAAAATAGACAATTGTGTTTACACTGCCCTTCTTAGAGGGGGCTGTCAGGCGCGTGTCGTGCGCTACCGTTGTTCGAGACGTGACTTTACATTACAGTAACGCCTCTCCAGAATCTCTCGGAAATCTCTTTACTTCTCATCTATCAGAATAGACCTCCCAAGGCACAAATACACAATCTAAGGGAGATGAGAAGGACTGAAGTGGCTTAATATAATAATAATATAATATATATAATGGCTTCATGGCCATCTCATTTTGGGATGTTCAAATCACAAAAATAACAGAGGGAGGAAATGGGAAAAATAAGGAGTCTAAATTGCAGCGGAAAGGGGAAAGATAAGAGCCAGAGTGTCCAGCCCTAATCTCTCCAGCCACGACCACTGTATTTCACCGTCCTGTGAAACGGAAGCCTTTGCCCTGCCTGGTTGGCTCTCGCTGCCTGGTTGGCTCTCGCTGCCTGGTTGGCTCTCGCTGCCTGGTTGGCTCTCGCTGCCTGGTTGGCTCTCGCTGCCTGGTTGGCTCTCGCTGCCTGGTTGGCTCTCGCTGCCTGGTTGGCTCTCGCTGCCTGTGGCAGGTTTTGGGGTACTTGGAAAAATCACTGGTCTTAACCTGACTGAGCTTTTTTCAGGGACCCCTTTTGGCTCGTGAGCGCTACTTCTAGAACTACTGGCTAAAAAGTATACACAAGTACTGGAGAATCTCTTTAAGACAGGAAGTAGGTACATGTAAAGACAGGAAGATAAGGTGGGGATTCTGGTGTGCAGCCAGTCCTAACACGAGCCTAAGCAGAGCATACACATGCCTGTGTTATCTAACAGTATGACTTTAGAATTGGCTTGAGAATTATATAACAAGAGGAAAAGCAAAGGACTTGGCTGAGGAGGAGAAGAAACAGGAGAAACGGGAGGAGAAGGAGAAACAGGAGAAATGGGAGGAGAAGAAATGGGAGGAGAAGGAGAAACGGGAGGAGAAACGGGAGGAGGGGGAAGAGAAAGAGAAGGAGGAGGAACAGGAGAAACAGGAGGAGGGGGAAGAGAAAGAGAAGGAGGAGGAACAGGAGAAACAGGAGGAGGGGGAAGAGGAGGAGGAGGAAGGAGAAACAGGAGGAGAGAAGGAAGAGAAGGAACAGGAGAAACAGGAGGAGGGGGAAGAGAAAGAGAAGGAGGAGGAACAGGAGAAACAGGAGTCGTTCCACTTAGGAGGGGGAAGAGAAGGAGAAGGAGGAGGAACAGGAGAAACAGGAGGAGGGGAAGAGAAAGAGGAGGAGGAGGAACAGGAGAAACAGGAGGAGGGGGAAGAGAAAGAGAAGGAGGAGGAACAGGAGAAACAGGAGGAGGGGGAAGAGAAGGAGAAGGAACAGGAGAAACAGGAGGAGGGGAAGAGAAAGAGAAGGAGGAGGAACAGGAGAAACAGGAGGAGGGGGAAGAGAAAGAGAAGGAACAGGAGAAACAGGAGGAGGGGGAAGAGAAGGAGAAGGAACAGGAGAAACAGGAGGAGGGGGAAGAGAAAGAGAAGGAACAGGAGAAACAGGAGGAGGGGGAAGGGAAAGAGAAGGAGGAGGAACAGGAGAAACAGGAGGAGGGGGAAGAGAAAGAGAAGGAACAGGAGAAACAGGAGGAGGGGAAGGGAAAGAGAAGGAACAGGAGAAACAGGAGGAGGGGGAAGAGAAAGAGAAGGAACAGGAGAAACAGGAGGAGGGGAAGGGAAAGAGAAGGAGGAGGAACAGGAGAAACAGGAGGAGGGGGAAGGGAAAGAGAAGGAGGAGGAACAGGAGAAACAGGAGGAGGGGGAAGAGAAAGAGAAGGAGGAGGAACAGGAGAAACAGGAGGAGAGGGAAGAGAAATGGGACAGGAAAAGGAATAATAATAATAATAATAATAATAATAATATAAATGCCATTTAGCAGACGCTTTTATCCAAAGCGACTTACAGTCATGTGTGCATACATTCTACGTATGGGTGGTCCTGGGAATCAAACCCACTACCCTGGCATTACAAGCGCCATGCTCTACCAACTGAGCTACAGAAGGACCATATATTATGGAAGAAATCCACAATGTGAGGAGAGAGGAGCATACGGTAATCTAAACTGTTATGGTCTAGCTTTGACACCAAATCACTTAAGAGACAAAGCATGGCTGCATTTAGACAGACGGAGTTGAAATAATGATGAATATGATATCCCACTGCCCTCGAGTCCTCTTCAGTACATTGCTATTCTCATTCCCCGCTCCTCATCTCTCAGCCTTGGCACAAAAAAAAAAAAAAACACAACTCAATGACCATCCTAGCACAAATCACAGTTGTACCCGACGTCATTGTTCAGGTCATCATAGTTCATTGTGATCCAGTGCGTAGCCTCTACACTTACATCCTTCTGTATCGGTCTTCATGCCAGAACCATTGCATAGTATTCTCTCCCAGCACCACAGGAGTCAGAGTGCTTTACAGCAGACGAGATGTGGCTCAAGGCTGGGGGGCAATATCACTGGCCTAAGTAAAATGTTTGTTTCAGAGCACGGGGAAAGGCAGGAAACAGAAGGGCATTGGGTAACAGCCGGCCGACTTCCCTCCTTTGTTTACAAGGACGAAGTGTGTGTGTGTGTGCACGGGTCCTAAGACCTTCCTCCACACCAACCTCCCGCTTTCTATTTGTAATATGATTGTGATCTCCCAGGGGTGTTGTCGTCTGAGCGGAGGCTGATGAGGTGCTTACGGCAACTCAACTGAAACAAAAAAACAACACCATTTCATTGTCTGTGTTTGCTAGTCTACAGATAACAAAGCAATTACTTGTAATTCCAATAACATTTATTTTTCTCCTCAGGGGCAGATGGAATCATTAACGCTGGCAGACGAGCAGAAGATTGTGTTACGGAACTAAATTCTTCTTTCTTATAAGTCAAACGTTTATATAGCTGATCACCCCACTCCTCCTCACACTCCATTGGCTTCCAGTCAAAGCTCACATTCGCTACAAGACCAGGGTGCTTCCCAACAGAGCAGCAAGAGGAACTGCCTCCACGTTACCTAGAGGCTATGCTCAAGAGGAACCGCCTCCACATTACCTAGAGGCTATGCTCAAGAGGAACCGCCTCCATGTTACCTAGAGGCTATGCTCAAGAGAGCAGCTCCCTTTCAAGCCCAGCCAAAGTACTTCTCTGTTCTGGCAACACAATGGTGGAACCAGCTTCCCCCTGGAGCTAGGAGAGCAGAGTCCCTGTCCATCTTCCCCCTGAAGCTAGGAGAGCAGAGTCCCTGCCCGTCTTCCCCCTGAAGCTAGGAAATCAGTCCCTGTCCATCTTCCCCCTGGAGCTAGGAGAGCAGAGTCCCTGTTCATCTTCCCCCGGAAAGCTAGGACAGCAGAGTCCCTGTCCATCTTCCCCCTGGAGCTAGGACAGCAGAGTCCCTGTCCATCTTCCCCCGGAAAGCTAGGACAGCAGAGTCCCTGTCCATCTTCCCCCTGATGCTAGGACAGCAGAGTCCCTGTCCATCTTCCCCCGGAAAGCTAGGACAGCAGAGTCCCTGTCCATCTTCCCCCTGGAGCTAGGACAGCAGAGTCCCTGTCCATCTTCCCCCTGAAGCTAGGAGAGCAGAGTCCCTGCCCGTCTTCCCCCTGAAGCTAGGAAATCAGTCCCTGTCCATCTTCCCCCTGGAGCTAGGAGAGCAGAGTCCCTGTTCATCTTCCCCCGGAAAGCTAGGACAGCAGAGTCCCTGTCCATCTTCCCCCTGGAGCTAGGACAGCAGAGTCCCTGTCCATCTTCCCCCGGAAAGCTAGGACAGCAGAGTCCCTGTCCATCTTCCCCCTGATGCTAGGACAGCAGAGTCCCTGTCCATCTTCCCCCTGGAGCTAGGACAGCAGAGTCCCTGTCCATCTTCCCCTGGAGCTAGGACAGCAGAGTCCCTGTCCATCTTCCCCTGGAGCTAGGAGAGCAGAGTCCCTGTCCATCTTCCCCGGAAAGCTAGGACAGCAGAGTCCCTTGCCCATCTTCCCCCTGAAGCTAGGACAGCAGAGTCCCTGTCCATCTTCCCCTGAAGCTAGGACAGCAGAGTCCCTGTCCATCTTCCCCCTGAAGCAAGGACAGCAGCGTCCCTGACAGTCTTCATCCTGAAGCTAGGACAGCAGAGTCCCTGGCCGTCTTTCTCCTGAAGCTAAGACAGCAGAGTCCCCTGCCAGTCTTCCCCCTGAAGCTAGGACAGCAGAGTCCCTGACAGTCTTCCCCCTGAAGCTAGGACAGCAGAGTCCCTGACCGTCTTCCCCTGATGCTAGGACAGCAGAGTCCCCTGTCCATCTTCCCCCTGAAGCTAGGACAGTAGAGTCCCTGTCCATCTTCCCCCTGATGCTAGGACAGCAGAGTCCCTGTCCATCTTCCCCTGATGCTAGGACAGCAGAGTCCCTTGTCCATCTTCCCCTGATGCTAGGACAGTAGAGTCCCTTGTCCATCTTCCCCCTGATGCTAGGACAGTAGAGTCCCTTGTCCATCTTCCCCCTGATGCTAGGACAGCAGAGTCCCTGTCCATCTTCCCCTGATGCTAGGACAGCAGAGTCCCTGTCCATCTTCCCCTGATGCTAGGACAGTAGAGTCCCTTGTCCATCTTCCCCCTGATGCTAGGACAGCAGAGTCCCTGTCCATCTTCCCCTGATGCTAGGACAGCAGAGTCCCTGTCCATCTTCCCCTGAAGCTAGGAATGCAGAGTCCCCTGTCCATCTTCCCCTGATGCTAGGACAGCAGAGTCCCTGCCCATCTTCCCCCTGAAGCTAGGACAGCAGAGTCCCTGTCCATCTTCCCCCTGATGCTAGGACAGCAGAGTCCCTGTCCATCTTCCCCTGAAGCTAGGAATACAGAGTCCCCTGTCCATCTTCCCCTGATGCTAGGACAGCAGAGTCCCTGCCCATCTTCCCCCTGAAGCTAGGACAGCAGAGTCCCTGTCCATCTTCCCCTGATGCTAGGACAGCAGAGTCCCTGTCCATCTTCCCCCTGAAGCTAGGAATGCAGAGTCCCCTGTCCATCTTCCCCTGATGCTAGGACAGCAGAGTCCCTGCCCATCTTCCCCCTGAAGCTAGGACAGCAGAGTCCCTGTCCATCTTCCCCCTGATGCTAGGACAGCAGAGTCCCTGTCCATCTTCCCCTGAAGCTAGGACAGCAGAGTCCCTGTCCATCTTCCCCCCTGAAGCTAGGACAGTAGAGTCCCTGTCCATCTTCCCCCTGAAGCTAGGACAGCAGAGTCCCTGTCCATCTTCCCCTGATGCTAGGACAGCAGAGTCCCTGTCCATCTTCCCCTGAAGCTAGGAATGCAGAGTCCCTGTCCATCTTCCCCTGATGCTAGGACAGCAGAGTCCCTGCCCATCTTCCCCCTGATGCTAGGACAGCAGAGTCCCTGTCCATCTTCCCCCCTGATGCTAGGACAGCAGAGTCCCTGTCCATCTTCCCCCTGATGCTAGGACAGCAGAGTCCCTGTCCATCTTCCCCCTGAAGCTAGGACAGCAGAGTCCCTGTCCATCTTCCCCCTGATGCTAGGACAGCAGAGTCCCTGTCCATCTTCCCCCTGATGCTAGGACAGCAGAGTCCCTGTCCATCTTCCCCCTGATGCTAGGACAGCAGAGTCCCTGTCCATCTTCCCCCTGAAGCTAGGACAGCAGAGTCCCTGTCCATCTTCCCCCCTGATGCTAGGACAGCAGAGTCCCTGTCCATCTTCCCCCTGATGCTAGGACAGCAGAGTCCCTGTCCATCTTCCCCCCTGATGCTAGGACAGCAGAGTCCCTGTCCATCTTCCCCCTGATGCTAGGACAGCAGAGTCCCTGTCCATCTTCCCCCTGATGCTAGGACAGCAGAGTCCCTGTCCATCTTCCCCCTGATGCTAGGACAGCAGAGTCCCTGTCCATCTTCCCCTGATGCTAGGACAGCAGAGTCCCTGTCCATCTTCCCCTGATGCTAGGACAGCAGAGTCCCTGTCCATCTTCCCCTGATGCTAGGACAGCAGAGTCCCTGTCCATCTTCCCCTGAAGCTAGGACAGCAGAGTCCCTGTCCATCTTCCCCTGATGCTAGGACAGCAGAGTCCCTGTCCATCTTCCCCTGATGCTAGGACAGCAGAGTCCCTGTCCATCTTCCCCTGATGCTAGGACAGCAGAGTCCCTGTCCATCTTCCCCTGATGCTAGGACAGCAGAGTCCCTGTCCATCTTCCCCTGATGCTAGGACAGCAGAGTCCCTGTCCATCTTCCCCCTGATGCTAGGACAGCAGAGTCCCTGTCCATCTTCCCCTGATGCTAGGACAGCAGAGTCCCTGTCCATCTTCCCCCTGATGCTAGGACAGCAGAGTCCCTGTCCATCTTCCCCTGATGCTAGGACAGCAGAGTCCCTGTCCATCTTCCCCTGATGCTAGGACAGCAGAGTCCCTGTCCATCTTCCCCTGATGCTAGGACAGCAGAGTCCCTGTCCATCTTCCCCTGATGCTAGGACAGCAGAGTCCCTGTCCATCTTCCCCTGATGCTAGGACAGCAGAGTCCCTGTCCATCTTCCCCTGATGCTAGGACAGCAGAGTCCCTGTCCATCTTCCCCTGATGCTAGGACAGCAGAGTCCCTGTCCATCTTCCCCTGATGCTAGGACAGCAGAGTCCCTGTCCATCTTCCCCCCTGATCTAGGACAGCAGAGTCCCCCATGATGCTAGGACAGCAGAGTCCCTGTCCATCTTCCCCTGAAGCTAGGACAGCAGAGTCCCTGTCCATCTTCCCCCTGATGCTAGGACAGCAGAGTCCCTGTCCATCTTCCCCCTGATGCTAGGACAGCAGAGTCCCTGTCCATCTTCCCCTGAGCTAGGAGAGCAGAGTCCCTGTCCATCTTCCCCCTGGAGCTAGGAGAGCAGAGTCCCTGTCCATCTTCCCCCTGAAAGCTAGGACAGCAGAGTCCCTGACAGTCTTCCCCTGAAGCTAGGACAGCAGAGTCCCTGTCCATCTTCCCCTGATGCTAGGACAGCAGAGTCCCTGTCCATCTTCCCCTGATGCTAGGACAGCAGAGTCCCTGTCCATCTTCCCCCTGATGCTAGGACAGCAGAGTCCCTGTCCATCTTCCCCCTGATGCTAGGACAGCAGAGTCCCTGTCCATCTTCCCCTGATGCTAGGACAGCAGAGTCCCTGTCCATCTTCCCCTGAAGCTAGGACAGCAGAGTCCCTGTCCATCTTCCCCTGATGCTAGGACAGCAGAGTCCCTGTCCATCTTCCCCTGATGCTAGGACAGCAGAGTCCCTGTCCATCTTCCCCTGATGCTAGGACAGCAGAGTCCCTGTCCATCTTCCCCTGAAGCTAGGACAGCAGAGTCCCTGTCCATCTTCCCCTGATGCTAGGACAGCAGAGTCCCTGTCCATCTTCCCCCTGATGCTAGGACAGCAGAGTCCCTGTCCATCTTCCCCTGATGCTAGGACAGCAGAGTCCCTGTCCATCTTCCCCTGATGCTAGGACAGCAGAGTCCCTGTCCATCTTCCCCTGATGCTAGGACAGCAGAGTCCCTGTCCATCTTCCCCTGATGCTAGGACAGCAGAGTCCCCTGCCCATCTTCCCCTGAAGCTAGGACAGCAGAGTCCCTGTCCATCTTCCCCCCTGATGCTAGGACAGCAGAGTCCCTGTCCATCTTCCCCCTGATGCTAGGACAGCAGAGTCCCTGTCCATCTTCCCCCTGATGCTAGGACAGCAGAGTCCCTGTCCATCTTCCCCCTGATGCTAGGACAGCAGAGTCCCTGTCCATCTTCCCCCTGAAGCTAGGACAGCAGAGTCCCTGTCCATCTTCCCCCTGATGCTAGGACAGCAGAGTCCCTGTCCATCTTCCCCCTGATGCTAGGACAGCAGAGTCCCTGTCCATCTTCCCCCTGATGCTAGGACAGCAGAGTCCCTGTCCATCTTCCCCCTGATGCTAGGACAGCAGAGTCCCTGTCCATCTTCCCCCTGATGCTAGGACAGCAGAGTCCCTGTCCATCTTCCCCCTGATGCTAGGACAGCAGAGTCCCTGTCCATCTTCCCCCTGAAGCTAGGACAGCAGAGTCCCTGTCCATCTTCCCCCTGATGCTAGGACAGCAGAGTCCCTGTCCATCTTCCCCCTGATGCTAGGACAGCAGAGTCCCTGTCCATCTTCCCCTGAAAGGAGAGCAGAGTCCCTGTCCATCTTCCCCTGGAGCTAGGAGAGCAGAGTCCCTGTCCATCTTCCCCCGGAAAAACAGCAGAGTCCCTACAGTCTTCCCCTGAAGCTAGGACAGCAGAGTCCCTGTCCATCTTCCCCTGATGCTAACAGCAGAGTCCCTGTCCATCTTCCCCCTGATGCTAGGACAGCAGAGTCCCTGTCCATCTTCCCTGATGCTAGGACAGCAGAGTCTGTCCATCTTCCCCTGTGTATGCTAGGACAGCTCCCTGTCCATGTTCAGGGACTCCAGACAATCAAGGATTATAAGAAGGGAAAAAGCCAGCCACCATGGCTCCCGGGAATGCTAAACACCTTCCCCCGCTTTGAGGAAAACAGCATGGGAGCCGCCGACGCAGGCCCCCACCACTCACAAGGACTGTGTGCTCTCGTTCCTCCCATGGCGGATGTGAGTAAGTCATTTAAGCGCGTTAACCCTCGCCGGCCCAGACGGCATCCCAAACCGGGTCCTCAAGAGCATGTGAAGGACCAGCTGGCTGGAGTGTTAACAAACACATCCAATCTCTCCATATCCCAGTCTGTTGTCCCCACTTGTATCAAGATGTTTGTGTGAAAGCGAAGGTAACTGAACTAAACGGCTATCGCCCCGTAGCGCTCTGTCATCATGAAGTGCTTTGAGAGACTAGTTAAGGATCATATCACCTCTGTCATCATGAAGTGCTTTGAGAGACTAGTCAAGGATCATATCACCTCCACCTTACCCGACACACTTCAATTCACATACCACTATCACCATTGCACGGTACACTGCCCTCTCTCACCTGGACAAGGTAAAATACCTACGTAAGAATGCTGTTAAATCGACATCGTCCTAATATACAGTACCAGTCAAAAGTTGAACACCTACTCATTCAAGGGTTTTTCTTCGCCTATTTTCTACATTGTAGAATTAATTGTGAAGACATCAACACTATGAAATAACACATATGGAATCATGTAGTAACCAAAACAAGTGTTATACAAATCAACATATATTCTATATTTGAAATTCTTCAAAGTAGCCACCCTATTCCTTGATGACAGCTTTACCCACTCTTGGCATCGCTTGTCTCCAGTAGAACTGAGTGACTGTGTCGTGTACCTCTAATATCTGTCTCTCTCACTAAGCATCTGCGTGACTGAGTAGTGAGTGAGAGGGAGGGAAAGTGAGGGGAGAGGCGAGAGAGAGGGAGGGAGGGAGGGAAAGTGAGGGGAGGGGCGAGGGAGAGGGAAGGAAAGTGAGGGGAGGGAAGAGGGGCGAGAGAAAGTGAGGGGAGGGAAGAGGGGCGAAAGAGAGGGAGGGAAAGTGAAGAGTGAGATGCAAGACAGGATCTCAGAGGACTAAGCATCTCAGCAGGCAGGCAGGCAGAAGGTCAACATTCACTGGATTGTAATAGGGGATTACAGTGAACACAATAGAACAAAGTGAGAGGTGGGCCAATGTATTGTCTGCCAAGGCAATACGAAGGACAGAGAGTGATGACATGTTATAATTCGGTGCATTGTGCTGCAATAAGCAAGTTATCAAGAAACCGATATTACTCAAGACGTGGAAGCACTATAGATTATCTTAAATTAACATAATGGTTTATTAGGAATGATTACCTTCACAATAGTGTGCCAGTGTGATTGAGCGGTCATGTTGCATGATGGGTAATAATCTATGAACTCAGTTAACCTCTTCCTCCTACCCCCTAATTTTTCGAACATTCTGTTAAAAATCGCGCAACATTTCAGCGCCCTGCTACTCATGCCAGGAATATAGTATATGCATATGATTAGTATGTGTGGATAGAAAACACTCAGACGTTTATAAAAAACTGGTTAAATCACGGCTGTGACTATTACAGAACGTGCGTTTCATCGAAAAGTGCAGGAAAATCTGATCACTGAAAGTGGAAAAATATATCCATCCGCCGCTTCAACCCATTGTTATGGGCGAAAGACATAAAATAGGGCTGAGGTTGCAGTACCTACAGCTTCCACACGATGTCAACAGTCTTGTCATTTGCCAATTCTTTGTTTCTTGGTCAAACGAACAAGAGACAGGCTTTTTCTTCAGGTCTCCGACCGGATATTTTGGTTGAGAAATACACGGACAGTATTTCAAGACGGACCCCTATAGAAAACACTTCGTCTCGTGATTAATTTGATCGCTTATTAACGTTTACTAATACCTAAAGTTGCATTACAAAAGTATTTCGAAGTGTTTTGTGAAAGTTTATCGTCAACTTTTTGAATTTTAAAAAATGACGTTACGTTATGAAACGCTATTTTTTCCGTTTATCACACAGTCTTCATAGATCGATATCTAGGCTATATATGGACCGATTTAATCGAAAAAAAGACCCAATAGTGATTATGGGACATCTAGGAGTGCCAACAAAAAAGATGGTCAAAGGTAATGAATGTTTTATATTTTATTTGTGCGGTTTGTGTAGCGCCGACTATGCTAATTATTTTGTTTACATCCCCTGCGGGTCTTTTGGGGTGTTACATGCTATCAGATAATAGCTTCTCATGCTTTCGCCGAAAAGCATTTTAAAAATCTGACTTGTTGCCTGGATTCACAACGAGTGTAGCTTTAATTCAATACCCTGCATGTGTATTTTAATGAACGTTTGAGTTTTAACTAATACTATTAGCATTTAGCGTAGCGCATTTGCATTTCCAGAGCTCTAGATGGGACGCCTGCGTGCCAGGTAGGAGCAAGAGGTTAAAAAGCCAGTCGGTATTCTCCATTCTATCCACTTGCACACTACCTCTAATGGATTCAAACATGCAGAATCTTTCTCCAGGCACCAAGCCCATGATTGATTCACCATGATGGACAATGAGCAAAACGCTACACCGTTTTCTGTATATTTAGGATCTAAAAATGATACAGACCTTTGACCTATGCACCTCTCCATCGTCGTCCTCTCCTCCGACCCCCAGTATCTTCCTGGTCTTCAGCCGGCTCACCAGATCTGACTGACTGTGTTTCTTCATTAGAGGAGGATGTGACTTAGAGGCCATGGCACAATAACCTGGAGCGAGAGAGACCGAGAGAGAGACACATTTAGCAATTATGGAGTGAATACAAAAGCTCTTAGGTTGCAAGGTCCCTTCCATGCAGAACAATCATGTGAAAAATCAACAAGGGAGAGGTGGAGAGGAGAGAGGGTGGAGAGGGTGTGAGTTATCCACTGCAGACACAGGCAGTCCCAACCCGGTCCACTACAGACACAGGCAGTCCCAACCCGGTCCACTACAGACACAGGCAGTCCCAACCCGGTCCACTACAGACACAGGCAGTCCCAACCCGGTCCACTACAGACACAGGCAGTCCCAACCCGGTCCACTACAGACACAGGCAATCCCAAACCAGTAAGTCAAATGTCTTCCACAGATCTGACTTTCCCTTTCCCTCCTGAGCAACCAGTAAACATATGCCTGTTTCAGGTTTCTTTTTCACATCCTCCACATCCATTTTGCGGTCACGTGTTGTGTTGTTCGGAGTTTGTTATAACCAACTTACTGATGTAATTATGATAGGCTATCGGTCAGGGCCTATTGGTCACATGCATGTGATGCTTACATGTTTATCGTAAAGATAGCAAGGGTTGAGGGAAAATTGAATGTTTTTCGTAAACAAATGAGGGATTTCGGTAACAGAACTTTTCAGGTCAGAAACAAGAAAGAAACTGAATGGCTGAAATGTCGTCGCAGCTTCAGCAGACAGCACAACAAACGCTTTCTGTAGTAGGGAGGAGAGAGAGACAACGTTCGCCAGTCACGCAGGCACTCGCTGTAATTGTTTTAAACAGTGCGACCATCATGCTGAGTAATTTGATTAATTATTTAATCAAAACAGTGTGCTTAAAAGTATCAGACAAGCTCAGTGCATATGTAGTTGATTTTACTCACACACACACCCATAGGGTCTATATGTGTGTGAGTCTATATATGGAAAAATACATTTCAACATTTCAAATTTCAACTAAGGATGCACGATATCAGTATCAGATGATATCAGCTTTAAAAATACCAGCATCTGCCCGATCTCTAGTTTAACGCCGATGTGCAAAACCGATGTCAAAGCTGACGTACCTACGGTATACAGGTATGTAGGTCATCTACCTACGGTATACAGGTATGCAGGTCATCTACCTACGGTATACAGGTATGTAGGTCATCTACCTACGGTATACAGGTATGTAGGTCATCTACCTACGTTATACAGGTATGTAGGTCATCTACCTACGTTACACAGGTATGTAGGTCATCTACCTACGTTACACAGGTATGTAGGTCATCCACCTACGTTACACAGGTATGTAGGTCATCTACCTACGTTATACAGGTATGTAGGTCATCTACCTACGTTATACAGGTATGTAGGTCATCTACCTACGTTATACAGGTATGTAGGTCATCTACCTACGTTATACAGGTATGTAGGTCATCTACCTACGTTATACAGGTATGTAGGTCATCTACCTACGTTATACAGGTATGTAGGTCATCTACCTACGTTATACAGGTATGTAGGTCATCTACCTACGTTATACAGGTATGTAGGTCATCTACCTACGTTCTACAGGTATGTAGGTCATCTACCTACGTTATACAGGTATGTAGGTAATCTACCTACGTTATACAGGTATGTAGGTCATCTACCTACGTTACACAGGCATGTAGGTCATCTACCTACGTTACACAGGCATGAAGGTCATCTACCTACGTTACACAGGTATGTAGGTCATCCACCTACGTTACACAGGTATGCATGTCATCTACCTACGTTATACAGGTATGTATAGGTCATCTACCTACGTTATACAGGTATGTAGGTCATCTACCTACGTTATACAGGTATGTAGGTCATCTACCTACGTTATACAGGTATGTAGGTCATCTACCTACGTTATACAGGTATGTAGGTCATCTACCTACGTTATACAGGTATGTAGGTCATCTACCTACGTTATACAGGTATGTAGGTCATCTACCTACGTTATACAGGTATGTAGGTCATCTACCTACGTTACACAGGCATGAAGGTCATCTACCTACGTTACACAGGTATGTAGGTCATCCACCTACGTTACACAGGTATGCATGTCATCTACCTACGTTATACAGGTATGTATAGGTCATCTACCTACGTTATACAGGTATGTAGGTCATCTACCTACGTTATATAGGCATGCACATGATCTAATGTCAAAGTTGACGTGCGTACCTGTATAACGTAGGTAGATGACCTACATGCCTGTATACCGTAGGTAGATGCCGTGCGTACCTGTATAACGTAGGTAGATGACGTGCCATACCTGTATAACGTAGGTAGATGACCTACGTACCTGTATAACGTAGGTAGATGACCTACGTACGTGTATAACGTAGGTAGATGACCTACATACGTGTATAACGTAGGTAGATGACCTACGTACGTGTATAACATAGGTAGATGACCTACGTACGTGTATAACGTAGGTAGATGACCTACGTACGTGTATAACGTAGGTAGATGACCTACGTACGTGTATAACGTAGGTAGATGACCTACGTACGTGTATAACGTAGGTAGATGACCTACATACGTGTATAACGTAGGTAGATGACCTACATACGTGTATAACGTAGGTAGATGACCTACGTACCTGTATAACATAGGTAGATGACGTGCGTACCTGTATAACGTAGGTAGATGATGTGCCATACCTGTATGACGTAGGTAGATGACGTGCCATACCTGTATGACGTAGGTAGATGACGTGCCATACCTGTATGACGTAGGTAGATGACGTGCCATACCTGTATGACGTAGGTAGATGACCTACATACCTGTATAACGTAGGTAGATGACGTGCCATACCTGTATAACATAGGTAGATGACCTACATACCTGTGTAACATAGATAGATGACCTACATACCTGTATAACATAGGTAGATGACCTACATACCTGTATAACGTAGGTAGATGACCTACATACCTATATAACGTAGGTAGATGACGTGCCATACCTGTGTAACGTAGGTAGATGACTTGCCATACCTGTATAACGTAGGTAGATGACCTACATACCTGTATAACGTAGGTAGATGACTTGCCATACCTGTATAACGTAGGTAGATGACCTGCGTACCTGTGTAACGTAGGTAGATGACCTACGTACCTGTATAACGTAGGTAGATGACCTACGTACCTGTATAACGTAGGTAGATGACCTACATACCTGTATAACATAGGTAGATGACCTACATACCTGTGTAACGTAGGTAGATGACCTACATACCTGTGTAACGTAGGTAGATGACCTACATACCTGTATAACGTACCTATATAACGTTGGTAGATGACCTACATACCTGTGTAACGTAGGTAGATGACCTACATACCTGTATAACGTAGGTAGATGACCTACATACCTGTATAACGTAGGTAGATGGCCTACATACCTGTATAACGTAGGTAGATGACCTACATACCTGTATAACGTAGGTAGATGACCTACATACCTGTATAACGTACCTATATAACGTAGGTTGATGACCTACATACCTGTATAACGTAGGTAGATGACGTGCCATACCTGTGTAACGTAGGTAGATGACGTGCCATACCTGTGTAACGTAGGTAGATGACGTGCCATACCTGTATAACGTAGGTAGATGACGTGCCATACCTGTATAACGTAGGTAGATGACGTGCCATACCTGTATAACGTAGGTAGATGACGTGCCATACCTGTATAACGTAGGTAGATGACGTGCCATACCTGTATAACGTAGGTAGATGACGTGCCATACCTGTATAACGTAGGTAGATGACGTGCCATACCTGTATAACGTAGGTAGATGACGTGCCATACCTGTATAACGTAGGTAGATGACGTGCCATACCTGTATAACGTAGGTAGATGACGTGCCATACCTGTATAACGTAGGTAGATGACGTGCCATACCTGTATAACGTAGGTAGATGACGTGCCATTCCTGTATAACGTAGGTAGATGACGTGCATACCTGTATAACGTAGGTAGATGACGTGCATACCTGTATAACGTAGGTAGATGACGTGCCATACCTGTATAACGTAGGTAGATGACGTGCCATACCTGTATAACGTAGGTAGATGACGTGCCATACCTGTATAACGTAGGTAGATGACGTGCCATACCTGTATAACGTAGGTAGATATATATATATATGCCATTTAGCAGACGCTTTTATCCAAAGCGACTTACAGTCATGTGTGCATACATTCTACGTATGGGTGGTCCCGGGGATCGAACCCACTACCCTGGCGTTACAAGCGCCATGCTCTACCAACTGAGCTACAGAAGGACCATGCTCTACCAACTGAGCTACAGAAGGACCAGGTAGATGACCTACATACCTGTGTAACGTAGGTAGATGACCTACATACCTGTGTAACGTAGGTAGATGACCTACATACCTGTATAACGTAGGTAGATGACCTACATACCTGTATAACGTAGGTAGATGACCTACATACCTGTGTAACGTAGGTAGATGACCTACATACCTGTGTAACGTAGGTAGATGACCTACATACCTGTGTAACGTAGGTAGATGACCTGCATACCTGTGTAACGTAGGTAGATGACCTACATACCTGTGTAACGTAGGTAGATGACCTACATACCTGTGTAACGTAGGTAGATGACCTACATACCTGTGTAACGTAGGTAGATGACCTACATACCTGTGTAACGTAGGTAGATGACCTACATACCTGTGTAACGTAGGTAGATGACCTACATACCTGTGTAACGTAGGTAGATGACCTACATACCTGTGTAACGTAGGTAGATGACCTACATACCTGTGTAACGTAGGTAGATGACGTGCCATACCTGTATAACGTAGGTAGATGACGTGCCATACCTGTATAACGTAGGTAGATGACGTGCCATACCTGTATAACGTAGGTAGATGACCTACATACCTGTATAACGTAGGTAGATGACCTACATACCTGTGTAACGTAGGTAGATGACCTACATACCTGTGTAACGTAGGTAGATGACCTACATACCTGTGTAACGTAGGTAGATGACCTACATACCTGTGTAACGTAGGTAGATGACCTACATACCTGTGTAACGTAGGTAGATGACCTACATACCTGTGTAACGTAGGTAGATGACCTACATACCTGTATACCGTAGGTAGATGACCTACATACCTGTATAACGTAGGTAGATGACCTACATACCTGTGTAACGTAGGTAGATGACCTACATACCTGTGTAACGTAGGTAGATGACGTGCCATACCTGTATAACGTAGGTAGATGACGTGCCATACCTGTATAACGTAGGTAGATGACGTGCCATTCCTGTATAACGTAGGTAGATGACGTGCATACCTGTATAACGTAGGTAGATGACCTACATACCTGTGTAACGTAGGTAGATGACCTACATACCTGTGTAACGTAGGTAGATGACGTGCCATACCTGTATAACGTAGGTAGATGACGTGCCATACCTGTATAACGTAGGTAGATGACGTGCCATTCCTGTATAACGTAGGTAGATGACGTGCATACCTGTATAACGTAGGTAGATGACCTACATACCTGTGTAACGTAGGTAGATGACCTACATACCTGTGTAACGTAGGTAGATGACGTGCCATTCCTGTATAACGTAGGTAGATGACGTGCATACCTGTATAACGTAGGTAGATGACGTGCATACCTGTATAACGTAGGTAGATGACGTGCATACCTGTATAACGTAGGTAGATGACGTGCCATACCTGTATAACGTAGGTAGATGACGTGCCATACCTGTATAACGTAGGTAGATGACGTGCCATACCTGTATAACGTAGGTAGATGACGTGCCATACCTGTATAACGTAGGTAGATGACCTGCCATACCTGTATAACGTAGGTAGATGACCTACATACCTGTATAACGTAGGTAGATGACCTACATACCTGTATAACGTAGGTAGATGACCTACATACCTGTATAACGTAGGTAGATGACCTACATACCTGTATAACGTAGGTAGATGACCTACATACCTGTATAACGTAGGTAGATGACCTGCATACCTGTGTAACGTAGGTAGATGACCTGCATACCTGTGTAACGTAGGTAGATGACCTACATACCTGTGTAACGTAGGTAGATGACCTGCATACCTGTGTAACGTAGGTAGATGACCTGCATACCTGTGTAACGTAGGTAGATGACCTGCATACCTGTGTAATGTAGGTAGATGACCTACATACCTGTGTAACGTAGGTAGATGACCTACATACCTGTGTAACGTAGGTAGATGACCTACATACCTGTGTAACGTAGGTAGATGACCTACATACCTGTGTAACGTAGGTAGATGACCTACATACCTGTGTAACGTAGGTAGATGACCTACATACCTGTGTAACGTAGGTAGATGACCTACATACCTGTGTAACGTAGGTAGATGACCTGCATACCTGTGTAACGTAGGTAGATGACCTGCATACCTGTGTAACGTAGGTAGATGACCTACATACCTGTGTAACGTAGGTAGATGACCTACATACCTGTGTAACATAGGTAGATGACCTACATACCTGTGTAACGTAGGTAGATGACCTACATACCTGTGTAACGTAGGTAGATGACCTACATACCTGTATAACGTAGGTAGATGACCTACATACCTGTGTAACGTAGGTAGATGACCTACATACCTGTATAACGTAGGTAGATGACCTACATACCTGTATAACGTAGGTAGATGACCTACATACCTGTATAACGTAGGTAGATGACCTACATACCTGTATAACGTAGGTATACAATTGCAGCGAGGCGACAACAACAAAAAGGTGAAATCCATTGCCCTTGACAATCGACCGTGCTCTCTGTTGTGGATGGTGTTGGCTTTCGGGCCGACTGATCGAGCACACACTGTTTTTGAGATGTTGCCCTACCAGAGTTACACAGGATTGTTGAAACTCACGTCCATGAGCTTCACGGCTGACATTTGGACCAGCGGTCAGCCCCATGAGCCCCATGAGTCTGACAGCACAGTGGGTCTATGATGATTCTGTTCTGAGGAAAGCCTGCATGCTCAAGAATGCGCTGGTTCTCATACCGTTGCTGCCATTTCAAAACACTCCTAGCGCCAATTGAACAACTGACTGGAGAAATAAGCTGAACTGTGTCTGCCTCAGATGTAATCCCCTTTCTTCACGGCATTGAAACACCTGCTCAACAAAACTGCCAACAGACCGTGGGGTTAAAACATACAAAAGTACACGAGGCTATGCACAAGCGATTCAGTGGCATTCTCTCTGAGCCTCTTTACTATGTCGTACCTAGCGTCGAGCATGGTGGCAAGGACAGCTACTTCGATGCAGACAAGGAGGACAGAGCTGAGACTTCACTGCTTGACGAAATCTCCCTCTCCCTGTGGGCTTGTGTGAGACCACTCCACTTAGGCCAGCCTGCACACCATGGTGTGAGTATATATCCTGAAGCATAGTCCTCACTCCACACACCTGACAGGTTAACCTGCATCACTTGACATGAATCAGCCTCAACAACACACTTCTTTCCCCCAACATCCATAGCCTGGGTAACAGTCTGTGCTAACATTCCCACTGAGAGTCTACAGTATACTGCCCACAACAACACACTTCTCTTTCCCCAACATCCATAGCCTGGGTAACAGTCTGTGCTAACATTCCCATTGAGAGTCTACAGTATACTGCCCACAACAACACACTTCTCTTTCCCCAACATCCATAGCCTGGGTAACAGTCTGTGCTAACATTCCCATTGAGAGTCTACAGTATACTGCCCACAACAACACACTTCTCTTTCCCCAACATCCATAGCCTGGGTAACAGTCTGTGCTAACATTCCCACTGAGAGTCTACAGTATACTGCCCACAACAACACACTTCTCTTTCCCCAACATCCATAGCCTGGGTAACAGTCTGTGCTAACATTCCCACTGAGAGTCTACAGTATACTGCCCACAGCAACACACTTCTCTTTCCCCCAACATCCATAGCCTGGGTAACAGCATATGACAAAATTAGAGTGGAATGTCAGCACGAAACAGGTCTGGAACAAATCTCCACTCATTTATCAGTGTCTTCATAATGCAGTAGGTCTCAGTAGGACGCCTCAAGTCTCCCACTAGTTTCCACACTCAACAGTAATCTATGTACAATAATCAGAAGTCTGCCAGACTAATGGTGGATTTATGACTCAGACTCAATTAATTTCACAGTCACTTTAGTTTAGTTCATTAATTTGCCTATTAAATGAATAAATATATATATTTTTTAAACTTAGAAAAAAGCCATACATGCACATGAATAATATCATGGAGGATAACAAAACACAGTCTGGGACTTATTTCCATTGTGTTCCTCTTGAGACAAGATGGCTGGACAAGATGGAACACAGTATGGTAGTGAAATAATCAAACAAAAACAGAGAAGAAGAACATCTATGTCATCAAAAACAGAGAAGAAGAACATCTATGTCATCAAAAACAGAGAAGAACATCTATGTCATCAAAACCAGAAGAAGAAGATCTATGTCATCAAAAACAGAGAAGAAGAACATCTATGTCATCAAAAACAGAGAAGAACATCTATGTCATCAAAACCAGAAGAAGAACATCTATGTCATCAAAAACAGAAGAAGAACATCTATGTCATCAAAAACAGAGAAGAACATTTTGTCATCAAAAACAGAGAAGAACATTTTGTCATCAAAAAAGAGAAGAACATCTGTCATCAAAAACAGAAGAAGAACATCTATGTCATCAAAACCAGAAGAACATCTATGTCATCAAAAACAGAAGAAGAACATCTATGTCATCAAAAACAGAAGAAGAACATCTATGTCATCAAAAACAGAAGAAGAACATCTATGTCATCAAAACCAGAAGAAGAACATCTATGTCATCAAAACCAGAAGAAGAACATCTATGTCATCAAAAACAGAAGAATAACATATATGTCATCAAAAACAGAGAAGAACATTTTGTCATCAAAAACAGAGAAGAACATTTTGTCATCAAAAACAGAGAAGAACATTTTGTCATCAAAAACAGAGAAGAACATTTGTCATCAAAAACAGAGAAGAACATCTGTCATCAAAAACAGAAGAAGAACATCTATGTCATCAAAAACAGAAGAAGAACATTTTGTCATCAAAAACAGAGAAGAACATCTGTCATCAAAAACAGAGAAGAACATCTGTCATCAAAACCAGAGAAGAACATCTGTCATCAAAACCAGAAGAAGAACATCTATGTCATCAAAACCAGAAGAAGAACATCTATGTCATCAAAACCAGAAGAAGAACATCTATGTCATCAAAACCAGAAGAAGAACATCTATGTCATCAAAACCAGAAGAAGAACATCTATGTCATCAAAACCAGAAGAAGAACATCTATGTCATCAAAACCAGAAGAAGAACATCTATGTCATCAAAACCAGAAGAAGAACATCTATGTCATCAAAACCAGAAGAAGAACATCTATGTCATCAAAAACAGAGAAGAACATTTTGTCATCAAAAACAGAGAAGAACATTTTGTCATCAAAAACAGAGAAGAACATTTTGTCATCAAAAACAGAGAAGAACATTTTGTCATCAAAAACAGAGAAGAACATTTTGTCATCAAAAACAGAGAAGAACATTTTGTCATCAAAAACAGAGAAGAACATCTGTCATCAAAAACAGAGAAGAACATCTGTCATCAAAAACAGAGAAGAACATCTGTCATCAAAAACAGAGAAGAACATCTGTCATCAAAAACAGAAGAAGAACATCTATGTCATCAAAAACAGAAGAAGAACATCTATGTCATCAAAAACAGAAGAAGAACATCTATGTCATCAAAACCAGAAGAACATCTATGTCATCAAAACCAGAAGAACATCTATGTCATCAAAACCAGAAGAAGAACATCTATGTCATCAAAAACAGAAGAAGAACATCTATGTCATCAAAAACAGAAGAAGAACATCTATGTCATCAAAAACAGAGAAGAACATTTTGTCATCAAAAACAGAGAAGAACATTTTGTCATCAAAAACAGAGAAGAACATTTGTCATCAAAAACAGAGAAGAACATCTGTCATCAAAAACAGAGAAGAACATCTGTCATCAAAAACAGAAGAAGAACATCTATGTCATCAAAAACAGAAGAAGAACATTTTGTCATCAAAAACAGAGAAGAACATTTTGTCATCAAAAACAGAGAAGAACATCTGTCATCAAAAACAGAGAAGAACATCTGTCATCAAAAACAGAGAAGAACATCTATGTCATCAAAAACAGAAGAACATCTATGTCATCAAAAACAGATGAAGAACATCTATGTCATCAAAAACAGAAGAAGAACATCTTGTCATCAAAAACAGAGAAGAACATCTGTCATCAAAAACAGAGAAGAACATCTGTCATCAAAAACAGAAGAAGAACATCTATGTCATCAAAAACAGAAGAAGAACATCTATGTCATCAAAAACAGAAGAAGAACATCTATGTCATCAAAAACAGAGAAGAACATCTATGTCATCAAAACAGAGAAGAAGAACATCTATGTCATCAAAAACAGAGAAGAAGAACATCTATGTCATCAAAAACAGAGAAGAACATCTATGTCATCAAAACCAGAAGAAGAACATCTATGTCATCAAAAACAGAAGAAGAAGAACATCTATGTCATCAAAAACAGAAGAAGAAGAACATCTATGTCATCAAAAACAGAAGAAGAACATCTATGTCATCAAAAACAGAGAAGAACATTTTGTCATCAAAAACAGAGAAGAACATTTGTCATCAAAAACAGAGAAGAACATCTGTCATCAAAAACAGAGAAGAACATCTGTCATCAAAAACAGAAGAAGAACATCTATGTCATCAAAAACAGAGAAGAACATCTATGTCATCAAAAACAGAGAAGAAGAACATCTATGTCATCAAAACAGAGAAGAAGAACATCTATGTCATCAAAAACAGAGAAGAACATCTATGTCATCAAAAACAGAGAAGAAGAACATCTTCTCACGTCACCCCGCTCCTCCGCTCTCTCCACTGGCTTCCAGTTGAAGCTCGCATCCACTACAAGACCATGGTGCTTGCCTACGGAGCTGTGAGGGGAACGGCACCTCAGTACCTCCAGGCTCTGATCAGGCCCTACACCCAAACAAGGGCACTGCGTTCATCCACCTCTGGCCTGCTCGCCTCCCTACCACTGAGGAAGTACAGTTCCCGCTCAGCCCAGTCAAAACTGTTCGCTGCTCTGGCCCCCAATGGTGGAACAAACTCCCTCACGACGCCAGGACAGCGGAGTCAATCACCACCTTCCGGAGACACCTGAAACCCCACCTCTTTAAGGAATACCTAGGATAGGATAAGTAATCCTTCTCACCCCCCTTTAAGATTTAGATGCACTATTGTAAAGTGGCTGTTCTACTGGATGTCATAAGGTGAATGCACCAATTTGTAAGTCGCTCTGGATAAGAGCGTCTGCTAAATGACTTAAATGTAAATGTAAATGTAATCTATGTCATCAAAAACAGAAGAAGAACATCTATGTCATCAAAAACAGAGAAGAACATCTATGTCATCAAAAACAGAGAAGAAGAACATCTATGTCATCAAAAACAGAGAAGAAGAACATCTATGTCATCAAAAACAGAGAAGAACATCTATGTCATCAAAAACAGAGAAGAAGAACATCTATGTCATCAAAAACAGAGAAGAAGAACATCTATGTCATCAAAAACAGAGAAGAAGAACATCTATGTCATCAAAAACAGAAGAAGAACATCTATGTCATCAAAAACAGAAAGAAGAACATCTATGTCATCAAAAACAGAAGAAGAACATCTATGTCATCAAAAACAGAAGAAGAACATCTATGTCATCAAAAACAGAGAAGAAGAACATCTATGTCATCAAAAACAGAGAAGAAGAACATCTATGTCATCAAAAACAGAGAAGAAGAACATCTATGTCATCAAAAACAGAGAAGAACATCTATGTCATCAAAAACAGAAGAAGAACATCTATGTCATCAAAAACAGAAGAAGAACATCTATGTCATCAAAAACAGAAGAACATCTATGTCATCAAAAACAGAGAAGAAGAACATCTATGTCATCAAAAACAGAAGAAGAACATCTATGTCATCAAAAACAGAGAAGAACATCTATGTCATCAAAAACAGAGAAGAAGAACATCTATGTCATCAAAAACAGAGAAGAAGAACATCTATGTCATCAAAAACAGAGAAGAACATCTATGTCATCAAAAACAGAAGAAGAACATCTATGTCATCAAAAACAGAGAAGAAGAACATCTATGTCATCAAAAACAGAGAAGAAGAACATCTATGTAATCAAAAACAGAGAAGAACATCTATGTCATCAAAAACAGAAGAAGAACATTGTCATCAAAAACAGAGAAGAACATCTATGTCATCAAAAACAGAAGAAGAAGAACATCTATGTCATCAAAAACAGAGAAGAAGAACATCTATGTCATCAAAAACAGAGAAGAAGAACATCTATGTCATCAAAAACAGAAGAAGAACATCTATGTCATCAAAAACAGAGAAGAAGAACAGCTATGTCATCAAAAACAGAAGAAGAAGAACATCTATGTCATCAAAACAGAGAAGAAGAACATCTATGTCATCAAAAACAGAGAAGAAGAACATCTATGTCATCAAAAACAGAGAAGAACATCTATGTCATCAAAAACAGAGAAGAAGAACATCTATGTCATCAAAAACAGAGAAGAAGAACATCTATGTAATCAAAAACAGAGAAGAACATCTATGTCATCAAAAACAGAGAAGAACATCTGTGTCATCAAAAACAGAGAAGAAGAACATCTATGTCATCAAAAACAGAGAAGAACATCTATGTCATCAAAAACAGAAGAAGAACATCTATGTCATCAAAAACAGAAGAACATCTATGTCATCAAAAACAGAGAAGAAGAACATCTATGTCATCAAAAACAGAGAACATCTATGTCATCAAAAACAGAGAAGAAGAACATCTATGTCATCAAAAACAGAGAAGAAGAACATCTATGTCATCAAAAACAGAAGAAGAACATCTATGTCATCAAAAACAGAAGAACATCTATGTCATCAAAAACAGAGAAGAACATCTATGTCATCAAAAACAGAAGAAGAAGAACATCTATGTCATCAAAAACAGAAGAAGAAGAACATCTATGTCATCAAAAACAGAAGAAGAAGAACATCTATGTCATCAAAAACAGAAGAAGAAGATCTATGTCATCAAAAACAGAAGAACATCTATGTAATCAAAAACAGAGAAGAAGAACATCTATGTCATCAAAAACAGAGAAGAAGAACATCTATGTAATCAAAAACAGAGAAGAACATCTATGTCATCAAAAACAGAAGAAGAACATTGTCATCAAAAACAGAAGAACATCTATGTCATCAAAAACAGAGAAGAAGAACATCTATGTCATCAAAAACAGAGAAGAAGAACATCTATGTCATCAAAAACAGAGAAGAACATCTATGTCATCAAAAACAGAAGAACATCTATGTAATCAAAAACAGAGAAGAACATCTATGTCATCAAAAACAGAGAAGAACATCTATGTCATCAAAAACAGAGAAGAACATCTATGTCATCAAAAACAGAAGAACATCTATGTCATCAAAAACAGAGAAGAACATCTATGTCATCAAAAACAGAGAAGAACATCTGTCATCAAAAACAGAGAAGAAGAACATCTATGTCATCAAAAACAGAGAAGAAGAACATCTATGTCATCAAAAACAGAGAAGAAGAACATCTATGTCATCAAAAACAGAAGAAGAAGAACATCTATGTCATCAAAAACAGAAGAAGAACATTATGTCATCAAAAACAGAGAAGAAGAACATCTATGTCATCAAAAACAGAGAATAACATCTATGTCATCAAAAACAGAGAATAACATCTATGTCATCAAAAACAGAGAAGAAGAACATCTATGTCATCAAAAACAGAGAAGAAGAACATCTATGTCATCAAAAACAGAGAAGAAGAACATCTGTCTCATCATTCCAGTTACATCATAGGGGTTATTCATATGGGCACAGAAGACAAACTTTTTTTTTCTAACTTTACTTATGTTTGATTTCATAGTTCTGAGCATTCTGACCTTAAGTCAGATGTATCCTGCTGAATCTGGGACTGTAACTCAGATATTTTCACAAACTACTGCTCTGAATGTCTAGTTGGGTCAAGTGGGGACGATTCCCGAAGGGTCGGAACCTGGGGCTGTCGTCACAAGTCTACACCCCCCAATTTGGCCAACTGATATCAATCCAGACTAAGACAGAGAACAGCTGGCCTCATTCATAAAGCTCAGAATAGGAGTGCTGATCTAGGATCAGGTTAGCCGTGTTGTTATCTCGTGCATTATGAGATCAAAGACGGATCCTAGAATAGCCCTTTTCCTCACCAGCTGTATGAGGTCACAGTTTGGCTGACGTTAAAGGTTATTTATAGGTGGTGATTCAAATGCAGGAACGGAGAGAGAGGACAGAGCCCTGAGTTGGGTTAATGTGATGTAGGTTAAAAAATATATATATATAAAAAAATATAAAGTGAGATTCACATCATTCTTACACAAACAGGACTAATAAAAACCCATATGGATCAAACATAATTCAAATTGAATTGATCAATACGTAAAAATCGTCTTCCCTAATCTAGATAAGGTCATCTGAAGCACACCATTTCCATGGGGGGAAAAGGACCCATGAGCACCAACATGGGAAAGCTAAGAGTCTATATTTTTGGGGGGGAGAAATGAAGGCAAAGAGACAAGTCTTAACCATTTCCCAAAGTAAAACTGAGGCATAAACAAAAAGGCTTCGATATATAGTCACACAGATGGAAAAGGGGGCAGAAAAAAAAAAACATCTACTCAAAACAGTTCAGGTTTAGAGATAGATCCAAAACATAATGTTGAATTAACATCAACATTTCTATTTATTTCTGCAGATTTTATTTGCCTTCATAAAAGTGTAAAATATATTAACGAGTGTCCGGTCATTCTGTTATCAAAAAACCCACAATATATCTGTATGATACTACTGTAGTATCTCACTAGGATTATGAAAGTTTACAGAAGTAAAAAGGTAGACATGTCAAGTAATTTGTGCTTTTAAAATTATAATTTTGTTTTCCAATTAAGTGATTCAAACGTGTCGCTCTGTTAACAAAAATCTGTAACAGTGACTGAAAAATCTGACGGCCTTAACGAGAAATCAAAGTCGACAAACCAGTTACATTAGAGTTCACTACACTACAGTTCAGTTCACTACACTACAGTACCATGCACTACAGTTCAGTTCACTACACTACAGTTCACTACACTACCATGCAGTACACTACACTACCATGCAGTACACTACACTACCATGCAGTACAGTTCACTACACTACACTACCATGCAGTACAGTACAGTTCACTACACTACAGTTCACTACACTACACTACCATGCAGTACAGTTCACTACACTACACTACCATGCAGTACAGTACAGTTCACTACACTACAGTTCAGTTCACTACACTACAGTTCAGTTCACTACACTACACTACCATGCAGTACAGTACAGTTCACTACACTACAGTTCACTACACTACAGTTCACTACACTACAGTTCACTACACTACAGTTCACTACACTACAGTTCACTACACTACAGTACAGTTCACTACACTACAGTTCAGTTCACTACACTACAGTTCAGTTCACTACACTACACTACAGTAGAGTTCACTACACTACAGTTCACTACACTACAGTTCACTACATTACACTACAGTACAGTTCACTACACTACACTACAGTACAGTTCACTACACTACACTACCATGCAGTACACTACACTACACTACACTACCATGCAGTACACTACACTACACTACACTACCATGCACTACAGTACACTACACTACAATACACTACACTACCATGCAGTACACTACACTACACTACAGTACAGTACACTACACTACACTACACTACAGTACAGTACACTACACTACCATGCAGTACACTACACTACAGTACAGTACACTACACTACCATGCAGTACACTACACTACAGTACAGTACACTACACTACCATGCAGTACAGTACACTACAGTACAGTACACTACACTACCATGCAGTACAGTACACTACACTACCATGCAGTACAGTACACTACACTACCATGCAGTACAGTACACTACAGTACACTACACTACACTACCATGCAGTACAGTACACTACAGTACAGTAGAGGGTGGAGATGGGCACTGGTCCCAAACCCAAAACGCAATGTTATTTTAGGCATATGAGACACAAGCACACTTGCCAGCCTTGGTCCCTGCAATTTCGCTCTGCACGCAATATCAAAAATGACCAATAGAAATAGGTTAAATTACCGGAGATTCGTACATGGCTCATTATATTAGGCAATTTCAACTAATAGGATAGACGTCGTTTGAAGAGATGTTTTGCATATAGCATACCATTTAGGAGCGGGATGTCTTTCAGACAGAGAGAGACAAAATATGGGTGATGAATATTAATTGCCAGCCAATGTAGTAAACTATAGCTTAACCCATAGTTATTAGTTGTTTCCTTTGGAAAGAACTTACCCGTGCCACCCATGCATAGGCTTTACCCTACTCTATTTAAGCGTTTTTTTTTTAATACAACAGGTAGGCTAACACATACAAAAGCAGAAAGACCACCTTGTCCAAATAAATCGGCAAGGGAACCCCCCCAAGAAAATCTGTTATTCTTTTACCAAACTTTGCATCTACACTGTACCTTAAGTAAACGTGTTTCACTAAAATGTTCAGTGGCGATTGTTAAAAGTAGACTTCTGCATATAGGTAAAAGGGTTTGTAAAACTTTGCAACCGTTGTTTTATTGCTGGGCATACGTTTTCACTTTAAAATGTGAGTCTCAGCGTCACTCCGTTACCGCGGAAAGGCTATCCTCTTCCGTCTTGACTGCCTGTGTTTGCCTGCCTGTTCACGATGAAGACTCGAAGCAGAAAGCAGGGCTATGGGACAGCTGGCTGCCTGTTCACGATGAAGACTCAAAGCAGAAAGCAGGGCTATGGGACAGCTGGCTGTTATATGCCTGTTTGTCCCTTGTTTGTGGGCGGAGCTCATTCTAATAATAGCCAGTGTGCATAATAACCATTAAAACATGAAGATACTACAGACTACCCTTTGACCAGGGGCCCATAGTGCACTCTTTAGGAAACAGGGTACCATTTGAGATGAGACAAAGTGGTGTTCTATTGGGGAAATTAAACCCAAAGCATTGTGAGCAGACAGAGGGGCCTCGTGTTCCTTTTGAAAGTTTAAAAATCAACCCAGTTAGAAGGGCCTACCCCCTCTGCGAAAGCAACGGACCCCGAAAAGAGACAAGGAGAAACATCCGCTGTGTTTCTTTACAAATGCCAAATTGCCCAGCTGGGATGTATTAGAGGGAGAGAAGAATGAAAAGATGATTAAAATAGCTATCTACCTGCACACACAGAGGATGTTGGTTAAAGGGCTTGTATAAGTAAGCATTTCACGGTAAGGCGCATGTGACAAATAAAGTTGGATTTGATTACACAAGCGTACTGAGCCAGAAGCTAGTAATCTAACTGCCTGGCGGTGAGGGAAATTATGATAGACTGAGCAGATTGGAACCCTCCAGATCGGAACCGGGTGGGAACCCTCCAGATCGGAACCGGGTGGGAACCCTCCAGATCGAACCGGGTGGGAACCCTCCAGATCGGAACCGGGTGGGAACCCTCCAGATCGGAACCGGGTGGGAACCCTCCAGATCGGAACCGGGTGGGAACCCTCCAGATCGGAACCCTTCAGATCAGAACCGGGTGCCGTTCCATGATATGACAAACACCACCAAAATAAGGACATACACTGACACGTACAATAACATTCAAACGTTTGGGGTCACTTAGAAATGTACATGTTTTGAAAGAAAATCTATTTTTTGTCCATTAAAATAAATTGAATTGATCAGAAATAGTGTACAGTCGTGGCCAAAGGTTTTGAGAATGACACAAATATTAATTTTAGCAAAGTTTGCTGCCTCAAGTTTGTTTGATGGTAATTTGCATATACTCCAGAACCTCATGAAGAGCGATCAGATGAATTGAAATTAAATTTCAAAGTCCCTCTTTGCCGTGCAATCGAACTGAATCCCCAAAAACCATTTCCACTGCATTTCAGCCCTGCCACAAAAGGACCAGCTGACATGTCAGTGATTTTCTCGTTAACACAGGTGTGAGTGTTGACGAGGACAAGGCTGGAGATCACTCAGTCATGCTGATTGAGTTCAAATAACAGACTGGTAGCTTCAAAAGGAGGGTGGTGCTTGGAGTCATTGTTCTTCCTTTGTAGAGCATGGTTACCTGCAAGGAAACACGTGCCGTCATCATTGCTTTGCACAAAAAGGGCTTCACAGGCAAGGATATTGCTGCCAGTAAGATTGCACCTAAATCAACCATTTATCAGATCATCAAGAACTTCAAGGAGAGCGGTTCAATTGTTGTGAAGGCGGCTTCAGGGCGCCCAAGAAAGTCCAGCAAGCGCCAGGACCATCTCCTAAAGTTGATTCAGCTGCGGGGCGCCACCAGTACAGAGCTTACTCAGGAATGGCAGCAGGCAGGTGTGAGTGCATCTCCACGCACAGTGAGGCAAAGACTTTTGGAGGATAGCCTGGTGTCAAGAAGGGCAGCAAAGCCACTTCTCTCCAG
Organism: Oncorhynchus keta; assembly: GCF_023373465.1. Classification (NCBI taxonomy): domain Eukaryota; kingdom Metazoa; phylum Chordata; class Actinopteri; order Salmoniformes; family Salmonidae; genus Oncorhynchus; species Oncorhynchus keta. The sequence goes on along the minus strand of NC_068437.1, from coordinate 55,177,011 downwards.
GAAAAACATCAGGGACAGACTGATATTCTGCAAAAGGTACAAGGGATCTGAGGACTGGGGTAAAGTCATTTTCTCTGATTAATCCCCTTTCCGATTGTTTGGGGCATCCGGAAAAAAGCTTGTCCGGAGAAGACCATATGTCCTGTGTCATGCCAACAGTAAAGCATCCTGAGACCATGTGTGGGGTTGCTTCTCAGCCAAGGGAGTGGGGCTCACTCACAATTTTGCCTAAGAACACAGCCATGAATAAAGAACGGTACCAACACATCCTCCGATAGCAACTTCTCCCAACCATCCAGGAACAGTTGGTGACAAACAATGCCTTTTCCAGCATGATGGAGCTGCTTGCCATAAGGCAAAAATGATAACTAAGTAGCTCAGGGAACAAAACATCGATATTTTGGCACCAATGAAATGCTTGTAATTATACTTCAGTATTCCATAGTAACATCTGACAAAAATATCTAAAGACACTGAGGCAGCAGACTGTGAAAATGTATATTTGTGTCATTCTCAAAACTTTTGGCCACAACTGTAGACATTGTTAATGTTGTAGCTGGAATTGTAGCTGGAGACGGCTGATTTTTTATGTCTACATAGGCATATTATCAGCAACCATCCCTCCTGTGTTCAAATGGCACGTTGTGTTAGCTAATCCAAGTTTATCATTTTAAAAAGGCTAATTGATCATTAGAAAACCCTTTCTCAATTATGTTAGCTTAGCTGAAAACTCTTTTGATTAAAGAAGCAACAAAACTGGCCTTCTTTAGACTAGTTGAGTATCTGGAGCAACAGCATTTGTGGGTTCGATTACAGGCTCAAAATGGCAAGAAACTTTCTTCTGAAACTCGTCAGTCTTGTTCTGAGAATTTATTTATTTAACCTTTTATTTAACCAGGTAGACCAGCTGAGAACAAGTTCACAACTGGCCAAGATGAAGCAAAGCAGTGCGGAAAAAAAACAGAGTTACACATTGGATAAACAAACGTACAGTCAAAAATACAATAAAAAAATCTATAAAAACAGTGTGTGCAAATGTAATAAGGTTAGGGAGGTGAGGCAATAAATAGGCCATAGTGGCAAAATGTAGCATTAACGCTGGAGTGATGGATGTGCAGATGATGATACTGGGGTGCAAAATAGCAAAACAAATATAACAATATGGGGATGAGGTAGTTGGGTGGACTATTTACAGATGGGCTGTGTACAGATGAAATGATCGGTTAGCTGCTCTGACAGCTGATGCTTATAGTAAGTGAGGGAGATATATGTCTCCAGCTTCAGTGATGCAGATAATGGGTCTCTGTACATCTATGTAGATATTCCATATCATAGAAAATAAAGCCGTTTCCAGCTACAATAGTCATTTACAACATTAACAATGTATTTTCTGATCAATTTGATGTGATATTTTATTTTTTATTTTTTAAATGGACCATTTTTTTTTTCTTTCAAGAACAAGGACATTTCTAAGTGACCCCAAACTGTTGAACGGCAGTGTACACCCCCCCCCCACACAGGAAATATGACACGCATAAATTGCCTCTTCAATAGCATGTGTTGAAGCTTCTGCTGTTAGTGAACATAAACAGATGAGGGTTTACCACGAAGAACAGATAATGGAGAGGAGGAGAGAGGGGGGGACGGAGGAGAGAGGGGGGGCGGAGGAGAGAGGGGGACGGAGGAGAGAGGGGGGTAACAGAGGAGAGAGGGGGGACGGAGGAGAGAGGGGGGACGGAGGAGAGAGGGGGGACGGAGGAGAGAGGGGGACGGAGGAGAGAGGGGGACGGAGGAGAGAGGGGGACGGAGGAGAGAGGGGGGACGGAGGAGAGAGGGGGCGGAGGAGAGGGGGAGGGGCGGAGGAGAGAGGGGGGCGGAGGAGAGAGGGGGGACGGAGGAGAGAGGGGGACGGAGGAGAGAAGAGGGGGGGGGAAGGAGAGAGGAGAGAGGGGGGACGGAGGAGAGAGGAGGGGGGGACGGAGGAGAGAGTGTTGCAGATTTGGGCACTGATAAGCTTACATTTGGGCACTGATAGAGCGGACATTTAACAGGGCAGAGGAGGAGAGAGAGGGGGGAACTGATAAGCTTACATTTGGGCACTGATAAGCTGGAGGAGAGAGAGGAGGGGGAATACATTTGGGCACTGATAAGCTTACATTTGGGCACTGGAGCTTAGTGGCTGTACAGTAACATGCTATGAATGACGTCAGAACTCAGGGTCTCCGCTTCTGTCTGGGTTTTGACTGAAAGACGTTCTGAACTTGAGCACTGTACGCAACAAGAATATGGCCCCCGTCCCTCCTGCTAATTGGGCAACTTTTGCGTGTTTGTTGATGTCTGAGAGAGGTAAAATACTGTACATTTAAGAGGGCTTTATTAATTTTGAAAGATGAGACTGAGAAAAAACAAAATCGCGTTGATACTACATCCTAATCAGATTCAGAGTTCTCCAAACAATGTTCGGAAATGAAAAATGTAACAGTTATACCCAATCACAATATTATAAATTCACATGTAGTTTTCTACAGAGCCAAACACCCGTGAATCCAAATGTCCATGTCGTTAAACTCATGTCATTTACAGTGTAAACGGTGACGATCACCATGTCAGATGCTCAGGTACCAGACCTACGGCGTCCCTTGGGTTGGTCTGAACACAATGGGCCTGTTAGTCTATTTTGTGACCAACTTCCTATGGCGTCATCCCTTGGGTTGGTCTGAACACAATGGGCCTGTTAGTCTATTTTTGTGACCAACTTCCTACGGCGTCATCCCTTGGGTTGGTCTGAACACAATGGGGGTGTTAGTCTATTTTTGTGACCAACTTCTTATTTAGTTTTGTACATTTTTATTTTTCAAATGGGGGGGGAGAAACACAGGTACAAAAACAATCAAATAAATGCATACAAAGATGACCCATCCCCCCATATTAGCAATAGAACAAGCATGCAAATAGTCCCCACCTGACCCAGATTTAGAATGGGCCATTTTTGGACTGTGGACACACAACGGCAATTGTGTGACGGCAGGGATGCAGGTTTTGATCCAAACAAAACTACAAGGGTGCTAGTTTCTTCAATGGCAAAGCAACTGCAGGAGAAAGCACGAACAAAACACCTTATAGTTGAAGACTCTTCTTCAGAGGCATAAAAGTGCATTGAAAATACATAGGAAGTGCATTAGGAAGTGCATTAGGAAAGTGTGCACACTTTGGAGAGGTGTGTGACCACTTGGAGACACCAGTTAGACCTCTCAGTCAAACCCTTGTAAATGGTTTTGTTTCATGTTGCACCTCCCCCTCACATTTTCCAAGAATATTCTCATCACGTTACTGAATGTATTCAGATTATTTTCAGATTTAGTTAACAACAAAATGTGACAAGAAGTACAGTAAATGTTGTCATGACTGTCCTGTAAGGATCTAAATGGAAAATGTATGACAATAAGCAGACCACCATAGTCGCTGTGCCCATGAACAACACTCTGGTAACCTGCCTAAATGACTACCGACCCGTAGCACATCAACACCATCATCCCAGAAACACTAGACCCACTCCAATTTGCATACCGCCCAAACAGATCCACAGATGATGCAATCTCTATTGCACTCCACACTGCCCTTTCACACCTGGACAAAAGGAACACCTACGTGAGAATGCTAATCAGTGACTCCAGCTCAGTGTTCAACACCTTAGTGCCTTCAATGCTTATCAATAAGCTAAAGGACCCTGGGACTAAACACCTCCCTCTGCAACTGAACCCTAGACTTCCTGACAGGCTACCCCCAGGTGGTAAGGGTAGGTAACACATCCACCATGCTGATCCTCAACACAGGGGCCCCTCAGGTGTGCGTACTCAGTCCCCTAGTGTACTTCCTGTTCACTAATGACTGCACGGCCAGGCACGCCTCCAACACCATCATTAAGTTTGCCGATGACACAACAGTGGTAGGCCAGATCACCAACAACGACAAGACAGCCTATAGGGAGGAGGTCAGAGACCTGACTGTGTGGTGCCAGGACAACAACCTTTCCATCAACGTGATCAAGACAAAGGAGATGATTGTGTACTACAGAAAAAGGAGCACCGAGCACGTCCCCATTATCATCGACGGGGCTGTAGTGGAGCAGGTCGAGAGCTTCAAGTTCCTTGGTGTCCACATAACCAACAAACTAACATGGTCCAAGCACACCAAGACATTTGTGAAGAGGGCACAACAAAACCTATTCCCCCTCAAATATATTTGGCATGGATCCTCAGATCCTCAAAAGGTTCTATAGCTGCACCATCGAGAGCATCCTAAAAGGTTGAATCACTGCCTGGTATAGAAACTGCCTGGTATGGAAACTGCTCAGCCTCCAACCACAAGGCACTAGAGACACTAGTGTGAACGGCCCAGTACATCACTAGGGCAAAGCTTCCTGCCATCCAGGACCTCTATACCGGGCTGGATAAAAATTGTCAAAGACTGCAGCCACTCTAGTCATAGGCTGTTCTCTTTTCTACCACATGGCAAGCGGTCCTGGAACGCCATGTCTAGGTCCAAAAGGCTTCTAAACAGCTTCTACCCCTCAAGCCATAAGAACATCTAATCAAATGGCTACTCAGACTATTTGCATTGTTGGTTAAGGGCTTGTAAGTATGCATTTCACTGCAAGGTCCTCAGATCCTCAAAAGGTTGTACAGCTGCACCATCGAGAGCATCCTGACGGGTTGCATCACCGTGTGGTATGGCAACTGCTCGGCCTCCGACCGCATGTGACAAATAAAATTTGAATAATCAGAAATCTCACCCACAGAAGAGGGAGCTGCTGCCGGTTTGACAGCTCACACCCTGTCATAAATTACAGGAGAAGAGGACTCTTTTCCCTTCTAGTATTAACCAAAGTAAAACGTTGTTAACAGACAGTCTTCCCGCCGAAACTAACAGTTTCTAAAGCAAATACAGGAACAATATTTCTAACATAAGAATGTGGGGAATGGTCAGAGATGATCTACAGAAAACTTATTGGTTTTATTTTGTGATGTCATTAAAAAGGGTTTTTAAAGGAAATACTGTAACTTGAAAAGTATTTACACTACATGTATGCATTCTCCATCCTTAACATTGTATATGAAATATGAACGGGATTTAGGAGGTATAAGAGAATCTATCTCCTATAAACTGTGCATAGTAAGTAGCCACGCCCCGAGGTCAGAGAGTGCGTCAGACTGACGGAACCGACACCTTCGGCCAGAGTGCATAAAAGGATTGGTAACAGGAATGAACATTCGCCCAGAAAAACGTGGAGCCTAGCTACACGTTTGAAATGGTTGGAACTTTGAACCTCAACACGAGGTGAAGAAAATAAACTCACCTCCCAGACAAGACCAGAACAGGCTGCAGCTACACGTGTAAAGTGGTTCAAACTCGATCAACGTGAGGTGGAGAGGAGAAAACAATCACTGGCTGATTAGTCAAATGTCAAAAAAAGCTCATCTAAGTGGGACAATCCTACTACTCTCAACACTGAGAGGGAACCATCGACACGGCTGGCTAGCCAATCTTCCCAGGAGCATCTTCAAGAGTTAACAGCAGCAGAAGAGACCGGTCCGGACGCTTTCAGACAATCAGAACCTTAAAAGCGTGCCGCATCAAGGCCAATCCACATCCTTCCTAAGAAGGCCCGTTTCCAACTGATTTAATGAGCCATTCGTAGTTGCACTGTACCGGCATTCAAACGTAAATAAATCCCTGACTTCTTACTTTAAAACGGGCGGCGGTTCGTGTACGAAGTATTTCATTACTGTGAGAATAGTGAAACATTTACCTTTTTCCTCTCTCGCACTTCCAATCCTTGAACACATAGATTTTGGAGCTGAGAAGGGAATCGCTCGCAGGTGTTGAGTCCAAAATGGAACCCTATGCTCTATAATAGTGCACGGTTTACCAGAGCCCTGGTCAAAAGTAGTGCACTATATAGGGAATAGGGTTCTATAGGGCCCTGGTCAAAAGTAGTGCACTATATAGGGGAAAGGTTGCCTTTCAGACAGAGCAAAAGTGATGCTTGGATGAGCCTGACCTCCAGTAATAACATTTTGGAGTCATTACCTCATGTGTAAAGTATGAAGGGTTAGGTCTGAACCTGTATCTCAGCCAGTGTCCCATATATGGCACCCTAATCCCTATGTAGTGCACTACTTTTGACCAGGAGCCATATAGGGAATAGGATGCCATATGGGACACAACCTAAATTCCCTGAACCCATCAGGGAGAGCAGCAAATGGGACGTGCCTCAGATGTATAGATTAGTGGGACGTGAACTAACCCCATGACCGAACACACAGGCGCGTGAACAGACGCCACACAAACACTCTCGCATATCATTCTGATTCAGAGGGGTTGGTTTAAAATGCAGAAGAAATTTCAGGTGAACGCATTCAGTTGTGCAACTGACTAGGTATCTCTCACCCCCATTCCCTCCGATCTCAAGACACAGTCCTCTTTGACTATAGCAGAGATGCTGAGGCAGTTACCTAGCAACCGCCAATGGAATGGAAAGGCATGGCTGCTTCATCACTATTGATACTCCCCTTGACAACAAAGGTATTTTCTCAGGCTGACTCACTTCGCTGCTGTGTGTGTGTCTGAAGTGATGCTTCATCTTAAATTAAAATGACTTTGCTCTCTAAGGAGTGGATCAGTTCACTCTACCTAGAGCTCCCCTTAGGGAATAAAAGGCTTTGAGGGGGACGACCTGCCCGTCTGCTTCGCAAGGCCAGAGGACTATACTACAAAATTGGAACAATAAAGCAGACTAACTTTGATCAAATCAACCAGATTAAGATAGTTTAAGAAAGCAAAAAAAATAATAACATGTTGTTTCTGGTAATTGTGTCATTTAGACCAAAGCCCATGTCAAAAAGATATTTAGGTAACTTAGTGGTGTAATTTATTGATGGTGCTTTGTAGAACAAATGTCTGCTCAGTCTGAAGCGGAGAAGTAGTGGAGAAGGATATGGAAACTCTTCTCCATTTAAACATGTTTTATTGGTATGTAACGGTTACGAAAGTTGTATTGTCAATTTTGTTTTTGTATTTAAATGCCAATTTAAACGTGTACATGACAGTGCGACAAAATATCCCCATGGGGACAATAAAGTCAGTAAGAAAAGAAAGGGGTGGCAGCCTAGTGGTGAGAGTGTTGGACTAGTAACCGGAAGGTTGCGAGTTCAAACCCCCGAGCTGACAAGGTACAAATCTGTCATTCTGCCCCTGAACAGGCAGGTAACCCACTGTTCCTAGACCAGTTAACCCACTGTTCCTAGACCAGTTAACCCACTGTTCCCAGGCCGTCATTGAAAATAAGAATGTGTTCTTAACTGACTTGCCTGGTTAAATAAAGGTAAAATAAAAAAGAAAGTAAAGGATAGTTTATCTATCCCTTTAAATGTTACTTTCTGCATGTCTTCGAGAACAGAAACAGCATGTGTGATACCAGGGGTGTAGTGGGACTGAGGTACCAGGGGTGTAGTGGGACTGAGGTACCAGGGGTGTAGTGGGACTGAGGTACCAGGGGTGTAGGGGGACTGAGGTACCAGGGGTGTAGTGGGACTGAGGTACCAGGGGTGTAGTGGGACAGAGGTACCAGGGGTGTAGTGGGACAGAGGTACCAGGGGTGTAGTGGGACAGAGGTACCAGGGGTGTAGGGGGACAGAGGTACCAGGGGTGTAGGGGGACTGAGGTACCAGGGGTGTAGGGGGGTGTACTGAGGTACCAGGGGTGTAGGGGGACAGAGGTACCAGGGGTGTAGGGGGACAGAGGTACCAGGGGTGTAGGGGGACAGGGGTGTAGGGGGACAGAGGTACCAGTGGTGTAGAGGGACTGAGGTACCAGGGGTGTAGGGGGACAGAGGTACCAGTGGTGTAGGGGGACTGAGGTACCAGGGGTGTAGGGGGACTGAGGTACCAGGGGTGTAGGGGGACTGAGGTACCAGGGGTGTAGGGGGACTGAGGTACCAGGGGTGTAGGGGGACTGAGGTACCAGGGGTGTAGGGGGACTGAGGTACCAGGGGTGTAGCGAACATCACCACCCTGTTGGACTGAGGTACCAGGGGTGTAGCGAACATCGCCACCCTGTTGGACTGAGGTACCAGGGGTGTAGCGAACATCGCCACCCTGTTGGACTGAGGTACCAGGGGTGTAGCGAACATCGCCACCCTGTTGGACTGAGGTACCAGGGGTGTAGCGAACATCGCCACCCTGTTGGACTGAGGTACCTGGGGTGTATTCATTACATGACGTAAGTTGTAAAACATTTTGCAACAGACTGTTTCCTCCAAATGGAAAATGTTTCGCAATGAAACCAAGTTGTTGTTTTTTTAATACATTTTGGTAGGTCCTCCCGTTTCATTTGGTTTGCTTCCGTTTAGTTTGGTTCCTAGTGAATACACCCCTGTCCTCTTGAGATATGGCTAAATGTTTCATTTTTTTAAGTGAGCCCTGAAAAGCAAAGATAAGGAATGGAACGTTAACTAGGTCAGCCTAAGTTTTGATGAGATAAGTCATTGAGATTTTTAGCTAGCTAGGAGATCTAGCCAAGGATCTAATGACAGAAATAGTGAGAAAAGACAAGGATATGAATGTGAGAAAGCAGCATGTCATTTCAGAACTGGAAGTGACCACAGTGACCAGACACGGTCCAGAACTGGAGGTGACCACAGTGACCAGACACGGTCCAGAACTGGAGGTGACCACAGTGACCAGACACGGTCCAGAACTGGAGGTGACCACGGTGACCAGACACGGTCCAGAACTGGAGGTGACCACGGTGACCAGACACGGTCCAGAACTGGAGGTGACCACAGTGACCAGACACGGTCCAGAACTGGAGGTGACCACAGTGACCAGACACGGTCCAGAACTGGAGGTGACCACAGTGACAGCACGGTCCAGAACTGGCTGACCACAGTGATAATCACCAAGAACTGGAGGTGACAGGTGACCAGACACGGTCCAGAACTGGATGACCACGGTGACCAGAATGGCCAGAACTGGAGGTGACCACGGTGACCAGACACGGTCCAGAACTGGAGGTGACCACAGTGACCAGACACGGTCCAGAACTGGAGGTGACCACGGTGACCAGACACGGTCCAGAACTGGAGGTGACCACGGTGACCAGACACGGTCTTCTACTAAGAAGTTTACAGCAAGCTGGAGCACAAGCTGGAATGAATAAATCACCAATAATAGACAGGCTTGACGGGATTAAATATCACCTTTCTAGAATGGCAGAAATAGTATGTTATCAGGTAATAACAGTGATTCATGGATATACCAATTACACCCTTCTCTTGTTATTGTTATTGAAACATTGCCACTCAATTCCTGCCTCAAAATGAAATGATAGAAATCTGCTTTTTATAAAAGCTTTTCAATGAAGCTGACGAAAGATTATTGAATACAAAAGATAGATAAATAATCAATGATTTGTCTATGCTTTATGAGCCCCTCCCCTTCAGACTCCAAAAGAAACACATGAGTTATACTACAACTACAGAACTCATCTGCTCTCAGGTATCCCACAAACCCATCCTGGTAGGAACACATGAGAAATCACTATCCCACAAGCCCATCCTGGTAGGAACACATGAGAAATCACTATCCCACAAGCCCATCTTGGTAGGAACACATGAGAAATCACTATCCCACAAGCCCATCCTGGTAGGAACACATGAGAAATCACTAATCCCACAAGCCCATCTTGGTAGGAACACATGAGAAATCACTATCCCACAAACCCATCCTGGTAGGAACACATGAGAAATCACTATCCCATCTTGCTTGGTAGGAACACATGAGAAATCACTAATCCCACAAGCCCATCTTGGTAGGAACACATGAAATCACTAGGAACCCATAACGTCTGAGATGCTCCCAGCTATAGAACCCATAACGCCTGAGATGCTCCCAGCTATAGAACCCATAACGCCTGAGATGCTCCCAGCTATAGGAACCCATAACGCCTGAGATGCTCCCAGCTATAGAACCCATAACGTCTGAGATGCTCCCAGCTATAGAACCCATAACGTCTGAGATGCTCCCAGCTATAGAACCCATAACGCCTGAGATGCTCCCAGCTATAGAACCCATAACGCCTGAGATGCTCCCAGCTATAGAACCCATAACGCCTGAGATGCTCCCAGCTATAGAACCCATAATGTATGAGATGCTCCCAGCTATAGGAACCCATAACGCCTGAGATGCTCCCAGCTATAGAACCCATAACGTCTGAGATGCTCCCAGCTATAGGAACCCATAACGTCTGAGATGCTCCCAGCTATAGGAACCCATAACGTCTGAGATGCTCCCAGCTATAGAACCCATAACGCCTGAGATGCTCCCAGCTATAGAACCCATAACGTCTGAGATGCTCCCAGCTATAGGAACCCATAACGCCTGAGATGCTCCCAGCTATAGGAACCCATAACGCCTGAGATGCTCCCAGCTATAGGAACCCATAACGCCTGAGATGCTCCCAGCTATAGAACCCATAACGCCTGAGATGCTCCCAGCTATAGGAACCCATAACGTCTGAGATGCTCCCAGCTATAGGAACCCATAACGTCTGAGATGCTCCCAGCTATAGGAACCCATAACGTCTGAGATGCTCCCAGCTATAGGAACCCATAATGTATGAGATGCTCCCAGCTATAGGAACCCATAATGTATGAGATGCTCCCAGCTATAGGAACCCATAATGTATGAGATGCTCCCAGCTATAGAACCCATAACGTCTGAGATGCTCCCAGCTATAGAACCCATAACGCCTGAGATGCTCCCAGCTATAGAACCCATAACGTCTGAGATGCTCCCAGCTATAGAACCCATAATGTATGAGATGCTCCCAGCTATAGAACCCATAATGTATGAGATGCTCCCAGCTATAGAACCCATAACGTCTGAGATGCTCCCAGCTATAGAACCCATAACGCCTGAGATGCTCCCAGCTATAGAACCCATAACGTCTGAGATGCTCCCAGCTATAGAACCCATAACGCCTGAGATGCTCCCAGCTATAGAACCCATAATGTATGAGATGCTCCCAGCTATAGAACCCATAATGTATGAGACGCTCCCAGCTATAGAACCCATAACGTCTGAGATGCTCCCAGCTATAGGAACCCATAACGTCTGAGATGCTCCCAGCTATAGGAACCCATAACGCCTGAGATGCTCCCAGCTATAGAACCCATAACGTCTGAGATGCTCCCAGCTATAGGAACCCATAACGTCTGAGATGCTCCCAGCTATAGAACCCATAACGTCTGAGATGCTCCCAGCTATAGAACCCATAACGTCTGAGATGCTCCCAGCTATAGAACCCATAACGTCTGAGATGCTCCCAGCTATAGAACCCATAACGCCTGAGATGCTCCCAGCTATAGAACCCATAACGTCTGAGATGCTCCCAGCTATAGAACCCATAACGTCTGAGATGCTCCCAGCTATAGAACCCATAACGTCTGAGATGCTCCCAGCTATAGAACCCATAACGCCTGAGATGCTCCCAGCTATAGGAACCCATAACGTCTGAGATGCTCCCAGCTATAGAACCCATAACGTCTGAGATGCTCCCAGCTATAGAACCCATAACGCCTGAGATGCTCCCAGCTATAGGAACCCATAACGTCTGAGATGCTCCCAGCTATAGAACCCATAACGTCTGAGATGCTCCCAGCTATAGGAACCCATAATGTATGAGACGCTGGTACCTTATGAGGTCTTCCTATAGCTGGAAGCCGCTCAGAGCCCTGTCTACAAGGATCAGTGTTGGACGTCTCTGACAGCTGTGCTCTCTTAATTGGCTTCAGTTGAGCCAGAGTACGGCTTTCTAAGAAAGTTAAGCGGAACGCAATGGAGGAGAGCCCAAATACAAGAGAGGATATTGTTCACATAGCATGGTGACAGTGATCCATGTAGTGTGGGCTGACGGGCTTTATAATATAAAGGACAATATGAAACTATGAAACTAGTCATGTGACCCCAGGGTTGGAACAGTGAGGGCCGTGTCCTAATCCAACCACCAATGAAAAGAGCCTAGTGACAAAACAGTTCAGTCCCTCTTTCCCTCCTGGTAGAGAGTCAATTCATTTTCATTCCGGGAAGCCGCTACAGTGTGTGTGTGTTGACTCTACCAAGGGGAAAACACACGACTGATGAATTAACAATGAGAGAGCGAGAGACCTAATAAGGTTTTCATAACAAGCCTACTGAAGAACATAAATCCCGCTGGGAACATAAAACCTGGGAATACTAAGGTCATTATAGAGCAGCAGGGAGATTAACCAGGGACCACTGAAGTCCCGCTCTCTACTCTCTCTAGCTACACTACACTCTCTCCCTTTGCATTGCTCTCTTTAAAATCAACCCCTCCGCGGGGAGGTGAGCTCAGCCAACCAACCCCTCCGCGGGGAGGTGAGCTCAGCCAACCAACCCCTCCGCTGGGAGGTGAGCTCAGCCAACCAACCCCTCCGCGGGGAGGTGAGCTCAGCCACCAACCCGCCGCGGGAGGTGAGCTCAGCCAACCAACCTCCGCGGGAGCTCACCAACCCTCCACGGGAGGTGAGCTCAGCCAACCAACCCTCCGCGGGGAGGTGAGCTCAGCCAACCCCTCCGCGGGGAGGTGAGCTCAGCCAACCAACCCCTCCGCGGGGAGGTGAGCTCAGCCAACCAACCCCTCCGCGGGGAGGTGAGCTCAGCCAACCAACCCCTCCGCGGGGAGGTGAGCTCAGCCAACCAACCCCTCCGCGGGGAGGTGAGCTCAGCCAACCAACCCCTCCGCGGGGAGGTGAGCTCAGCCAACCAACCCCTCCGCGGGGAGGTGAGCTCAGCCAACCAACCCCTCCGCGGGGAGGTGAGCTCAGCCCATTTTTCAAACAATTGTTTACAGACAGATTATTTCACTGTATCACCATTTTAGTGGGCCAGAAGTTTACATGCACTAAGTTGACTGTGCCTTTAACCTGTTTGGGATAGGGGGGGCAACATTTTCACATCCGGATGAAAAGTGTGCCCAGAGTAAACTTCCTGCTACTCAGGCCCAGAAGCTAATATATGCATATTATTAGTAGTATTGGATAGAAAACACACTGAAGTTTCTAAAACTGTTTGAATGATGTCTGAGTATAACAGAACTCTTATGGCAGGCGAAAACCTGAGGAAGATTTCCCACTTCCTGGTTGCCTATCAAATATACAGTGTCTATGGGGTCATATTGCACTTCCTAAGGCTTCCACTAGATGTCCAGTCTTTAGAACCTTGTTTGAGGCTTCTACTGTGAAGTGGGGGCGAATGAGAGCTGATTCAACCAGAGGTCTGCCAGAGTGCCATGAGCTGATCACGCGCGCACACGTGAGAACGACCTGCGTTTCATTGCAATTGCATACATTATTGAAAATGTATGTTAAAAACATCCTAAAGATCGATTCTATACATCGTTTGACATGTTTCTACAAAACTGTAATATAACTTTTTGAACTTTTCGGCTGAGCTTTCGCCTGGACTTGCCCGCGCCTCGTGAGTTTGGATTTGTTTACCAAACGCGCTAACAAAAGGAGGAACCCATTTGGTATTTGGACACAAAGTTGTGGCAAAATGGCTTAAGGACAACAAAGTCAATGTATTGGAGTGGTTATCAAAGCCCTGAACTCAATCCTATAGAACATTTGTGGGCAGAGCTGAAAAACCGTGTGCGAGCAAGGAGGCCTACAAACCTGACTCAGTTACACCAGCTCTGTCAGGAGGAATGGGACAAAATTCACCCAACTTACTGTGGGAAGCTTTGACCCAAGTTAAAACCATTTAAAGGCAATGCGACCAAATACTGATTGAGTGAATGTAAACTTCTGAACCACTGGCATTGTGATGAAAGAAAATAAAATAAAAAATAAAATCACTACTATTATTCTGACATTTCACATTCTTAAAATAAAGTGGTGATCCTAACTGACTTAAGACAGGGAATGTTTACTATGATTAAAATGTCAGGAATTGTGAAAAACTGAGTTTAAAATGCTTTTGGCTACGGTGTATGTAAACTTCCGACTTCAAATGAAGGTAGGTACGCACGTCAGCTTTGTGTAATATACACCTCCAGTCCACTAACTCCTCCACTGAAGGGGGATTCCCAAATGGCACCCTGTTCCCTTCAATATATAAGGAATAGGATTCATTGAGGATGCAGCCTTGGTTGAGTGTGAGGGAAACGGTTCACTTGAACCAATCGCCACAGCTAGGCAGGCAATCGTCACCACTTCGGGCAGTGCTGCTCGGTGCCAAAACCAGATTAAAGTCCCTGTATTAGGAGTGACTGTGCGCTTGGTCGCACACAGTCTGGTTGGTGCCCACTATTTGGGGTGTAGCTTAGCATATTTATCCCAGTAACAGATTTGTTAGCCACTGGATGTGGGCGTATTTAGCCTAGCAAACACATTAACTTTCATGGTTATAGAGTTAGCCTCAAGGTTAATGTTTTAAGCCAAAAACAATTACAGGAGCAACGTGGGTTCTTGGTCCCATTTTCCCAGCAGTAACGGCTGCTGTACTGACCGTAGACGAGCCCAGCCTGAGTGTCGACAATAAGTTCTCTGATGGATTTACAGAAGGCATACTAGAAGATTTAATTCCGTCTGGATTCACCAGGTTCAAAGAGGAGTGGCAGGGTAGCCTAGTGGTTAGAGGGGAGGGGCGGCGGGGTAGCCTAGTGGTTAGAGGGGAGGGGCGGCGGGGTAGCCTAGTGGTTAGAGTGGAGGGGCGGCGGGGTAGCCTAGTGGTTAGAGTGGAGGGGCGGCGGGGTAGCCTAGTGGTTAGAGTGGAGGGGCGGCAGGGTAGCCTAGTGGTTAGAGTGGAGGGGCGGCAGGTAGCCTAGTGGTTAGAGTGGAGGGGCGGCAGGTAGCCTAGTGGTTAGAGTGGAGGGGCGGCAGGGTAGCCTAGTGGTTAGAGTGGAGGGGCGGCAGGTAGCCTAGTGGTTAGAGTGGAGGGGCGGCAGGGTAGCCTAGTGGTTAGAGCGTTGGACTAGTAACTGCAAGGTTGGAAGTTCAAATCCCCGAGCTGACAAGGTACAAATCTGTCGTTTTGCCCCTGAACAAGGCACTTAACCCACTGTTATGGGTTATGACAGCTAGACTTCCCTGGTGCTGGCTGGGTGAAGACAGAAACACCGCTCGACGTTATGACAGCTCCTTATAAAACAGAGGATTCCCTGTTAAGAGTCACATGGTAGATCACAGGTACCAGCCACCGGTCACTACTGCCCTACACAGAGAGACAGGCGCAATGTGCTCATAGTGTGGTGAGAAGCCAGCCGTAAATCAACATGAGAGATCATGACTTATTCCACAATGTTGAGTTACAGCCCAAATTCAAAATGGCTGAAACATTCGTCTCACCCATCTACACAATACCCAATCATGAGATGGTTTGCAAATATATTGAAAGTGCATTTGACACCAAATTGAGCTCAGGTGCATCCAATTTCCTTCAAATCATCCCTGAGATGTCACTACAACTTAAATTAGAGTCCACCTGTGGCCAGTATTCAAATTTTCTGTATTAAAAAAAATGGGGTATTGTGGGTAGATGGGTGAGAAATATATTTCATCCATTTTGAATTAGGACTGTAACTCAACAATGTGGAATAAGTCATGGAGTATAAATCTGTGATTTTGGTTCAAGTGAACCGTTTCCCCTCACACTCAACCAAGGCTGCATCCCTCAATCAATCCTATTCCTTATATATTGAAGGGAACAGGGTGCCATTTGGGAAGCCCCCTTCAGTGGAGGAGTTAGTCGACTGGAGGTGTATATTATACGTCAAAGCGTACCTTTTTTTACATGGTTTAGAAAGAAAACACCTGTTTATATAAAAGGTTCCACAGTTGACAGAGCAGAAACTACACCATGAGGGCCAAGGAACTGTCTGTAGATCTCCGAGATAGAATTGTGAGGAGGCATGTATCTGGGGGAAGGGTATACAACTAGTTCTAGAGTGTTGAAAGATTCCAAGAGCACAATGGTCTGCATCATTGGGAATATGAAAAAAAAAATCTGTGACTACCTAGACTCTGCCTAGAGCTGGCTGTCCGACAAAACTGAGCAACCGGGCAAGAAGGACCTTGGTCAGGGAGGTGACCACTGACAGAACTACAGATTATCCTGGCTGAGATGGGAGAACCTCAGTCTCTGCAGCACTTCACCAATCTGGGCATTATGGGAGAGTGGCTATACGGAAGCCACTCCTGAGAAAAAGACACGACAGTAAGCCTGGAGTTTGTAAAAAAAGGAACGTGAAAGATTAAGAGCATAGGGCAAAAGATGGCGATCTGATGACACAAATGTAACTATTCGGGCCGGAATGCAAAGCGCCATGTCTAGAGAAAACCAGGCACAGCTAATCCCCCGTCTAACACTCTCCCTACCGTGAAGCATGGTGGTGGCAGCATCATGCTATGGGGATGCTTTTCAGCACCACAGACTGGTAGACTGGTAAGAATAGAGGGAACAATGAATGGAGCCAAATACAGGCAAATCCTAAATGAGAACCTGCTTCAGAGTGCAAACGACCTTAGACTGGGGGTGAAGATTTACATTCCAACAGAACCATGACCAAGCATACCGCCAAAGCAATGCTGGAATGACTTCAGAATGTGAAAGTCCTTAAAAATATATATATGTAAAAATCATTTAAAAAACATGACAAATCTAACATTCTGCCAAAGCCCAGACTTGAATCACATTGAAAACCTGTTGAAAGACTTGAAGATTGCTGTTCACTGCCTCTTCCCATTTAAGTTAACAGAGCTTGAGAAAATCTGCAGGGACAAAATCCTCAAATCTAGACGTGCTGATACAGAAATACCCAAAACTAATCTGTAATCGCCGCCAAAAAGGTACTTCTACAAAGTATAGACTCAGGGATGTGTATACTTATGTAAATTAGATATTTCTGTAATTAAATTGACAATAAATTCGCAAAATAATGTCATAAAAACATCACATTGAATCACTTTGTCATTATGGGGTAGCGTGTTTAGATGGATGAGGGGGGCACAACCATTTTGAATTCAGGCTGTAACATGTGGAATACATCCAGGAATTTGAAAACTTTCTGAAAGCTCTGTATATGTATATACAGGGAGGTAAAATGTTGCTTCAAGCGTTCAGATGTGTGTGTATCACACATTGTGTGTTGCTTTTCCCGAAATATCAGTCACACGTCAGGAGGCGTGAAATGAGTAGCACCAGAGAGGGAGAGGCGACGCGAGAGGTTTTACTCCGCCCAAAATCAGTCCGCGAAAATAATGAACCGAATTAGGTCAACAACACATTTAATTGCTAATTTGCTACATGAGGTTTATTTTGATCTAAATATACATTTTTGTAATGCTTAGGTTGTTACAAATGCACTGATATAAGTGGACGCATGTGGCATTAAGGCAACTTTGGAAAAAAAAAATCAAACTTTATATCAGAGTTGTGCCTGCTGTTCACACTCGTATCCGTCACCTCATTGGCTAGAATGGTCCAACCCGATCTCAACTCCTCCCACCTGCATTCCATCTTTGAGGACATCTATTTCCATTGTCAGAGCGGTCACTCGACTATCTTGTCATTATAATAGAGAATATTTGGTAGCACACTGACTCACTACTGCATGTGCCTTCCTGTTGCAGGGCTGTGTTATGGCTGCTGATTGGCAGTAGGGGGATTAAAGCGTGAGTGTGATGTGTTTAGCCATGTGTGTTTGGCAGAGGAAGAACACTGGTTTCCTTCTGCCTGTCCTCTGAACACAATTTCAGGGTCTGTCAGTTGGGCTTAGGGAGAGTGACAGGACTGTTGAGTGAGAGGAGGGGGTCCAACAATCGCAGCTGGGTCTCTTTGCATCCCACCTTCAAATCAAAATAATAATATTTGTCACATGCGCCGAATACAACAGGTAGCGTGAAAATGCTTAGGTACAAGCCGTTAAATCAACAATGCAGTTCAGGAAAAAATAAAAAAATAAAACAATTACATAAGAATAACGAGATACCGGTACCAAGTCAATGTGCGGGGGTACAGGTTAGTCTAGATGAAGGTAAAGTGACCATGCATAGATGATAAACAACAAGTAGCAGCAGTATAAAAATGGGGGTGGGGGGGGGGTCAATAAACAGTCCGGGTGGTCATTTGATTAATTGTTCAGCAGTCGTATAGCTTGGGGGTAAAAGCTGTTAAGGATCCTTTTGGTCCTAGACTTGGCGCTCCGGTACCGCTTGCCGTGCGGTAGCAGTTTGAACATTATGACTTGGGTGACTGGGGTCTTTGATATTTTCCTCTGACACAACCTGGTATAGAGGTTCTGGATGGCATCGGGACCACTTCTCGTTTGACTTTTCGCCTGTAAGCAGGAATCAGGAGGATAGAGTTCTGGTAAAAATTTGCCAAAGGGAGGGCCTTGCATTTCTCTGTGTGGAGTAAACGGTCCTCTTTAGGACCTGGTCCAGAGCTGCCAACTCGTTGAAGTAGACATCTTCATCCAAATCTAGGTTACTGATCGCTGTTCTGATGTCCAGAAGCTGTTTTCGGTCATAGGAAAATGACGACGGAGATAATGTACAAAAAAAAGTAAAGATCTTAAAAACATTTTTTAAAAGATAACACTAAAAATCGGTTAGCCTGTAAAATGTCCACTATCCACTGCAAAGCCATCTTTCTGGGTGGGGGCTGGTCTGTACAGAAGACTCTGGTATGGGACTGTCAGTCAGTCGTGAAAAAACCTGGTCTGTACAGAAGACTCTGGTATGGGACTGTCAGTCAGTCGTGAAAAACCCTGGTCTGTACAGAAGACTCTGGTATGGGACTGTCAGTCAGTCGTGAAAAACCCTGGTCTGTACAGAAGACTCTGGTATGGGACTGTCAGTCAGTCGTGAAAAAACCTGGTCTGTACAGAAGACTCTGGTATGGGACTGTCAGTCAGTCGTGAAAAACCCTGGTCTGTACAGAAGACTCTGGTATGGGACTGTCAGTCAGTCGTGAAAAAACCTGGTCTGTACAGAAGACTCTGGTATGGGACTGTCAGTCAGTCGTGAAAGACCCTGGTCTGTCTGTCAGTCTGCTGGGTGTCCACATTTAAAATACTTTATTTGAATCCAAATTGACAAAAAATAAAAATAATAAAAAAATCCAGACATCTCAAAAAAAGGCCCCTGTCTACATGGCATCAAGAAAGCACCTTCTCCAAACTGCTAGACTGCCCAGCCAGGCTGAAAATCAGAGCAGTATCTAGCCAATTGCTTTGCCCACACAGGAATTTAGGTTGTGCAGACTTTGTGTGGGGGGAGACCTTGTGTGTGTGTGTGTGTGTGTGTGTGTGTGTGTGTGTGTGTGTGTGTGTGTGTACACAAACACGTGAATTGTCGCACTGCAGGAATAACACAGTAAAAGCCTACAGCAGACAATTTACTGCATCCCAAATGGCACTGGTCTAAAGTAGTGCACTATATAGGGAATAGGGTTCTGGTCTAAAGTAGTGCACTGTAATAAGGAATAGGGTTCTATGGGGCTCTGGTCTAAAGTAGTGTACTATATAGGGAATAGGGTTCTATAGGGCTCTGGTCTAAAGTAGTGCACTATATATAGATAATAGGGTTCTATAGGGCTCTGGCCTAAAGTAGTGCACTATATAGGGAATAGGGTGCCATTTGGGACTCACAAGATTTCAGCAGAGCCTAACAAAAAAGCAGACAGACCCAAAGAGGCTCCCTGTTAACTAAACCTACATCAGGGATGGACAACTGGCTCGGGGATCAATTTACAAAAACGCAAGAAACTCCCGTCATGGTCTAAAACTCACTGTCGAGTGTTTGTAGAATACATAAGGTGCAATTTGGACATTTGGTTGTTCATCAACAGTTCTTCTCGTTATGTCAGTCACTCAATTAGCCCACATTTCTCAGAGAGGGGGGGGGGCATTGATTTTATTAGTCAGTCATTAAAAACCAAACAT
The DNA here is from genome assembly GCF_023373465.1 of Oncorhynchus keta. NCBI lineage: Eukaryota > Metazoa > Chordata > Actinopteri > Salmoniformes > Salmonidae > Oncorhynchus > Oncorhynchus keta. The sequence continues at coordinate 55,156,983 of NC_068437.1, read as the reverse complement.
TTTTCTCCACCCCATTGTAAAAATGTGTAGAATTGCAGGAAATTAGCTGTGAAAAAACTGCTAATCTTCCTCTCCGCCCCGTGGGAAAATGTGTAGACTTGTAATGAAATGAGTTATAAAGTTGCTAAAATCTCTCTGCCGTAGAATTACAGCAACATTTGCTTTAAAACTGCAACAGTTTCTCTGCTCCCCATGGCAAAGTAACTCAAAAAACAAACAAAAATACACAAAACCACAAGGCCTTTATCTTCAACTGAAAAATTACATTCTTTAGAAAAGCTTTGGGAAATACAGCACAACAAGTGTCTACCAAATGACAACGTCGACAGACACAAAAACGGTTGACATATTAAATGATGGTTCTAAAAAAATGGGTGCTGGAAACGTCAAGGTTGTGGGTTCAATTCTTCTATACAATGTACAGTAGGTCACAATGCTGACAGTTCTGTAAGTGGCTTTGGACAAGTGTCCGCTAATACTACCATAAATGGTGACAAAGAAGAGGGTCCCATCAGACCCCTCAGTCCTTCTTGAGACAGTATTTACCGAGTGGAGAGAGATTGATTGTTCTGTTTAACTAAATACCGGAATGAAAATATCCAAGCCCTGCCAAAGCCCTTTTCTCACACAGTTACAATCAAGAGTCACAATGTCCCAACAGATGTCCAGTAGCAAAGGTTTAGACACACCAACTCATTCAAGACTTTCTTCATTTTGACTATTTGCTACAATGTAGAACAACAGTGAAGACATTACATTTACATTTATTCACCTTATGACATCGAGTGGAACAGTCACATCACAACCATGAAATAACACATAGGAGGGGTGGTGAACAGAATATGGTATTTTACCAAATTGGGCCAAATATTATGGCAAGAACAGCTGAAATAGGCAAAGAAACACCAACAGTCAATCATTACTTACTGCACCCCCTACTGCACTCCCCTACTGCACTCACCCCTACTGCACCCCCCTACTGCACTCCCCCTACTGCACTCCCCCTACTGCACTCCCCCTACTGCACTCCCCCTACTGCACCCCCCTACTGCACCCCCTACTGCACTGCACCCACCTACTGCACCCACCTACTGCACCTCCCTACTGTACCCCCCTACTGCACCCCCTCCCTACTGCACCTCCCTACTGACACGAAGATCAGTCAATAGGGAACATTTCAAGAACTTAGAAAGTTTATTCAAAACGCAGTCGCAAAAAAAAACATCAAGCGCTATGATGAAACTGGCTCTCATGAGGGCCGCCACAGAAAAAGAAAGACCCAGAGTTACCTCTGCTGCAGAGGATACATTCATTTGAGATACCAGGACCTCAGATTGCAGCCCAAATAAATGCTTCACAGAGTTCAAGTAACAGACACCTCTCAATAACTGTTCTGAGGACACAGCGTGAAGCAAGCCTTCGTGGTCAAATTGCAACAAAGAAACCACTACTAAAGGACAACTATAAGAAGAAGAGACTTTCTTGGGCCAAGAAACATGAGTAATGACCAGTGTCATTGACCAGTGACCATCTGTCCTTTGGTCTGACGAGTCCAAATTTGAGATTTTTGGTTCCAACCACCGTGTCTTTGTGAGATGCTGAATCGGTGAACAGATGATGTCCGCATATGTGGTTCCCAGCGTGAAGCATGGAGGTGGTGGTGTGATGGTGTTTTGCTGGTAACACTGTCTGATTTGTTTAGAATACAAGGCACACTTAACCAGCATGGCTAACACAGCATTCTGCAGCTATATACCATCCCATCTGGTTTGCTCTTAGTGGGACTATCATTTGTTTTTCAACAGGACAATGACCCAACACATCTCCATGCTGTGTAAGGGCTATTTGACCAAGGAGAGTGATGGTGCTGCATCAGATGACCTGGACTCCACAATCACCCAACCTCAATCAGATTGATATGGTTTGGGATGAGTTGGAAATGCAGAGTGAAGGAAAAGCAGCCAACAAGTGCTCAGCATATGTGGGAACTCCTTCAAGACTGTTGGAAAAGCATTCCAAGTGAAACTGGTTGAGAGAACACCAAGAGTGTGCAAAGCAGTCATCAAGGAAGAATCCAAAATATATTTCGATTTGTTTAACACTTTTTTGGTTACTACATGATTCCATGTGTGTTATTTCATAGCTTTGTTTTGATGTCGTCACGATTATTCTACGATGTAGAAAATAGTACAAATAAAGAAAAACCCTTGAATGAGTAGGTGTGTCCAACCTGTTGACTGGTAATGTACATGGATGGTCCTTCAGCACACTGATCTCCACTCCACATTTGAGTACCTGATATTTAAATTACTTTCTGTGTAGGAGTATGTTAAAATACACAGCCAAGAACAATAACAGAATATATGAATGGTTATTTATAAAACTCAAATAGTCTACCAAATTATATTTTAGATTTTTTTCAGGTCTCTGACACACACACACACACACACACACACACACACACACACACACACACACACACCACACACAGGTCTCTAAGGATTTGTTCTGTCCTGCTCCAGCTGTGCGTATCATCCAATTCCCATAGGCTATTCACAGTACCAATTGGATCAGACAAGGAAAATGACCTAAACGACAACATCCGATAACAGAGTACGCCAAAACACACATGCACAGCAACCATCTGAAGAAGAGAAGAGGGGGGGGAAAAAAGGCTTACAAATACACACTGTCCCTAATGGTCTCCCTGATGTAAAATTCCTAGGTTACTGTGGAAATGGCAGATGTCAACCCGTTGCCCGGGTAACCATTGTTTTTTTTAAATGACCTAAGTAAGAAAAGGCAGAAAGAGGACAAACATCGGAGGTGCTCATCTCAAGTTCTGTAAATACATTGTTGGGTGCTATAGAACACAGGTGTAATGTGCTAAATACGCATCCTTTCCACTCGGTCCCTGGCCGTGTCCCTGGCCGTGTCCCTGGCGTAATAGCAGAACCAGGTTCGTGTGGAAATGTCAGCTGTTGCCCGAGTTAACCGTTGAATAACAGACACTAAAACGAATGGATCTTATGAAACTCTAATAAAAATGAGGAATTCCTACTTCTTTTGTCATCTTTATATTTTATTTCAACAGGTAGGAAAAAGAGAAGGATTGACTTGAAAAGGTAGGAGGGGAATGAATCAGAAAGGCAGTGGATGGGATTCCAAACCATGCAGACTCTGGTATTAAAAGTGTGGTACGAACCGTTACATGCTGACCACACAGTTTACGTTATGTGCGTGTGCAAAATGTCGTTGCAAAAGTTTAAAAAAATAAAAAAAATAGTTACAGATACAGTAGTTTACAGATACATATTATTCAATCATTTCATCCAAACTGCTCACGCGCATCTTCGTGGCCAGGCACTAAAATAGAACTTGGTTATATTTGAATGCTTTTGACGCGCTGCAAATCCCGCCTCTCCCATCATTGGTTTTTAGGAGCGTATACCCACCTGGGTGATTGTTCATCTTTCAGAGGTCCACACTCCAGTCCAGTTGGTGGTGCATCTTAACTGTCTGCCTGCTTGTTTCCAGCAGTATTCTGCTGAAGCCCACTCTATATAACTTTTAGATTCCCCATAGTGCCTGAACAGTTGCACACTGACCAGGGCAATGACTTTATCGAAGTAGCCAGGAATACAAATTGCACTGCAAACATGAGAAGGTTATTAGCTATACAGGGAAGCATACTTTGGGATCTAGAGTTTGTTGCCAACCGCCATATAAAGTCCAAAGTAGAAGATGGCTGACGGAGGAGAGATTACTAGAAAACGAATTACGTTTATCATTTTATCTGTGGATTAATTGTCAGCGTAGAGGACCATGTGCATTTCAGGTAAAATAGCAACCCGGTGTTTACATCCCAGGACAAATTAGCTAGCAACAGCAAGCTAACTAGCTAAATTGCCATAAATGTTTAATGCGTTTCGACCTGTCAATCCAGATTAATATTAGTTTTTTCGGAGTTCGTTTTGATATTTCAACTTGCGTGTCCTGACCACCTCTGGTGTGGATTGACAAAAAAACATGAGTGTGATGGCCTGGTCTATTCAGCATGTTAATTAAGCCACCACCTCTGGTATAACGCGTCCCGAGGGTTGTGATTCTAACCATTAGACCACCACCTCTGGTATAACGCGTCCCGAGGGTTGTGATTCTAACCATTAGACCACCACCTCTGGTATAACGCGTCCCGAGGGTTGTGATTCTAACCATTAGACCACCACCTCTGGTATAACGCGTCCCGAGGGTTGTGATTCTAACCATTAGACCACCACCTCTGGTATAACGCGTCCCGAGGGTTGTGATTCTAACCATTAGACCACCACCTCTGGTATAACGTGTCCCGAGGGTTGTGATTGTAACCATTAGACCACCACCTATGGTATAACGTGTCCCGAGGGTTGTGATTCTAACCATTAGACCACCACCTCTGGTAACCCTAGACTACAGCACTACCATAGCAGGATAACCCTAGACTACAGCACTACCATAGCAGGATCAGGGTAACCCTAGACTACAGCACTACCATAGCAGGATCAGGGTAACCCTAGACTACAGCACTACCATAGCAGGATCAGGGTAACCCTAGACTACAGCACTACACTACCAAAGCAGGATCAGGGTAACCCTAGACTACAGCACTACACTACCATAGCAGGATCAGGGTAACCCTAGACTACAGCACTACACTACCATAGCAGGATCAGGGTAACCCTAGACTACCATAGCAGGATCAGGGTAACGCTAGACTACCATAGCAGGATCAGGGTAACCCTAGACTACACTACCATAGCAGGATCAGGGTAACCCTAGACTACCATAGCAGGATCAGGGTAACCCTAGACTACACTACCATAACAGTTCCCGCTCAGCCCAGTCAAAACTGTTCGCTGCTCTGGCCCCCCAATGGTGGAACAAACTCCCTCACGACGCCAGGACAGCGGAGTCAATCACCACCTTCCGGAGACACCTGAAACCACACCTCTTTAAGGAATACCTAGGATAGGATAAAGTAATCCTTCTCACCCCCCCCTTAAAAGATTTAGATGCACTATTGTAAAGTGGCTGTTCCACTGGATGTCATAAGGTGAATGCACCAATTTGTAAGTCGCTCTGGATAAGAGTGTCTGCTAAATGACTTAAATGTAAATGTAAATGTAAATGTATAGCAGGATCAGGGTAACACTTTTTCTTGAATCCAAGATGGCGTAGCAGTCGGACGTTGTGTCGTGTCCCTTGTATATATATCTTTTAAAACATTTTGCTAAACCTCAACTAAATACTCTCCTGCAAACCGCCTCACCCAATGTAGCTATTTTTTTCTAAAGTATTTATATCTACTTTGGATCCGGAACCCCTCAACTGAAGCTAGTCAGCTAGCTACCAGCTATCAGTCAGCAAACCATTGCTAGCGGTCTTCAGTTAACCGGTCATCAGCTAACCTTTAGCTCGGAAAGCTCTCGCCAGTTCGAACAACGCGACTCTAACCAGAGCATAACAGACCTATTATTTTTCATCCCCGGATTCCCACCGCAACATTTTCAGCTGGATTCTTCACAACTAGCTATCTAGCTAACCGCAACCCCGGATGATTACTCCTGGCTAGCGTTTCCACCCACTTAGCTTTAAGCTAGCCCGGCCAGAGCTCCTGTGCTACCACCGAAGCATACTCCTGGGCTACAATATCCGGACCCACAACCGGTCTATCGATGTCACCGCATGAAGAGGAATAAACAGACTCGCCCCAGACTCGGCCTGCTAACTGCTAGCTTGTTTAGCCCCGGTCCGCTAACTGCTACCTTGTTTAGCCCCGGCCTACTAACTGTTAGCTTGTTAGCACAGGCCTGCTAACCGTCTGAATCGCCGCGTCCCAAACACTCACTGGACCCATATTTACTTTCTATCTCTTTTCGATTTTTAATTTGTTTATACCTTCCGGTAACCTGCCTCACCCAATGTGATACGGAATCGCTATTATTTTTAATTTTTAGAACACACTCAAGAACCTCCAGAAGCTAACCAGCTACAAGCTATTTAGTCATAGCGGCTTTTACCTTTTGCACAGCCAGACAGTTCTTTTTAACCTGGATAACACTCGCCAGTCCAGCTACACTGCCCCATCCACCGCTGCCCCCCTGGACACTGATCACTTGGCTACATAGCTGATGCATGCTGGACTGTCCATTTAATCACGGTGCTCCATTCTGCTTGTTTATGTTTCATCTGTCGGCCCCAGCCGCACTCAGGCTCTGTGTGTAGTTAATCCGACCCTCCCTGCCTAGTCAACGCCATTTTACCTGCTGTTGTTGTGCTAGCTGATTAGCTGTTGTCTCACCTACTGTTTTAGCTACTGTTTTAGCTAGCTCTCCCAATTCAACACCTGTGATTACTGTATGCCTCGCTGTATGTCTCTCTCAAATGTCAATATGCCTTGTATACGGTTGTTCAGGTTAGTTATCATTGTTTTAGTTTACAATGGAGCCCCTAGTTCCACTCTTCATACCCCTGATACCTCCTTTGTCCCACCTCCCACACATGCGGAGACCTCCCCCATTACAACCAGCATGTCCAGAGATACAACCTCTCATCATCACCCAGTGCCTGGGCTTACCTCCGCTGTACCCGCACCCCACCATACCCCTGTCTGCGCATTATGCCCTGAATATATTCTACCATGCCCAGAAATCTGCTCCTTTTATTCTCTGTCCCCAACGCTCTAGGCAACCAGTTGATAGCCTTTAGCCGCTCCCTCATACTTCTCCTCCTCTGTTCCGCGGGTGATGTAGAGGTAAACCCAGGCCCTGCATGTCCTCAGGCACCCTCATTTGTTGACTTCTGTGATCAAAAAAGCCTTGGTTTCATGCATGTCAACATCAGAAGCCTCCTCCCTATGTTTGTTTTACTCACTGCTTTAGCACACTCTGCTAACCCTGATGTCCTTGCCGTGTCTAAATCCTGGCTCAGGAAGGCCACCAAAAATTCTGAGATTTCCATACCCAACTATAACATCTTCCGTCAAGATAGAACTGCCAAAGGGGGAGGAGTTGCAGTCTACTGCAGAGATGTCATACTTTCCAGGTCCATACCCAAACAGTTCAAACTACTAATTTTGAAAATTACTCTCTCCAGAAATAAGTCTCTCACTGTTGCCGCCTGCTACCGACCCCCCTCAGCACCCAGCTGTGCCCTGGACAACATTTGTGAATTGATCGCCCCCCATCTAGCTTCAGAGTTTGTTCTGTTAGGTGACCTACACTGGGATATGCTTAACACCCTGGCAGTCCTACAATCTAAGCTAGATGCCCTCAATCTCACACAAATCATCAAGGAACCCACCAGGTACAACCCTAAATCTGTAAACAAGGGCACCCTCATAGACGTCATCCTGACCAACTGGCCCTCCAAATACACCTCTGCTGTCTTCAACCAGGATCTCAGCGATCACTGCCTCATTGCCTGTATCCGCTACGGAGCCGCAGTCAAATGACCACCCCTCATCACTGTCAAACGCTCCCTAAAACACTTCTGTGAGCAGGCCTTTCTATTCGACCTGTCCCTGGAAGGACATTGACCTCATCCCGTCAGTTGAGGATGCCTGGTCATTCTTTAAAATTAACTTCCTCACCATTTTAGATAAGCATGCTCCGTTCAAAAAATGCAGAACTAAGAACAGATATAGCCCTTGGTTCACTCCAGACCTGACTGCCCTCGACCAGCACAAAAACATCCTGTGGCGGACTGCAATAGCATTGAATAGTCCCCGCGATATGCAATTGTTCAGGGAAGTCAGGAACCAATACACGCAGTCAGTCAGGAAAGCTAAGGCCAGCTTCTTCAGGCAGAAGTTTGCATCCTGTAGCTCCAACTCCAAAAAGTTCTGGGACACTGAAGTCCATGGAGAACAAGAGCAACTCCGCCCAGCTGCCCACTGCACTGAGGCTAGGTAACACGGTCACCACCGATAAATCCATGATTATCGAAAACTTCAACAAGCATTTCTCAACGGCTGGCCATGTCTTCCGCCTGGCTACTCCAACCTCGGCCAACAGCTCCGCCCCCCCGCAGCTACTCGCCCAAGCCTCTCCAGGTTCTCCTTTACCCAAATCCAGATAGCAGATGTTCTGAAAGAGCTGCAAAACCTGGACCCGTACAAATCAGCTGGGCTTGACAATCTGGACCCTCTATTTCTGAAACTATCCGCCGCCATTGTCGCAACCCCTATTACCAGCCTGTTCAACCTCTCTTTCATATCGTCTGAGATCCCCAAGGTTTGGAAAGCTGCCGCAGTCATCCCCCTCTTCACAGGGGGAGACACCCGGGACCCAAACTGTTACAGACTTATATCCATCCTGCCCTGCCTATCTAAGGTCTTCGAAAGCCAAGTCAACAAACAGGTCACTGACCATCTCGAATCCCACCGTACCTTCTCCGCTGTGCAATCTGGTTTCCGAGCCGGTCACGGGTGCACCTCAGCCACGCTCAAGGTACTAAACGATATAACCGGCATCGATAAAAGACAGTACTGTGCAGCCGTCTTCATCGACTTGGCCAAGGCTTTCGACTCTGTCAATCACCATATTCTTATCGGCAGACTCAGAAGCCTCTGTTTTTCGGATGACTGCCTTGCCTGGTTCACCAATTACTTTGCAGAGTTCAGTGTGTCAAATCGGAGGGCATGCTGTCCGGTCCTCTGGCAGTCTATGGGGGTGCCACAAGGTTCAATCCTCGGGCAGACTCTTTTTTTCTGTATATATCAATGATGTTGCTCTTGCTGCGGGCGATTCCCTGATCCACCTCTACGCAGACGACACCATTCTATATACTTCCGGCCCGTCCTTGGACACTGTGCTATCTAACCTCCAAACGAGCTCCAATGCCATACAACACTCCTTCCGTGGCCTCCAACTGCTCTTAAAACGCTAGTAAAACCAAACGCATGCTTTTCAACCGTTCGCTGCCTGCACCCGCACGCCTGACCAGCGTCACCACCCTGGATGGTTCCAACCTTGAATATGTGGACATCTATAAGTACCTAGGTGTCTGGCTAGACTGTAAACTCTCCTTCCAGACTCATATCAAACATCTCCAATCGAAAATCAAATCAAGAGTCTGCTTTCTATTCCGCAACAAAGCCTCCTTCACTCACGCCGCCAAACTTACCCTAGTAAAACTGACTATCCTACCGATGCTCGACTTCGGCGATGTCATTTACAAAATTACTTCCAACACTACTCAGCAAACTGGATGCAGTTTATCACAGTGCCATCCGTTTTGTCACTAAAGCACCTTATATCACCCACCACTGTGAATTGTATGCTCTAGTCGGCTGGCTCCAGGTCATCTACAAGTCCATGCTAGGTAATGCTCCGCCTTATCTCAGTTCACTGGTCACGATGGCAACACCAATCCGTAGCACGCGCTCCAGCAGGTTTATCTCACTGATCATCCCTAAAGCCAACACCTCATTTGGCCACCTTTCGTTCCAGTTCTCTGCTGCCTGTGACTGGAACGAATTGCAAAAATCGCTGAAGTTGGAGACTTTTATCTCCCTCACCAACTTCAAACATCTGCCATCTGAGCAGCTAACCGATCGCTGCAGCTGTACATAGTCCATCGGTAAATAGCCCACCCTTTTTTTACCTGCCTCATCCCCACAGTTATTATTTATTTACTTTTCTGCTCTTTTGCACACCAATATCTCTACCTGTACATGACCATCTGATCATTTATCACTCCAGTGTTAATCTGCAAAATTGTAATTATTCGCCTACCTCATGCCTTTTGCACACAATGTATATAGACTCCCCTTTTGTTTTCTACTGTGTTATTGACTTGTTAATTGTTTACTCCATGTGCAACTCTGTGTTGTCTGTTCACACTGCTATGCTTTATCTTGGCCAGCTCGCAGTTGCAAATGAGAACTTGTTCTCAACTCGCCTACCTGGTTAAATAAAGGTGAAATAAAAATTTTTTTAAAAAAACACTAGACTCGATAAGAAAAGGAACAGAACTGTACCACTTCAGGTAACCTCACACCATAGCATGTGATGGATGAAAGAACATTTTAGTCCCACTTGGTAACCCTACACCAGTAGACTAAAATGGGTACACACACATCACTGATCTACACAGTACTTCCACGTTAGCGTTCCCACATCGAGTCAATAAAAAGGGCACTGAGTCTCACACCATCCAGTCTGCAACGTGTGTGTGTGTGTGTGTGTGTGTGTGTGTGTGTGTGTGTGTGTGTGTGTAAAAACACCACATCAATCCCACCTAGCTACGGTGACATGCAACACCACATGTATGTCAACAGCGAGTCTAAAGAGAAAGAGAGTGACTTGTTTCACATCTCACGGCCACTTTAACAGGACTGAGGATCACGGCGGTAAGCTCCCTCCTTCATACGTTTCACCCCAAACAGAAGCCCTCGTCTTCCATGATGAAGAGTGTAATTGCAGCAGCCACAGTCTCAGAGAGGATGCTGGCAGCCGGCGCTTGAGGGGGAAAGAGTGTACCAAATCATCCGCCACGGCGTGCTATGGCAGCTTGCTGACAGCTCACAGAGCTTCTGTTCCTACTAATACGCCTTAACCCGTGAACAGCCAAGGCATCTTGTCCCCTGACTGCCATGGACGGATGTGCTTTTTTTAAAAATCGTGTGACGCTTGCCGCTGTGGGAAAACTCAATCAAGCGTGTCACTAACCCTGATCTGAAGGATTTCTTTTTTTCAATGCTTTTTTGAGCCTGGAGTTTTTCCATTAGAATAAGCAAAGCGAGCCTTAGGGCTTTGTAGAATAGCCTTCCTATGGATCAAACCTATATGAGTGTTCATCATATACTTCATACAGTCCAGGTTTAGAAATCAACAGGAAAAGACCAAGGATCTTGTTCTTTAGCTCTTCAAACAATCTTTAGGTCAAGTTATTTTCAGAAAAATCAAAAGAAATTAAGGTGGAAGACTGAGCCCTGAGGTCCCGACCCCCCCTCCCTCCTACTCATCTTCCCCCACACTTCCTTTCAATCTCATCCAATCCCTGCTTGCTGTGCGGAGGCTCTACCTGGTTGCTAGGCAGCCCGGCTGGATGACGGACAGGGGTGTTCGATTGAGCACGCTCAGTCTGCGTCTCCCGAGTCGGTCTTCGCATCAACACGATTCATTAGCTGATTGAAGGTCAGACGCACATAAGACGCGTTTCGATCCACAGAGGATCTGTCACGTAGCGAGTCCTGGGTTGGTGCATCGCCGCTAACATTATTTTAGTTTGGTCTAACCACTTGTTGAAAAGCTATAGCACTATACACTAACACAATGCTTTAAAAAATTAACAAGTTCTGTTACATGGTTATACGCAGAACAGAAGTATTTTTATTCCATTAAAAATCGATCCTCTTTGAATGAGTTCACGCCAATAAAGTGAATCATCAACAAATCTATAAAACTTGTCTGTAGAACACAAGCCATAAATGGGCTTATGCTCATATTTTTTTTAAACGTGTAATTGCCAATCCTGCCGATGTAAAAGCTTAATCGTCCGAGATATATTGAATGCATTATGCAGCCGGTATATAAAAACACACACACACACACACACACACACACACACACACACACACACACACACACACACACACACACACACGCTCTGTTCCACTACCCATAAACCAAATAAGGCGAGAAACCGATGTGTCAAACTGCATTATTGACCAATAAAAAAAAAAGTGTTTGCTGTTGGTTAAGTCAGCTATTCAGAGTTAAATACTCGGAGATAAAGGGATTTCCACTGATTGTTGACAGCACCACAGCCCTGTTAATTAAACTTGTCCAATAAGAAAACTATAGTTTTCCCCGAAGCGCACCGCTTTGAAAAGGTTTTGCTACACTATTTCCTAATGAACAAGACCCAGGTTTAGCATTTCACGCCGTTAACTTTCCTTACTGCAATACAAAAATAAATCAAATGCATTTATAAAAAGCCCTTCTTACATCAGCTGATATCTCCAAGTGCTGTACAGAAACCCAGCCTAAAACCCCAAACAGCAAGCAATGCAGGTGTAGAAGCACTGTGGCTAGGAAAAACTCCCTAGAAAGGCCAGAACCTAAGAAGCACGGTGGCTAGGAAAAACTCCCTAGAAAGGCCAGAACCTAAGAAGCAATGCAGGTGTAGAAACTGTACCAACACTATTCCTTTCTTCTAACAGATCTGTCATTGCTGTTTCCATGTTGCCCGTGACCCTCATTAGTCATTGGTTGAACTAGGGCTTGTGATATGGGCTAAATATGTTTCACAATATGGTAGTATTTAACAGTATTATTATTATTTTTTTTACATTGAGGAGTGTTAAAAATCGGACGATTTTAGTCTAGTTTTAGGTCAGTCGTTTTAGTCGCAGTTCATTTTGCTCCGTTCATTGTTAAAAGAGAGACCCAAACAGATCTTCGTTCAAAAAAAAAAAAAAAGAGGACCATGAAAAAATATATTGCTAATATCAAGCCTAAAATAAGGTACCTCACCGCTATGTCAGATTGTGAAATATGCGATTAAAAAAAATACAAGATTACGTGACCAAATAATTAGATTTGCTTGGACCAGAATTATATGCTCTCCCTACAATGTTCCTGCAGTGAGGATTCACCATCTTCAGAGAACGATTTTGTAACTTTCCTGCAGATAATCATTGAGCGAGCCAAATTAAAATGGCTCCCCAGCGAGCCATCATCATTCACTGACTTCAACCAGATAGACACACACACACACACACACACACATAAAACAAACATATGAAAGAGTGTTTAGCTTTTTGTGCCCTGGTGGCATTTGTGTTGCTCACTAAAACCTGATTAGTGAGCTGCAGGGCACAATACACAATAATGGGCCGTTCCACCTCAAGAGGATTTAACACCCACCACCTCATATTGTTCTGAAATCATTTCTGTGGTTAGAAACAGATAAGATTAGCATTCCTGCAACCTCATTTGATTGAAATATACATTTGATGTCCGAGAAATTAAGCTAATTGATTCCACCCAAATGAGCCATTTCAAAGTAATATAATATTCAATAAATACCGTACATGAAATCTTGTTTGGACGAAAAACAATTCTAAAAATCAATGAGTTAAACATGAAGATTTGACAAAACATTTTTTTGCAAAACCCACCCATTGACCCACCACACCAATCCCAACGAGTACCAGTTCTCTGTTTGACAAGTATAGTGTGGAGTTGCGGCTTGGAGTTTTGTTTCTTCATCCTATGTAATGCATTCTCTGTAAAATTTGGTGATTTTATTTTACCCCAGTTCAAAATAAAATTTCTAATTGAAGTTGTTAGGTTTATATCCCATCCTACAACCTGATATTACCAGGTTCTGATCACTAAATTGCACTGTTCCTGCTATTAGGTGGTAAAGTAAGGCCTTATTTTATATTACAGCATATTGGATGACTGTCATTCATATTCATTATGGGGTGTATTGTGTGACCAGAAAAAAAATCTAAAATTCAAGAAATGTTACATTCTGTCTGTAACACAGTACAATGTGTAAAGTCAAAGGGTTAAATACCTTGTGAAGGCGCTGCACTTAACAGTGACAGGCCATCACCACAGAGTGGGAAACCACAGCTATGGTTACTACAGTATCCTTTATGAGTCACACAAGTGCACATATTTCTCTAGCAAAAGGCTATACCATATCTGAGGCATGTTTTACATGTTGAATTCACGCACATATTACACTTCTTTATTTTAGTGTTGTTGAGTAAAGGTGTTCTTATTTTAAGATGATACAAAGTGTTATTCCTGATAGTGACGTCACCAGGCATTACATGACTAATGATCACGGAGTCCAGGGGCGGTTGGTGCCGTTTAATTAAGATGAGGAAAGACTAGCTTTTTATCTTTTGGAGAAGGGCCTTATTTCTATTACAGCATATTGGACGTCTGTCATTCATTTTCTATTCACCCAGTTCAGTGTAACGTCAACAGGTTTAGGTTACTGTCATTCATTCTCTATTCACCCAGTTCAATGTAACGTCAACAGGTTTAGGCTACTACATTGTACTCTAATGTTCCCTACACCCATCATGAGGTTGCCTCAACCTAGCCAATGAATGAAAGTTTACAACGTAGGTGCTCACCGGTAGAGAGGAATTAAAACAGTCAAGATGACTGAGTGACTCATTCAATACCGCCTTGCACTCTTCCCCACATCTAGCTGATCTACTGTAGGTTGTAATCGTTAGTCTAACATTTGCAAAGAGTTTCTATTGGACAAATTCAGGTATGTTTATCCCCATTTCATACTGTTTGCTTCCGTTTATGAAAAGTTCAACAGAATTTGCGGTATGAATACACCCCCTGAACACAGATCACTTTGCTCGTAATATATAACATAGTATTCAGACCCCTTGACTTTCCACATATTGTTATGTTACAGCCTCAAACTAAAAAGGATTAAAATGTTTACTTTCCCACTCAATGTACACACAATAGCCCATAATATCAAAACTGTTTAAGATGTTTGCAAATGTATTAAAAACAATGAAAAAGCTCATTTACTTAAGTATTCAGATCCTTTACTTACTCAGTACTGGTTGAAGCACCTTTGGCAGCGATTACAGACTTGACTCTTTTGGGTATGACGCTACAAACTCGTATTTGGGGAGTTTCTCCCATTCTTCTCTGCAGATCCTCTCAAGCTCTGTCAGGTTGGATGGGGAGTGGCGAAGCTCAGCTATTTTCAGGTCTCTCCAGAGATGTTCGATTAGGTTCAAGTCAGGGCTTTGGCTGGGCCACTCAAGAACAAAAATCAGAGACTTGCCCCAAGCCACTCCTGCGTTGTCTTGGCTGTGCGCTTAGGGTCGTTGTCCTGTTGGAAGGTGAACCGTCGCCCCAGTCTGAGGTCCTGAGTGCACCGGAGCAGGTTTTCATCAAGGATCTCGCTGTACTTTGTGCCAAATGGTCATCGCACAGTTCGCAACGAGCCAAGCAGCACAAACTGCTGCATATACCCTGACAAGAATGCACCTTTCATATATCATCACCCGTTTGGCCAAGTAGGCTGTGATTGGATGATAAATTAAAACAGGCACCGTATTGATTATATGCAACACAGGACAAGCTAGTTGAACTAGTAATATCATCAACCATGGTCTATTTAACTAGTGAATATGTTAAGATTTATCTTTTATTTGAAAAAAAAAAATCTGTTTTTATGCTAGCTAGCAACTTACCTTGGCTCCTTGCTGCACTCGCGTAACAGGTAGTCAGCCTGCCACAGTCTCCTCATGGAGTGCAATGTAATCGGCCATAATCGGTGTCCAAAAACACAGATTACCGGGTGTTACGAAAACTTGAAAATCGTCCATGACGATTAACCGGTCACGATTAACCATTTGCAAAAACAAAAATTGAAAAAAAAAAAAGTATTGTTCACTTTGTCATCATAGGGAATTGTGTGTGTGTAGATGAGGAAATGATTTGTCCATATTAGAATAAGGCTGAAGCGTAATGAAAATGTCAGGTGGTCTGAATATCTACGCTTTGAATATCTACGCTTTGAATATCTACGCTTGAGACAGACAAAAGTTTGGGTTCACTTAGAAATTTCCTGGGTTTTGAAAGAAAAAGCACTTTTTTTTTTGTCTGTTAAAATAACTTCACATTGATCAGAAATACATTGTAGACATTGTTTATGTTGTAAAATTACTATTGTAGCTGGAAACCGCTTCCTTTTTTCTTTTTTTAAATATGGAATATCTACATAGACGTACAGAGGCCCATTATAAGCAACCATCACTCCTGTTTCCAATGGCACGTTGTGTTAGCTTATCCAACTGTATCAATAGCCTTTTCAAATGATACACTTGGACTAGCTAACAACATGCCATTGGAACACAGGAGTGACAGTTACTTACCTACACACACACACATACCTACCTTTCCCCCCTTCACACGATTGGTTAGTAAGTAAGCATTTCACTGTGAGGTCTACTACCCCTGTTGTATTCAGCATTTCACTGTGAGGTCTACTACACCTGTTGTATTCAGCATTTCACTGTAAGGTCTACTACACCTGTTGTATTCAGCATTTCACTGTGAGGTCTACTGCACCTGTTGTATTAGGCAATTCACTGTAAGGTCTACTACACCTGTTGTATTCAGCATTTCACTGTGAGGTCTACTACACCTGTTGTATTCAGCATTTCACTGTAAGGTCTACTACACCTGTTGTATTCAGCATTTCACTGTGAGGTCTACTGCACCTGTTGTATTAGGCATTTCACTGTAAGGTCTACTACACCTGTTGTATTCAGCATTTCACTGTAAGGTGCTGTAACCTGGTTGTATTAGGCGCTTGTGACAAATAAACTTTGATTTGATAATGGGCCTCTGTACGCCTATGTAGATATTCCATTCAAATTATTTTTTTAAACAGCCATTTCCAGCTGCAATAGTCATTTAAAACATTAATGTCTATACTGTATTTCTGATCAATGTGATGTTATTTTAAAATGGACCACAGAAAAAAAAAAATTCTGCCCAAACTTTAACAGTAGTGTATATAATTTTTGAATACACACACACACACACACACACACACACACACACACACACACACACACACACACACACACACCTGTAAGAGCCCTGCGGCTCGCTAGTCAGGTTTCAGTGAGCAACACAAAATGCCATCAGGGCACAGGTGAGTTTACACAGCAACAAAGTGAATGTGTCTGTCTGCATGTTTGACGTCAGTGAATGATAAACTGG
Organism: Oncorhynchus keta; assembly: GCF_023373465.1. NCBI lineage: Eukaryota > Metazoa > Chordata > Actinopteri > Salmoniformes > Salmonidae > Oncorhynchus > Oncorhynchus keta. The sequence goes on along the minus strand of NC_068437.1, from coordinate 55,140,202 downwards.
TTTCAAATCAGGGAAAAGGTGAAGGGACGGGGAGGTACTCGGAGCCTGACGACTCATTCGCTGCATACTTCAGACTGCCGTCGTTGAAGTCGTTTGTGTTGACGAAGGGCATTGTACGAAAACACAGTCATCAGCAATTAGATTGATACTCTGATTGGTTGGAGACAATGAATGACCCATCTGACCCCGACCCATCTGGCCCGACCCATCTGACCTAACCCATCAGTTTCTGTAACAAATCAGACGGGCCCCGAATGCGTTGTCATTTGGTGAAGGGACGGGGAGGTACTCTGAGAAGAAACTAAAATGTCCGTGGCCACTGTAGCGTTGTGGCCGGAGGAAGGAGTCAGAGTAGCCAGGATAAAGTTACCGGTGGGGAACACCCCCCACACACACAAACACCCACCACACACACACACACACAAACACCCCACACACACACACACAAACGCTGAACCACAGGCTAGCAATGCCATGTGTCCTTATCCAGTCAGACAAGAGGTATACTGGAACATTTGATTAGTTTGAAATGAGCAGCAGCCAGAGATTGTCCTTTACAGATCGTAACATCGTCACCATCAAAAAGAGATGGTGACTTGTCGTTTTCCTTGGAAAATAGGACTTAATAAGCAGAGGAGACAAATCTATACTGAGAGGTGCTTTAGCGACTCAACCAAATTCACATGGCAACGTGTGATATCACTCTCACTGAACGCCAGTCTAAGAAGCAGTAGGTCTGTTCTATGTGTTATAGATCTATCACTCTCACTGAACGCCAGTCTAAGAAGCAGTAGGTCTGTTCTATGTGTTATAGATCTATCACTCTCATTGAAAGCCAGTCTAAGAAGCAGTAGGTCTGTTCTATGTGTTATAGATCTATCACTCTCATTGAAAGCCAGTCTAAGAAGCAGTAGGTCTGTTCTATGCGTGTTATTTCTATGCTTTCTTTTGCGTCTTTTACTTTCGGTTTTCTACACCAGCTTCAATACAAGCTGAAAGTACAATATTTTTGGTTCAGGAAAATACAGTATATTTCACAGCTGTTTAGATGGTACAATGATTCTCCAAACTATACTTGCTTTGTTTTGTCACAAACTCAAATTAGCAACCAGGAAATGGAGTGTTTTTTGTTGTTGTTGTATAGTACCTCTTTAAAAAAAGGTTATGGGTGAAAGAGGTGGGTCTGACATTCATGCATTTATTTACAAACCACACTGTTCATTCAATCATCCAACGTGTTGCATCACAACGTACGTGTAAAGCTTGAGATTTGTGTTGATAACCAACCAGTCTCCTAGATCAAACCATCACACACACACACACCTCAACAAGGACACAACGCTTCAGGAGAACAATCAAATATATATATATATATATAAAGCTAGAATCCTTCATTTTTCTAGGTGTACTGGTGGTCCTAAATTAAAATTCCTGGTGGCACAGCAGCACATCTAAGCGCATGTGTGAGTAAAATAGTCCGCACTGTCGGACCCCGATTTGACCGACTTAGTGTCCATGTGATGGTGGCTGTGGTTAGCTGTGTTTTAAAGCCGAAGCATTCTTTTGTGTCACCACGAGGGGTTTAAATGATTTGGTCCCAGCAGGGGGTTTCGCGCATACATTAGCATGCATCTGCATTCATCTAGTCACACTGTCACTCAAACAGAAGCCTTTCAAAATATTTTTCTGAATTTGTTACTTTGAAACGATAAAACAGGTTATATAATAGGAGTAGTAACCTATTGCTCGTCTCAGACACCTTTCAAAATAAAAAAATTAAAAAGGCAGAATGAACAATCTGTCGATAGCGTCCACGAACATAGTTTCACGCTAACATATTTACCTGAAGTTGCTTTGAATCAATACCATTGGATGTCCTGTAGGTTAAAGCACCTGATGAACACAACACCAACATGTAACACTGGTATTCACACTGCACCCGTCCTGCTGTTATGATCGAGTTGGTCAGTCAAGGAATTGTTTTTTTTTTAAAGTAGGCACTTTGGCAGACTGGCAGCAGACATTATCGGCGACTCGCTTCTGAAAGGCTGTGTTTGTACTTGTCCGTCGCTACATTGGCTTGGCAGTTTAGCAGTCGGCTTTCACATCAGGATTGAGTCACCAGGCATGGGATCAACACCTTACGCCTGCATACCAGGGGAGAGGGGGCGGGGGGTGACAGGATGCCAACTGTGCCTCTTGGTCTGACCGTGGTTGTAAATCCAGCGTGTGTGTGAGATTCCACCAACACTCTAAATGGTGTGTGTGCACAGGGAAGGGTCATGTTCAAACAGGAGAACAACAGACTGAAGGAGGGAGAGGCTACCTCGAATTATTGGATTGTGATAAATATGACATTTAACACTAGATCCGCTGGGTCTCTGGCGACCCCCCCCCCCTTCAAACTACCAGCAACATTCAACACTAGATCCGCTGGGTCTCTGGCGAAAACTACCACAACATTCTAAACATTGTAATTAATAGAGTTAATTTATGCTAAAATCAAAAAAAAAAATCATTTGGTTACATTTATGAAAGTCTTGGGTAACAGAATAAGATTATTTAAAATAACAGCAGCATTTATTACTTAATGTTACTGCAAGCTATATGTAAACATTAAAAAATGTAAATAAAATGTTCAATCATTATTTGTTGAGTGCTTTGTTACAACTATGAAACAGAAAGCATGTGTGTTGGAACACCAACACATTTTCATTGATGGATTCTATTAAAATGTAACATGTTTCAAGTTAAACTGTAGTTTGTTTTGTATCCTGTTTAGTGAATGATTGCTGTGACTACTTATGGAGTTTAGACCATGAAACTGTGTGTGTCGACAAATTTAGAAACCTAATCAGAAGAGTGGAGAAGGGGGGAGAGGAAGAGTGGAGGAGGGAGAGGAAGAGTAGAGGAGGGATTTGGGCGAGCGGAGGAGGGATTTGGGCGAGCAGCGCCACTGAGGGATTTGGGCGAGCGGAGGAGGGATTTGGGCGAGCAGCGCCACTGAGGGATTTGGGCGAGCAGGAGGAGGGATTTGGGCGAGCAGCGCCACGGAGGGATTTGGGCGAGCAGTGCCACGGAGGGATTTGGGCGAGCAGTGCCACGGAGGGATTTGGGCGAGCAGTGCCACGGAGGGATTTGGGCGAGCAGTGCCACGGAGGGATTTGGGCGAGCAGCGCCACGGAGGGATTTGGGCGAGCAGCGCCACGGAGGGATTTGGGCGAGCAGTGCCACTGAGGGGGCGTCCACACCAAAGACGATAACTACAAGAACATTCGAATTCAAGTGAACAGGAGCGTTCGCACTACAAAAAGAGTGGATAAGGAGCTCTATCGTTTGGGTCACCTTAATTAAAAAGCCATTTTATCCCTGTCCCTCCCGTGATAAAAAAATAACTTTGACAACCGGTCAAAAACTGCATTCCATTGAAGCGTTCTTGGTTCTAGATACGCAAGGCTGCTTTGAGAGGAGAGGCAGAGTAAGCTGAACAACTGGGTGACCACATTGGTGACCACATTGGTAACCACATTGGTGACCACATTGGTCTAATTATAAGACGACCTGGGAGGATAACGATCCACAACAAAACAACGCATATCAGTATGATAACGGCAATCTTTGATTTTTTTTTACCAACGGCAGCCTAATATTTAGCTAATAAATAATGGGTTGCATTAGCTACTAACACATCTCGCATCTTCTCTTTGCGTAATCACACACCTGGCCTCCCCTGGCCTCCCCACTGCCCGTCAGCTACAGCCAGTCCCTCTTTAGCTCTTCGGATTCCCAGGAAAATCTAAAACTACAATAGCATTTGGAACAGGAGCATTTGAGCGTTTATTCGAATTAGCCTGCAGTGATCTACGCTACAGCCGTAAAACAATTAACCGTGTACTCACTTAAAAAAAATATTTAAAAAAAGAGATGAGCACAGTGAGATTAAAAATATCCAAAACGAATTGATAACTATGAGAAAACATTGTTTTTACTATGCCAAATGAACACACCCCAACAAGGTCTGTGTTAGCATCTCAGTAACAGGCCTGCAGGATGTATTGATCAGTTGATTTGACATGCCGTAAAACTATAAAACATTACACGTTCGTCTCGCGTGGCCACTCACTAACATTTTATATCGTTATGTATAATTTATCATAATTATCCGTTATGGTCCTTGGTGTGGACGGCCCCGCGTGCTGTTTGACACTGGTCTCCAACATCTATCTGTAGTTGAAAAGGGATTCATTCCTGGTGAGAACCAGGACAGATGTATTGAACCTGGTGGAGGTAGATCATGATGTTGTGTTGGTGGTGTTCAGTCGCTCCCCTGATCTTACTGCCTAAACAGGATGTGATGCACGCGACACACAGGAGGAATCTAGTCATTATTAGCCTGCCTGCCTGGGTGTGTTTTGATGCACAGAAGGAATCTAGCTCATTATTATTGTGCCTGCCTGCCTGGAGGGGTGTGTTTTGATGCACAGAAGGAATCTAGCTCATTATTATTCTGCCTGCCTGCCTGCCTGGAGGGGTGTGTTTTGATGCACAGAAGGAATCTAGCTCATTATTATTGTGCCTGCCTGCCTGCCTGGAGGGGTGTGTTTTGATGCACAGAAGGCATCTTGCTCATTATTATTGTGCCTGCCTGCCTGCCTGGGTGGGTTGATGCACAGAAGGTATCTAGCTCATTATTATTGTGCCTGCCTGCCTGCCTGCCTGCCTGGAGGGAATCTTGTGTGTGCCTGGAGGGTTGTTTTGATGCACAGAAGGCATCTTGCTCCTGGAGGGGTGTGTTTTGATGCACAGAAGGCATCTTGCTCATTGTGCCTGCCTGCCTGCCTGCCTGCCTGCCTGGAGGGGTGTGTTTTGATGCACAGAAGGAATCTTGCTCATTATCCTCAATTGCGCCAGAAACAACCCTTTCAGGCAGAAAAACATGTTTTTAAAACCCCTAGTTCACATCACAAAACACCCGGAACCAAGATGAATGTGACACTGTGCTTTCAACATGACAACAAGAGAAAGCCCATTAACCTATAGAAGTGGAGTTTCCTTCCCACACCCCCACTAGGGGTCCTACTACGACTAGATCTAGGGGTCCACCCCTCCACAAGGGGTCCACTCCCCCACTAGGGGTCCTACTACGACTAGATCTAGGGGTCCACCCCTCCACTAGGGGTCCACTCCCCCACTAGGGGTCCTACTACGACTAGATCTTGGGGTCCACTCCCCCACTAGGGGTCCTACTACGACTAGATCTTGGGGTCCACTCCCCCACTAGGGGTCCTACTACGACTAGATCTTGGGGTCCACTCCCCCACTAGGGGTCCTACTACGACTAGATCTTGGGGTCCTACTACGACTAGATCTTGGGGTCCACTCCCCCACTAGGGGTCCTACTACGACTAGATCTTGGGGTCCTACTACGACTAGATCTAGGGGTCCACCCCTCCACTAGGGGTCCACTCCCCCACTAGGGGTCCTACTACGACTAGATCTTGGGGTCCACTCCCCCACTAGGGGTCCTACTACGACTAGATCTTGGGGTCCACTCCCCCACTAGGGGTCCTACTACGACTAGATCTAGGGGTCCACTCCCCCACTAGGGGTCCGACTACGACAAGATCTAGGGTTCGAATGAAATAAAATCACTAGTTCTATGATAACACATTTACTGAATTGACTAACAAAAAAACATTTTTGGGGGAACCCCCAGACTTAAAAATGGTCCGTTCAACAGTCTGTGGTCAGACCCATCGAGGTCTCTCTGGTGGAGAGATACACAGGAAAAGGGACCCATCGAGGTCTCTCTGGTGGAGAGATACACAGGAAAAGGGACCCATCGAGGTCTCTCTGGTGGAGAGATACACAGGAAAAGGGACCCATCGAGGTCTCTCTGGTGGAGAGATACACAGGACAAGGGACCTTGATGGGTCTCTCTGGTGGAGTGATACACAGGAAACGGGACCCATCGAGGTCTCTCTGGTGGAGAGATACACAGGACAAGGGACCCATCGAGGTCTCTCTGGTGGAGAGATACACAGGAAAAGGGACCCATCGAGGTCTCTCTGGTGGAGAGATACACAGGAAAAGGGACCCATAGAGGTCTCTCTGGTGGAGAGATACACAGGAAAAGGGACCCATAGAGGTCTCTCTGGTGGAGAGATACACAGGAAAAGGGACCCATCGAGGTCTCTCTGGTGGAGAGATACACAGGAAAAGGGACCCATAGAGGTCTCTCTGGTGGAGAGATACACAGGAAAAGGGACCCATAGAGGTCTCTCTGGTGGAGAGATACACAGGAAAAGGGACCCATCGAGGTCTCTCTGGTGGAGAGATACACAGGAAAAGGGACCCATCGAGGTCTCTCTGGTGGAGAGATACACAGGACAAGGGACCCATCTAGGTCTCTCTGGTGGAGAGATACACAGGAAAAGGGAAATTACAACATCAGAAAACAGTTACGTTGTGAAACGTAAACTTCCCCCGCTGTCAATGTCTTAATGTGTAGTAAAAAATATATAGATATATTTTTTTTAAAGAGACCCAACAAGCCATCCTCCTAGCCGTGTGTAATAACAAACACTAACAGGTCGATCAACAAGCCATCCCGGTTCAACAAGCCATCCCGGTTCAACAAGCCATCCCGGTTCAACAAGCAGGCCCTCAGACATAGGATCCAAGGCAGTCTAGTATCTGACGTACGGTAGTGCCCTAGTGAGAGACCTGAAAGAGGGCTTTTGTCAAAGTGGTGACAGGAAATGTGACACCAACTACATCATAAAATAGTGTTGCCTGTGCAGCGCACACAATTCACCCCCCACTCACTCACCGCACCCCCTTCCCCCACTCCCCTAATCCGCTCCCCCAACAGCGACTCAGCCTCAAGGCCCACCAGAACTGGCCAATGCTTATTTCAATGAGCTTGTAGATAAAATAAATGATTGAATAACTTCACATGCTGCACTGACCTGTAATGTAGAATACTGGCTAATATAGTAAAGAACAAGAGAACTGAAGAAAAAAGAGCAGACTGACTGACTGTACTGGCTAGAGTAGAATCAAAGAGTGATTTACTGACTACTGGCTAGAGTAGAATCAAAGAGTGATTTACTGACTGACTGTACTGGCTAGAGTAGAATCAAAGAGTGATTGACTGTACTGGCTAGAGCAGAATCAAAGAGTGACTTACTGACTGACTGTACTGGCTAGAGCAGAATCAAAGAGTGATTTACTGACTGACTGTACTGGCTAGAGTAGAATCAAAGAGTGATTTACTGACTGACTGTACTGGCTAGAGTAGAATCAAAGAGTGATTTACTGACTACTGGCTAGAGTAGAATCAAAGAGTGATTTACTGACTGTACTGGCTAGAGTAGAATCAAAGAGTGATTTACTGACTGACTGTACTGGCTAGAGTAGAATCAAAGAGTGATTTACTGACTGACTGTACTGGCTAGAGTAGAATCAAAGAGTGATTTACTGACTACTGGCTAGAGTAGAATCAAATAGTGATTTACTGACTACTGGCTAGAGTAGAATCAAAAGAGTGATTTACTGACTACTGGCTAGAGTAGAATCAGAGTGATTTACTGACTACTGGCTAGAGTAGAATCAAAGAGTGATTTACTGACTAGAGTAGAATCAAAGAGTGATTTACTGACTACTGGCTAGAGTAGAATCAAAGAGTGACTTACTGACTACTGGCTAGAGTAGAATCAAAAGAGTGATTTACTGACTACTGGCTAGAGTAGAATCAAAGAGTGATTTACTGACTGTACTGGCTAGAGTAGAATCAAAGAGTGATTTACTGACTGACTGTACTGGCTAGAGTAGAATCAAAGGGTGATTTACTGACTGACTGTACTGGCTAGAGCAGAATCAAAGAGTGATTTACTGACTGACTGTACTGGCTAGAGCAGAATCAAAGAGTGATTTACTGACTGTACTGGCTAGAGCAGAATCAAAGAGTGATTTACTGACTGTACTGGCTAGAGTAGAATCAAAGAGTGATTTACTGACTGACTGTACTGGCTAGAGCAGAATCAAAGAGTGATTTACTGACTGACTGTACTGGCTAGAGCAGAATCAAAGAGTGATTTACTGACTGTACTGGCTAGAGCAGAATCAAATAGTGATTTACTGACTGTACTGGCTAGAGTACAATCAAAGAGTGATTTACTGACTGACTACTGGCTAGAGTAGAATCAAAGAGTGATTTACTGACTGACTGTACTGGCTAGAGTAGAATCAAAGAGTGATTTACTGACTGACTACTGGCTAGAGTAGAATCAAAGAGTGATTTACTGACTACTGGCTAGAGTAGAATCAGAGTGATTTACTGACTACTGGCTAGAGTAGAATCAAAGAGTGATTTACTGACTACTGGCTAGAGTAGAATCAGAGTGATTTACTGACTACTGGCTAGAGTAGAATCAAAGAGTGATTTACTGACTAGAGTAGAATCAAAGAGTGATTTACTGACTACTGGCTAGAGTAGAATCAAAGAGTGACTTACTGACTACTGGCTAGAGTAGAATCAAAAGAGTGATTTACTGACTACTGGCTAGAGTAGAATCAAAGAGTGATTTACTGACTACTGGCTAGAGTAGAATCAAAGAGTGATTTACTGACTGACTGTACTGGCTAGAGTAGAATCAAAGAGTGATTTACTGACTGACTGTACTGGCTAGAGTAGAATCAAAGAGTGATTTACTGACTGACTGTACTGGCTAGAGTAGAATCAAAGAGTGATTTACTGACTGACTGTACTGGCTAGAGTAGAATCAAAGAGTGATTTACTGACTGAC
>NC_068437.1:54978892-55128892 GCF_023373465.1 Oncorhynchus keta | reverse complement strand
CTTAATTCTGCCTGTGCACCAGAAACGCAACGTTTTTTCGGTCACTGCTTCACTGGATGTTAGTGTGTGTGTGTGTGTGTGTGTGTGTGTGGTCCAGTCACAGATGTTACCGTGTTATTTGTGAAAAGCAAGAAGCTCTTGCCCATTGGATGTCAAACACACACAACCCACCCAGGGTCTACATTACTGATCCCTGGTTGACCTGCTGACAACAGACAATGAAGAAATTAAAGATGAATGCCAGGAAGGAAGAAAAGCCCCCATTCTCCACTCTCGCTCTCTCCTAGGCTCTTAAAGGCTCAGTGCAGTCAAAATCCTGTTTCTTCTGTGTTACCATTATGTACAACAGCTGATAAAACAAACACTGTAAAAGTTATTATTATTAGTGTCATTTTCTGATGATTCTATTTTCCAAAAAGCAACTAACAATTTTTTGATATATATATATATTTTTTTTTAAATTGCGCCGAATACAACAGGTGTTGACTTTACTATGAAATACTTGCTTACGAGCCCCACCGATGCAGAGCTAAAAAAATAGTAGTAATACCATCACACACACGCACACACACACAACAATGTGAAGCTATATACAGGAAATATCAGATCAATGTGCAGATGTACGAGGTATTTGAGCGAGATACGGACTTGAAAAGGTAAAGAAACTTCAGGATAATAAATTAAATAGTAAAGAATGTAGAAGCAGCGAATGAAGAGTAAAAGTGTGTGTGTGTAGTTAGTGTAGGTACACACACAAAAAAGTAGTCAGCCACCAATTGTGCAAGTTCTCCCACTTAAAAAGATGAGAGGCCTGTAATTTATCATCATAGGTACACTTCAACTATGACAGACAAAATGAGAAGAAAAAAAAAATCCAGAAAATCACATTGTCGGATTTGTTAATGAATTTATTAGCAAATTATGGTGGAAAATACGTATTTGGTCACCTACAAACAAGCAAGATTTCTGGCTCTCACAGACCTGTAACAACTTCTTTAAGAGGCTCCTCTGTCCTCCACTCATTACCTGTATTAATAGCACCTGTTTTGAACTTGGTATCAGTATAAAAGACACCTGTCCACAACAGTCACACTCCAAACTCAACTATTTCCAAGACCAAAGAGCTGTCAAAGGACACCAGAAACAAAATTGTAGACCTGCACCAGGCTGGGAAGACTGAACCTGCAATAGGTAAGCAGCTTGGTTTGAAGAAATCAACTGTGGGAGCAATTATTAGGAAATGGAAGACATACAAGACCACTGATAATCTCGCCCGATCTGGGGCTCCACGTAAGATCTCACCCCGTGGGGTCAAAATGATCACAAGAACAGTGAGCAAAAATTCCAGAACCACACAGGGGGACCTAGTGAATGACCTGCAGAGAGCTGGGACCAAAGTAACAAAGCCTACCATCAGTAACACACTACGCCGCCAGGGACTCAAATCCTGCACTGCCAGACGTGTCCCCCTGCTTCAGCCAGTACATGTCCAGGCCCGTCTGAAGTTTGCTAGAGAGCATTTGGATGATCCAGAAGAAGATTGGGAGAATGTCATATGGTGAGATTAAACCAAAATAGAACTTTTTGGTAAAAACTCAACTTGTCGTGTTTGGAGGACAAAGAATGCTGAGTTGCATCCAAAGAACACCATACATACTGTGAAGCATGGGGATTGAAACATCATGCTTTGGGGCTGTTTTTCTGCCAAGGGACCAGGACGACTGATCCGTGTAAAGGAAAGAATGGGGCCATGTATCGTGAGATTGAGTGAAAACATCCATCAGCAAGGGCATTGAAGATGAAACGTGGCTGGGTCTTTCAGCATGACAATGATCCCAAACACACCACCCGGGCAACGAAGGAGTGGCTTCGTAAGAAGCATTTCAAGGTCCTGGAGTGGCCTAGCCAGTCTCCAGATCTCAGGAGGGAGTTGAAAGTCGTGTTGCCCAGCAACAGCCCCAAAACATCACTGCTCTAGAGGAGATCTGCATGGAGGAATGGGCCAAAATACCAGCAAGTGTGTGAAAACCTTGTGAAGACTTACAGAAAACGGTTGACCTCTGTCATTGCCAACAAAGGGTATATAACAAAGTATTGAGAAACTTTGTTTATTGACCAAATACTCATTTTCCACCATAATTTGCAAATACATTTATTAAAAATCCTACAATGTGATTTTCTGTTTTTGGTTGTACTAATTTATTGCCATCGGTGCCTACCGGTATAAGTGCTAGACTGCTTACTGACTGTACACTAACGTTACTGCGTGATTGTCACAGATTTAGTATGCGTTACTAGTTCTCTTAGCTTGGGGACAATGATGTAGGCTGTGTGTAGCAGTTATGACATGGCTTGGAATTTTTTTTTATTTGCCTGGTCACATACAGTTGATGTGTGTGCATTGAAGTCCACAAGCAAAGGGAAAAGGTGAGAGGAGGAGAGTGCATAGATGGGAGAAGGAATACAACGTGGCTGCTATGAAAGTGAATTGTGTTTACGCCTGACCAGGTGTGTATTTATCATGCCGATTCTGTTGAAAAACACGAGGCCAATGGTGACTTTAAAACAGTTACAGAACTGAATGGCTGTGACAGGAGAAAACTGAGGATGGATCAACAACATTGTAGTTGCTCCACAATACTAACCTAAATGACAGAGTGAAAAGAATGAAGCCTGTAAAGAATTTAAAACATATTCCAAAACATGCTTCCTGTTTGCAACAAGGCACTAAAGTAATTCTGCAAAAAAAAAAAAAAAAAATTGGTAAAGCAATTAAATATTTGTATTCAGGACAAAAAGTTGTTTAGGGCAAATCCAATACAACACATTATCGAGTACCACTCCACATATTTTAAACCATAGTGGTGGCTGCATCATGTTATGGGTATGCTTGTAATCGTTAAGGACTGGGGAGTTTTTCAAGATAAAAAGAAACTGAATGGAGATAAGCACAGGCAAAATTCTAGAGATAAACCTGGTTCAGTCTGCTTTCCACCAGACAATGGGAGAAGAATTCACCTTTCAGCAGGACAATAAGCTAAAACACAAAGCCAAATATACAAGAAGTAGCGAGTTTGTTTAGACTAAAATATATGGCAAGACTTGAACATGGTTGTCTAACAAATGATCAACAACCAATTAGCTTGAAGAACTTTGAAAATATATATTTTTTTTAAAAATGGGCAAATATTATACAATCCAGATGTGCAGAGCTCGTAGAGATTTACCCAGAAACACTCACAGCTGTAATCACTGCCGAAGTTGATTCTAACATGTATTGACTCAGGGGTATGAATACCTACTTAAATTAGATATTTATGCATTTAGTTTTCAATACATTTGCAAACATTTCTAAAAACATGTTGTTTTCATTTTGTCATTACGGGGGTATTTTGTGTAGTTTGGTGGGGGGAAAAAACGATTGAATCTATTTTGAATTCAGGCTGTAACAAACTGTGGAATAAATCAAGGGGTATGAAAAGTTTCTGAAGGCACTGACTGTATCTCTCTGTAGCCCTGGATTGTCCATCCATATGTAGTAAGAGTAACACAGGGTGAATTGGCCAATTCGTTGACAACTTTTTGACTTGCTTATATAGACCGGACACTACCGGTTTGCTGAAATGCGTGCGAGAGGGGGAAGTTGGTAACGTGTCTCGAGCACTTTCACGGAGGTGCCGAAACCCCCTATTCTTCTCAACCACTGAGAATGGACGCATATCCGTGGCTATAAAACATCGCTGCAGCTCTTGTCATGGCTTTGATTTCTTTGGCCCGGTCAGAATCAGATGCTTGAATACAGAGACCAAGTTGTTGTTTTTTTTTCTCCAGCGGAGGAAATACTGGGGTGCTGTCGACATGTTTACGGCGACATGTTTGATGTGTTGTCAGCTGCATAAAGTAATCTGGTTGAGCAGAGGTAAATATACCCTCTGCTCCATTGCCGTTTTGATCTACTAGGAAACCAAAATGTTTTCAAACTGGATATCTAAAAACGATGGAGGTTTATTGACCCCACCAGTTGCCATTGTACAGAACTAGTTCCCGGACAGCTTGAAAATGCACCAATTAAGATTTAATTTTTTTTTTGATTACAATGTGCCTATGCGGCTTTAGTCGTTTTAACGGAATAGCCGTTTTCATCTCAGATTTACTCAAGAGGCATATAACACAGCGTAGTCATAGCTTATCGGGTTTTCATTTTATTTTTTTCATTCAAGTTCACAGTGCGAACCAAACAGAGGTCCCCGTACCGAACGGTTCGGTACAAATACGTGTAACGGTACACCCCTAATAGTCGAGAGGGGCAGGTTTGCAATGGGTGAGAGTTTCAGTTTACCACGGTGAGATCACTGTACGGTAAATTGGTTAATAGCCCAATAACAAAGAGCTCCAAACCTCTGCCAGTAATAGCTAGTTTTCAGTTTTCCCTCCCCAGTCAGACCAATCTAAAAGACAGGCCAAGCAAAAGTTTTTCAATTTAAAATGGACATCTATTACAGTAATGTACTTAATTGTTACCAAGAAATTTGATATTTATATAAAAACAGCTGCATTGGGCCTTTAAATCTAAAAAAAAAAAGAAAAGAAAAAAAGAGTTAGTCCATGACGACAGAAACAAACATAAGAAATACCCTGATGAAGACAGAGGTGTCATGAGGACACAGTTCCATACTACACCATTCTGTAACTTCCTACTGTAAAATTGGGGCGGCAGGGTAGCTTAGTGGTTAGAGCGTTGGACTAGTAACTGGAATGTTGCAAGTTCAAACCCCCGAGCTGACAAGGTACAAATCTGTCGTTCTGCCCCTGAACAGGCAGTTAACCCACTGTTCCTAGGCTGTCATTGAAAATAAGAATTTATTCTTAACTGACTTGCCTAGTAAGATAAAGGTATAAAAATGTCTCATGTTTTACTTCGTTTGTACTTTTGTCTGAACTCAAAAAAAAAAAAAAAAAAAAAAAAAAAAAAAAAAAGAGTCAACCTCTCAAGAGCTCTCTCTCCTACCGTTAATGACCTGTTCCCTCACATCCTTAAAGTAACAAACAGAGGTGGGAGCAAGAAATTATAGTCAAACATGTCAAGTCACAATGTCCCGAGTCTCAAGCTTAATGAGTCTATTTCAGGCTACTAGACAGCACTTTTCATTAAATGTTGTCTCCAACATATTTTGATTATGTAATACAGTAAATTAAATCAATTATGACATACCAAAAAGACCACTAGACCTATGCTAGTAATCATTACTTAATGCCCCATTGCAAACTAAAAACGGTTCATATTCTTGATCACTAAACAATTTCTTTGGAGGTGCATACTTCTAGAATTATGGCAATCCTCCCTCCGTACAATTTGACGTTTGCGATACACACGATTCTATACAGGTCCTTGCAAACGTTTTCACAACCCTTGGATTCCTTCAAACGGTATTGTCACAAAGTTAATTTAAAATTAATCCAACTTAAATGAATTCTAATTAAAGTGGAATGTGAAAGTGGAAGGAAAATGGTACATTAATAAAAAATAAAAAAAATGTAATACAAAATAAATAACGCAAATATAGTCGTTGATGAAATATTCCCCCCTCCCTGACTCAATACGTGTTCGAGACACATTTGGCATACATTACAGCTGTGAGTCTTCTTGGGTAAGTCTAAGAGATTTGTATACCCATTATCCTTTACAACATTTTCTTGCAAAGGTGGCCACTGGAAAATGTCCCTGTCTTCTTGGTAGGAAACTCCAGTGTAGATGTGGCCTTCTGTTTTAAGGTTATTGTCCAGCTGAAAGGTGAATTCCTCTCACAGAGTCTGATGGAAAGCAGACCGAAGTAAGTTTAACCTCTAGGATTGTGTCTTTTGCTTAGCTCCATCCCATTTATTCTTATCCTGAAAATCTCCCCGGTATTTGCGGATGTCAAGCATTCCCATGCAAAGACAACCATGCTTGAAAAAACAAAACAAAAGTGGGGGGAAAGGAGGAGGCAGTTACTCAGTGATGTGTTGCGTTTGTCCCCTGGGGCGACAGGGTAGCCTAGTGGTTAGAGCGTTGGACTAGTAACCGGAAGGTTGCGAGTTCAAACCCCCGAGCTGACAAGGTACAAATCTGTCGTTCTGCCCCTGAACAGGCAGTTAACCCACTGTTCCCAGGCCGTCATTGAAAATAAGAATGTGTTCTTAACTGACTTGCCTAGTTAAATAAAGGTACAATTAAATTTTAAAAAACTATAGGGCTTTGCATTTAGGCCAAAACGTGTATTCCTATGCAGTGTTTTTCATTTAGTGCCTTGGTCGCATGAATGTTTAGAAATATTTGTATTGCTCTTTTCGCTCTGTCATTCAGGTCTTTATTGTGTAGTTGATCCTCTCCCCCATTGAACTCTGTAGGCGTTTTTTTAAACAACCAATGGTAACATCCCCTGAGCGGTTTCATCCCTGTCCTGCAACTCAGTTCAGAAGGACGACTGGATCTCGGATGTGTCTGGGTGGTTTAATACATCATCCACAGCCTAATTATTAACTTGACCAAGGCTTAAAGCGATATTCAGTCTGATCTGTTATGGTTACCAATCACTGCCCTTTTATGCGGCTTTCATTGAACCGGTGCTTGAAATTCAATACTTGACTGAGGGACCTTACAGTGTATTCAGTAAGTATTCAGGCCCAGTCACTTTTATAACACTTACGTTAGACTTATTATAAAATGGGTTCAATTGTTCCCCCTCTTCAATCTACACACACTACTCCATAATGACAAAGCAAAAACAGGTGGACATTTCTGCTAATTTATAAAATAATATATATATTTATAAAATAAATTAATATATATATAAATCACATTTACATAAGTATTCAGACCTTTCACTCAGTACTTTGTTGAAGCATTTTCGGCAGCAATTCCGGCCAAGTCTTCTTGGGTTTGACGCTACAAGCTTGGCACACCTGTATTTGGGGTGTTTCTCCCATTCTCCTCTGCAGATCCTCTCAAGCACTGTCAGGCTGGATGGGGAGCGTCGCTGCACAGCTATTTTCAGGTCTCTCCAGAGATGTTCGATCGGGTTCAAGTCCAGGATCTGCCTGGGCCACTCAAGAACAAATCAGAGACTTGTCCCGAACCCACTCCTATATTGTCTTGGCTGGGTGCTTAGGGTGGTTGCCCTGTTGGAAGGTGACCCTTCACCCCAAGTTTGAGTGCTCGGGAGCAGGTTTTCATCGGGGATCTCTGTACATTGCTCCGTTCATCTTTCCCTCGATCCCGACTAGTCTCCCAGTCGCCGCCACTGAAAAACATCCCCACAGCATGACGCTGCCACCACCTTGCTTCACTGTACGGATAGTGCCTGGTTTCCTCCAGACATGAAGCTTGGCATTGAGGCCAGAGTTCAATCTTGTTTTCATAATACCAGAGAATCTTGTTTTTCATGGTCAGAGTCCTTAAGGTGCCTTTTAACAAACTCAAAGCAGGCGTTCATGTTCTTTTTTTAGGAGTGGCTTCGGTCTAGTCACTACCATAAAGGCCTGATTGGTTGGAGTACTGTAGAGATGGGAGAATGTTCCAGAAGGACATCTCCACAGATGAACTCTGGAGCTCTGTCAGAATGACCATCAGGCTCTTGGTCACCTCCCTGACCAAGGCCCTGCTCCCAGGATTGCTCAGTTTGGCCGAGCGGCCAGCTCTAGGAAGAGTCTTGGTGGTTGCAAACTTCTTCCATTTAAGAATTATGGGAGGCCAGTGTTCTTGGGGACCTTCAATGCTGCAGACATTTTTTGGCGTAGGTATTAATGCCTCTGTGTAGCCGTTAGCAATTATGCTAACGACAAGCTTCTGGTTGATGGAAAGGCTTCCCCCAACACCTTCTCAACTAAATGTTATCTACAAGTAGCCTATGCATACTTGGCATAATGCATCAATCCAGGGTATTTTGTTTGGAAAACTCTAATCACGTGCCTTTCAAAAACACCACTAAACAGCCTCTTGCTAGGTGGACACTAGCAATTATTTTTTCACCATACCTCGAGATTGGTCTCCTGATGTGGACATATAAAACATCCAATTTTGTTGTTTTTCCTATTAAGAAAAAAAAGTGGATGGGAGAGAGAGCAGAAAAACTGGGAAAATTATGAAACCTGAAAATACAAACCAGCAGGCCAGGCCAGCATGCAGTGATGTCTGAGCCTCTGGGACAGCCATGCTACTGTTGGCAGACCAGCAACAGAGCCCAGACACTGACTCTGAACCATCTCAGCTATCACTGCAGTACAGTTGTGTCAAGTTGGCTGTATGTCCTTTGGGTGGTGGACCATTCTTGATACAAAACAGGAAACTGTTGAGCGTGAAAAACCCAGCAACATTGCTTTTCAAATAGAAAGGTTTAGAAGTGTGTGTGTGTGTGTGTGTGTGTGCACAGAAAGTATTCAGACCCATTCACTTTTTGTTTCGTTACAGACTTATTCAAAATGGATTAAATTGTTTGAAAAGGGGAAGGGGTCTGAATACTTCCCGAATGCACCGTATACAGTATAGACGTGTGCATCTGACGGTTCTGACTTAAAATATATATGGACGACTACCCAGGTGTCTGTGGTTAGACTGTAAACTCTCTTTACAGACTCACATTAAACATCTCCAGTCCAAAATTAAATCGAGAATCGGCTTCCTATTTCGCAACAAAGCATCCTTCACTCATGCTGCCAAACATACCCTCGTAAAACTGACCATCCTACCAAATCCTCGACGATGTCATTTATAAAAAAAAAAAAGCTTCCAATAAATTGGATGTAGTGCTATCACAGTGCCATCCGTTTTGTCACCCAAGGCCCATATACCACCCACCACTGCGACATGTATGCTCTCGTCGCCAAACACACTGGCTCCAGGTCATCTGTAAGTCTTTGCTAGGTAAAGCTCCACCTTACCTCAGTTCACTACAACACCCACCCGTAGCACACGTTCCAGCAGGTACATCTCACTGGTCATCCCCAAAGCCAACACCTCCTTTGGCCGCCGAACAGCGAGAACAAAAACCACAGAAAACTTAAATCTACCGTCAAACACTATTGGTTTATTTTTAAACACACGGTAAAGAGGGGGCGAGAAAAGGGGCTGAGCTGGACCCAAGGAAAGAAAGAAATATCCCAAAACACCCCTAAGCTAGATGCTTCAATACAGCTAACTACCTAACCAATCAAATACAGCGGGTGGTCCGCCCTGTTCAAACTAGGGTACTTAGACAAAGTATTCCTACGTGTAGAGTAGGTCCATGGGCGACTTGGCTTGGTACCTCCTTTCGCCACCATCAAACAAACACCATAACAAAACTCACAGGATAACAGACAAAGTGGCATGTAAAAACAAAAGAGATATCTCTGCATACAAAAAAAGAGAGAGAGAGAGAGAGACATGGGGGAAACAATAGAATGGCTTTTTAAACCAAGGGAAAGGGGATGTGATTGGGTAATGGAAACAGGAGGAGGTGTGTCTTCAGATGAATGACTTGATTGGGGAATGATGATTGGTGACACCTGTGAATAGTGGAGAAGAAAATACACACAGGATACACACACAGGATACCTGTATCCGTAAACACTAACTTTAAACATCAGTTATCTGAGCAGCTCACTGATCACTGCAGCTGTACACAGCCAATCAGTAAATAGCACATCCTACCTCATGCCCATATTGTTTTTATTTACTTTTTTTTTGTTGCTCTTTCGCACACCAGTATTTATACTTGCACATCATCATCTGCACATCTATCACTCCAGTGTTCATTCACTACTATGGCCTATTTATTGCCTTACCTCCTTACTCCATTTGCACACACTGTATAAAGACTTTTTCTATTGTGTTATTGACTGTACTTTTGTTTATCCTGTGTGTAACTCTGTTCTTTTTTGCTTTATCTTGGCCAGGTCACAGTTGTAAATGAGAACTCAACTGGCCTACCTGGTTAAATAAAGGTGAAATTATACAAATTAAAATCTATCCGTGCGTCTCTGGGATGAC
This sequence comes from Oncorhynchus keta, assembly GCF_023373465.1. Lineage (NCBI taxonomy): Eukaryota > Metazoa > Chordata > Actinopteri > Salmoniformes > Salmonidae > Oncorhynchus > Oncorhynchus keta. The sequence goes on along the minus strand of NC_068437.1, from coordinate 55,118,886 downwards.
TGAGGGCTCAGGGCTGAGTGGCTCCCTGCACTGCATCAGTAGCCCATCATAGCCGACTCTAGAGGCCGATCTGAATCTCAAACATCTGCAGTACTGCACTTCCTTTCCACTGTGAGAGATTAACAGTGAGAGATGCCAACCACAATCTCAACCAGTCGTCCTGTGTGGCTTCCTTTGTAAGCGCTAGAACAAAAAGGTTATGAGTTTCATTTCCACAGGGATTACGAAACTAAAAATAGCTGTATCACTGTACCGTAAGTCACTTTGAATGCAGACAACACAACAGAAAGACCAAATGAATGTCAACCATAGGCTACCACTGCCAGATACTTCCATCTACTCAACACCCAACCATTTCCATGAAGATAAAAACCTCTCTGCAGCTCCACACCATCAACAGAACCCCCCCCGGGGCAAACGCCAAAACACAACACCTACCACTGAGATAAGCCTATCTTCTATATCCAACCATTTAAAAATCAGACTCACTGTTGCAGAAAATGCATCGTAGTCCACTGAGCAATATATATTCATGTGGGTATCATAGTCCACTGAGCAATATATATTCATGTGGGTATCGTAGTCCACTATATTTTACACGTGGTGAGCTCAGACTCCATTAGAATCTACAACATTATGATAATCATGTTGACAAGTGCCTCATTGGCTGGTTCCCATTCCAAGAAAATTCTGCCTTCAGGATCCCCTTTGACAAAGACTGTTCCTCACAGATCTCTAAGGATTTAAAGCTGCAATCAGTAGTTGAAACAAAGCATTCTCCCGGTCACTGTTTTGGTGAGGGATGGGGCTGGAGAAATGTAACCGCAATCAAATTTAAAAATCGGCACAGAGCTATGGATGCAGGATATCAAAAAGTATAGTTTTAATATTGAGGCTATACAGTGTTTGTTTAAATTCACTTTGTTCACAAACATTGGAGTAAAAAAAAGCTTATATGATATTTTGGGTTCTGATGGAGTGTGATAGGTGAACTAAAAAATGCATCATTAACTATATTCTTCAAGAATTAAAAAGGTTACGTATCATTAATTTATAAAAATCCCAAAATGCCCATTTAATATTTGCAGCAGCAAGATGGAGGACATTTGTCAATAGATTATAATAATAATCTCCCTGGTCAAATAGCCCTTACTAAGCCTAGAGGTGTGTTGGGTCATTGTCCTGTTGAAAAAAACTAAATGATAGCACAAACCAGACAAGATGATGCATCACTGCAGAATGCTGTGGTAGCCATGCTGGTTAAGTGTGCCTTGAATTAGAAAATAAAATCACTGTGTGTTACCAGCAAAGCACCTCCTCCTCCATGCTTCACAGTGGGAACCACACATGCGGAGATCATCCGTTCACCTACTCTGCGTCACAAAGACATGGAGGTTGGAACCAAAATCCAAAATTTGGACTCATTAGACTAAAGGACAGATTTCCACCGGTCTAATGTACATTGCTTATGTTTCTTGAGCCAATCGAGTCTCTTCGTCTTATTGGTGTTCTTTAGTAGTGGTTTCTTTGCAGCAATTCGACCATGAAAGCCTGATTCACCCAGTCTCCTCTGAACAGTTGATGTTGAGATGTGTTACTTGAATCCTGTGAAGCATTTCTTTGGGCTGCAATCTGAGGTGCAGTTAACTCTAATGAACTTATCCTCTGCAGCAGAGGTAACTCTGAGTCTTCCTTTCCTGTGGCGGTCCTCATGAAAGCCAGTTTCGTCACAGCGCTTGATGGTTTTTGCGACTTCACTTGAATGAACTTTCAAAGTTCTTGAAATTTTCCGGTTTGACTGACCTTCATGTCTTAAAGTAATGATGGACTGTCATTTCTCTTTGCTTATTTGAACTGTTCTTGCCATATGGACATGGTCTTTTACCAAACAGGGCCATCGTCTGTATACCAACACCACCTTGTCAAAACAACTGATTGGCTCAAACACATTAAGGAAAGAAATTCCACAAATGAACTTAAAGCACGCCTGTTAATTGAAATGCATTCCAGGTGACTACCTCATGAAGCTGGTTGAGAGAATGCCAATAGTGTGCAAAGCTGTCATCAAGGCAAAAGGTGGCTATTTTAAGAATGTCAAAATATAAAATACATTTAGATTAACACTTTTGGTTACTACATGATTCCATGCATTTTTTTGGTGTGTTTTTTTCCATTGAGGTCTTCGCTATTATTCTACAATGTAGAAAATAGTAAAAAATAAAGAAAAACCCTTGAATGTGTCAGTGGTGCTAACGCCAGTTGATGCTAACGCCAGTTGATGCTAACGCCAGTTGATGCTAACGCCAGTTGATGCTAACGCTAGTTAGCATTGGGTCGCAAACACAGCCAAATTCCTTCATATTGCACACGGAGACATGAAAATGGTATCCATTTCTACTTGGGAGATTCTTTCTGTAAGTAGAAAGAATCTCACCAGTAGCTCTTTTTAAAAACAGCTAACGAAAGACACCATCTTCACAGACGCTTGCAATAACCATCTTAGCTCCGCGGCCCAAACCAGCTCAGCTATGTCGTATCAACAAATCTCAACGATGAATCCTTAGCTCCATGGGAGCCGAGAAAGGAAAGTCTCCCCGTCATGTCTATCTAACAAGATGAACGATCATCCATATTGACGATCCTTATGATTCATTCCTGACCCGGAAGGACGATTTGGTGGTAGGGTTCATTAGGTATTAAATAGTACACTTATGCAGCTAGGGCTGGAAATTAGGGATGCACGATATATCGGTTAACATATCGGTATCGGCCGATATTAGCGAGAAATGCCAACAGTGGTGAGACAACTCAAAAGGTGAAAACCATTAAAGATAAGGGTAATAAATTCCATTGACAATCAACTGTTCTCTGTTGTGGGTGGATGTTGGCTTTCGCCGACTGGTCAAGAACACACACTACCAAGTGAGCTATTTTTCAGATGTAGCCCTACCGGAGTTACACAGTAATAGCGTCACTGCTATTAGCTTCACTGTAACGAACCTCGTCTGTCGTTTGAATAGAGTCAGACCGAAATGCAGCGTGTAGGTTACTCATGACTTTTAATGAAGATAATGCGGTACATGAAATAACTGAAAATACAAAAACAACAAACGAGTGAAACTAATACAGCCTATCTGGTGACTAACACAGAGACAGGTACAATCACCCACAAAATACAACGCGCACTCAGGCTGCCTAAATACGGTTCCCAATCAGAGACAACGAGAATCAGCTGACTCCAATTAGGAATCGCCTCAGGCAGCCAAGCCTAACTAGACACACCCCTAATAATACACACTCCCAATAAATACAACCCCAATACGAAATACAACATATAAACCCATGTCACACCCTGGCCTACCCAAACATATAACAAAAACACAAGATACAATGACCAAGGCGTGACATTCACGACATAGATACTATGGAACGCCGTTTGGGTCTTTGTGTGTCAAAAAGATACAGTAGTACCGTCAAAGCTGTACAAAAAAAACAAACAAACAAAAACAATGCAAACAAGCAAACACCGTCCACGTAACGATGTATGCCGTGTTGGTAATAAAGCATCATTTGTTCGACCACAACTTCTAGGGGAGCTAGCTTTAGTTTGGTACCTAGCTAGCACTAATACAACCAGCCTGAAAACAATTAATAGAAAATGCAGTCATTTTCATTATTCTTAGCAATGTTTTAGGAATCCTCGTGAGTAAGTATTAGCTAGGTTGCCACTTGGTTGTTCGCCTATTGAAATTGTACTTCAGTTCATGAAAATAAATAGCTCGCCAACTACTTATCCCTGTTGCCCAAAGCTAACATTATAAAAATCAGCCAGCTAGCTTCATCTGGGCTAGTGAGGCTTGACCAAACTGGGTTGTGAAGCTGGCCACATTTTTTTCTTCAAAATAAAAGTATGTCATTGGCACTGATGCAAATGAATACAAAATAGTAGAATTATGCCTTACTTTTATTTTGAAGGCTAACTGCAAAGTCTACTATTGTGGCGAGCTTCACATAGATGGGTCCGACTTTATAAAATAAGGTTATTTTAGATGATGACACCTAGATTGTCGTTTTTGCTATGTTTTTGGGGTAGAACATCGTTTGCATCCATCAGCGAGCTAGCGTTTATTTTTTTTATGACCAGCACTGTAGGTGCGCAGACAACTGCACCAGCATCATAGCATAGGTATCAATGAATCGTTGTGACAAATGAAATACAAGTGATAGTGTAATGAATGTGTAATAACTACATCAATTATGAACACATTAAATTATTATGTGACGTGCAACCATTCAGGTCCTGATTGGTCAACAGGCAGTCATTCAGGTCCTGATTGGTCAACAGGCAGTCATTCAGGTCCTGATTGGTCAACAGGCAGTCATTCAGGTCCTGATTGGTCAACAGGCAGTCATTCAGGTCCTGATTGGTCAACAGGCAGTCATTCAGGTCCTGATTGGTCAACAGGCAGTCATTCAGGTCCTGATTGGTCAACAGGCAGTCATTCAGGTCCTGATTGGTCAACAGGCAGTCATTCAGGTCCTGATTGGTCAACAGGCTTATTTGAGACGTCAAATAGTGTTATTTGACACGCAAACGGTGTTCCATAGAAATCCTGGTTGAGAATGAAACGACTGAACAATGAAACAGCACAGCAAGTAAGTGAAAGAAAAAAGGTTTTGATGATGTTTTACTGGTCATGGGGACATGAGTAAATGCCAACAAACATAACTTTTTTAATTATTTACAATGACGGCCCGGATGACGATGTGCGCAGCCCTAGGGGCTCCCAATAACAGCCGGATGTGACACAGCCTGGATTCGAACCAGGGACTGTAGTGACGCCTCTTGCACTGAGATGCAGTGCCTTAGACCGCTGCATCCATGTGTGTGTGTTAACTATTTAACTGTACTAGAAAAAAAACGTACATTTTTTTAGTGTATTTTTAAAGGCAGCAAAAACTTTAAATATCTGTATTGGTTTTTTTTTTGGCAAGGAAAATAACAGATATCGGTATATCGACCAGAAATATCACATCAGTGCATCACTACTGGAAATTGCTAGAGATCTCACGTTAGGATATTATCAACAATGTTTAGGTGCCGATACAATACGTATATGAGATTCTCAATGTATTGTGATTTGAATGACACACACACAACCCATGTCTCAATTGCCTTAAGATTGAAAAAAAATATATATATATATATATCTTTATCCTTCTTTAACCTGTCTCCTCCTTCTCTCATCTACACTGATTGAAGTGGATTTAACAAGTGACATCAATAAGTGATCATAGCTTTCACCTGTATTCACCTGGTCAGTCTGTCATGGAAAGAGCACGTGGACCACGTGTCAAACTCATTCCACGGAGGGCCGAGTGTCTGCAGGGTTTTCGTACTTGATTGATGAATTAAGATCACTAATTACTAAAAGGAACTCCCTTCACCTGGTTGTCTAGGTCTTAATTGAAAAGGAAAAAACAAAAACCTCGGTCTTCCGTGGAATGATTTTGACACACCTGATGTAGAAGCGGAGATGTGATTGGAGCCAACGTCGACCAATCACGAAACACACCAGGCCTGTTTTCCCAGACACAGAGATTCTCAGTTGAAAGTGCTTTATTTTTTAGTCCAAGAATTGGCTTATATTAAAATAATTTGTGTCCCTTTCAGGAAAATGTCTTAATATGTCTCCGGAAACACAAACCAGCCCCCCTTGACTTAGCCTTTGTTTACAGGTCCAATGTTTACTGTGATGGAACCGTTGTCATGGGCGAAGAAAGGTTAAGGAGGGTGTTAGTTTCCCTAGGAGCAGGAAAACAGGAGACTACTGTTTGGCTCGCAACACAATCCCTGTGTTCAGTCAGCTGACTTTTATGTAGCCGTTCGGCTTTTATACAAACCACACGCACACACACACACACACACACACACACACACACACACACGGAACAGAGAAATATTCCACTTTCAACAACTTCTCTTGCCAGGCATCTACTGTATACAGATGAGAGCAGCGATAGTTCCAGTAGCATCTCTATGTACAATATGCCAACATATCGCTACAGAACCAAGTCACACGTCTCTCTCTACACATCAGTTCAATTTGTATTTAAAAACACTAGTTGTGTGTCCACAGACCTGTAGAAACTAGGGAGTGTTCTAATGCTCACATTAGGAGAGAGAGAGAGAGAGAGAGAGAGAGACAGGAGGACACCCATCGAAACACACCCAAATAGTATGGTCCCTGACTTTTACAGAGCAGGTCAAACCTACTAGGTTGCTTCAAGAAGTAGGGGGGTGATCTTCGCACGCACACACAGGAAAGAGGCAGCTTTCCCTGGCATGGTGTCTATTATTAAAAATAATTCTGACTTCAATCTCAAAAAAACTGCATACAGGGACAATACCCACACAGTCCCCGACATGCATCGGACACCCACGCAGTCCCCGACATGCATCGGACACCCACACAGTCCCCGACATGCATCGGACACCCACACAGTCCCCGACATGCATCGGACACCCACACAGTCCCCGACATGCATCGGACACCCACACAGTCCCCGACATGCATCGGACACCCACCCAGTCCCCGACATGCATCGGACACCCACGCAGTCCCCGACATGCATCGGACACCCATACAGTCCCTATTCTCTTCCTCCTTCTGCAAGAGTGAATATACCATTCTGCCATGAAAGAGCTTGAAGCAATACTATTATTGGCCACCCCTCAGTCCCTCCTACCCGCCCCAGTCCCTCCTACCCGCCCCAGTCCCTCCTACCCGCCCCAGTCCCTCCTACTATATCCTTCCATTTGTCAAAGGGAAAGTTCATTTTCAGCTATTTTTTAAATCACTTTAAAACAGCTTTTTCTTATAATGGTTTAGAAGCAATCAATGTTCATTTTTGTACTAAAAAAAAGTTTTTTTTTTTCCCCCTCTCCTTTTAAGTATGGTTGGTCATGTTCAGTTCACACACATTGACAGATCGTGTTGAAACACGAAGAGGAATGACTGAACAACAAGCAGAGAAATGTTCTATCGGCTAGGCTATGGTAACACATTAACCCCATCAGTAGCGAGATCCCAGCAAAAAAAAAAAATAGTATTTTCATTTATCTGCATATCCAGCCTTTATATTGAGCCTCACAATGAGGTGTTTTACCATGTTCTTTAAAGGACAACCAGGACTACAAGTAGAACACAAAACTATTGGACATAAACTGTTGCATTTATGAGTTTTACTGAATTTCTTTTTTTTTTTTTATTAAAACACAACTAAGGTCTGCCTAAGCAAAACCCTGATATGAATGATGTAAGCACAGAAAATGTTTGCTCAGTGGGAAATTAATATCCAACTAGTCAGTGACGACTGTGTGGCGTTTGGAGTTTGTGACAGAAACTACGTGAGTTTATTACAGTATTATAGACACTATGTCCTGGGATTTACTATAGTCTTCTATGTAGAAGAACCCCTTACAGTATTATAGACACTATGACCTGGGATGTCCTATGATCTATGTAGAATAACCCCTTACAGTATTATAGACACTATGTCCTAGGATGTCCTATGATCTTCTATGTAGAATAACCCCTTACAGTATTATAGACACTATGACCTGGGATTTACTATGGTCTATGTAGAAGAAGCCCTTACAGTATTATAGACACTATGTCCTGGGATGTCTTATGATCTTCTATGTAGAAGAACCCCTTACAGTATTATAGACACTATGACCTGGGATTTACTATTGTCTATGTAGAAGAACCCCTTACCTTCGAATGACATTTGTGTAGCATCATAGAGCAAAACAGTCTCAGCTTTTTACAGATGGCTTATAGTAATTTGTAGTTAAAACCAGTCAGTTAAAACCAGTCGGAAGTTTTTGTATAAAAAGATTTGGGGCCCCGGGCCCCTTCGGAATCCACCCTTGGCTCAAAGTTGTAGCTCAGCCCCCGTTAATCACACAGACCAATGGCTCAAACAGTTGTAGCTCAGCCCCCGTTATTCACACGGACCAATGGCTCAAACACAGTTGTAGCTCAGCCCCCGTTATTCACACGGACCAATGGCTCAAACACAGTTGTAGCTCAGCCCCCGTTAATCACACGGACCATCGTACAAACCGCAAAACATGTGAAGTCTGCGGGGTTCCTCAAAACTTCTTCCTTAGTTCTTACTTCTTCCTTACTTCTTCCTTATTTTGTTGTTGAGAGACACGACTTACCTACAACTTGTGTTTAAAAATGCAAAATAAATCAGCAAAATTGATATACCCTAGGTGTGCGTGCAAACCTAAAACAAAACATTGGCATTCATATTAGATTTTGATTTGTGGAGAGGGGGGCTGTAGCATCTAAAGACTGGATTTAAGTTTTTTTTGTTCACTGCTCGGTGATGCAAACAGCGATTCTCTAATCAGACAGGTCTGCCGATTACGGATGTAGCGTCGGACTCAGGACACACGCTGCTAGCAGGTAGACTACAGTCATTCAGCTGAAAATGCTCAACTCCACAACGAGTACAGCACATCTCAATGGAGTTGAGTGGCAATGACTTTTGGCAGAGTATACCTCCCGACTACATTGAATCAGTAAAATTATTTAATGCGTACTTTCTACCTAGGTTTGTCCTGTATAAAATAGGTTATTTTCTTCGGGTGCTGCAATACATCGTTTAATTTTTTTATTTTTCATTAAATCAATGCGCTGTGTTATCCACTGTTTTCCAATGGCGTATGTCAATCGGTAGAGTAAGTTCAAAGGTCCTTTTATTCAAAACTTTACTTTAGTTTTTTGCAGTACTACACAGAGGTGTATTAGGCCACGTAGCCTGCAGAGTTGACTCCGCAAAGCAGACGGAACCATTTTCTTGTTTTTAAAATGTATAGATAGCCAGCCAGGGGCACTGTCCAACATTATTTACAACAGACGCATATGTTCAGTAAGTCTTCCAGGCCAGAGGCAGTGGGGATGACCACGTGTTCAGTAAGTCTTCCAGGCCAGAGGCAGTGGGGATGACCACGTGTTCAGTAAGTCTTCCAGGCCAGAGGCAGTGGGGATGACCACGTGTTCAGTAAGTCTTCCAGGCCAGAGGCAGTGGGGATGACCACGTGTTAAGTAAGTCTTCCAGGCCAGAGGCAGTGGGGATGACCACGTGTTCAGTAAGTCTTCCAGGCCAGAGGCAGTGGGGATGACCACGTGTTCAGTAAGTCTTCCAGGTCAGAGGCAGTGGGGATGACCACGTGTTCAGTAAGTCTTCCAGGCCAGAGGCAGTGGGGATGACCACGTGTTCAGTAAGTCTTCCAGGCCAGAGGCAGTGGGGATGACCACGTGTTCAGTAAGTCTTCCCCTAAAAACAAAGTAGTACTTTCAAGTATTTTTGCCACTGCTTAAACCAGTAAACACGGGAGTCAGAAAGCCAGGCCAGAGGCAGTAGGGATGACCACGTGTTCAGTAAGTCTTCCAAGCCAGAGGCAGTGGGGATGACCACGTGTTCAGTAAGTCTTCCAGGCCAGAGGCAGTGGGGATGACCACGTGTTCAGTAAGTCTTCCAGGCCAGAGGCAGTGGGGATGACCACGTGTTCAGTAAGTCTTCCAGGCCAGAGGCAGTGGGGATGACCACGTGTTCAGTAAGTCTTCCAGGCCAGAGGCAGTGGGGATGACCACGTGTTCAGTAAGTCTTCCAGGCCAGAGGCAGTGGGGATGACCACGTGTTCAGTAAGTCTTCCAGGCCAGAGGCAGTGGGGATGACCACGTGTTCAGTAAGTCTTCCAGGCCAGAGGCAGTGGGGATGACCACGTGTTCTCTTGATAAATGCTTGAATTAGACCCTTTTCCTGTCCTGCTCAACATTCAAAATGTAACGAGTACTTTTGGTTGTCTGGGAAAATGTATGGAGTCAGTATTTTCATTAAGAATGTGGTGAAGTAAAAGTTGTCAAAATAAATAGTCATGTGCAGATATCCCCAAAATAAATAGTAACGTGCAGATATCCCCAAAAACAAAGTAGTACTTTCAAGTATTTTTACACCACTGCTTAAAACCAGTAAACAAATTGATGTCATTTCAAATCAAATCAAATGTTATTTGTCACATACACATGGTTAGCAGATGTTAATGCGGGTGTAGCGAAATGCTTGTGCTTCTAGTTCCGACAATGCAGTAATAACCAACAAGTAATCTAGCTAACAATTCTACAACTACTACCTTATACACACAAGTGTAAAGGGATAAAGAATATGTACATAAAGATATATGAATGAGTGATGGTACAGAGCGGCATAGGCAAGATGCAGTAGATGGTATCGAGTACAGTATATACATATGAGATGAGTATGTAAACAAAGTGGCATAGTTTAAAGTGGCTAGTGATACATGTATTACATAAAGATTAATAGATGATATAGAGTACAGTATATACGTATACATATGAGAAATAATGTACGGTATGTAAACATTATATTAAGTAGCATTGTTTAAAGTGGCTAGTCATATATTTTACATCGATTCCCATCAAATCCCATTATTAAAGTGGCTGGAGTTGAGTCAGTGTGTTGGCAGCAGCCACTCAATGTTAGGAAAATCTCCCCTGTCCCTAACAGGATCTATGCAAGCAGCACTCCCTGGCCATGCTAGCCTCGAACTCCTGTTCGCCCTCACCTGAGGGCCCTCAAGGTAGCTATCAACAACCAGTCAGCCAATCCAGTAGCGGTTGGAAGCTATAGCCAACTTCGATTGGTCAATATCAACGCGATGTCGTAGAATATGAGTCAAAACTTCAGTCGCCCCCCCCCCCCCAACTTCAGTCCTGCGGTGTACAACTCCCTCCCTCAACGGTCCCTCGCCCACTTCATTGAAAATGAATGGGGCTCCGTTGTGTTATCGCCACCAAACGTGCTAGATGGGTTTTCAGTGTAATCGTTTTCGCTCCTTAAGTGAGGCAGAAATGAAAGAGAACTTTAGCGATGTCAAAGTTGATGATGCGTTAATTCCACCGATGCTTATCAGAATGTAATACAATGCTTTATTTAGTAGGTTATTCTAAAGAGCATCAAGTAATGACAGAAGGTTAGATGCATACATGCAGCTTATTATATACAAATGTACTAATTGCCTACCTAATGTCGGGATTTTTTTTCCCCCGCAAACCTGTCAAAAAAAAAAAAAAATCGTTCCGCTGTCCCTGGCCAAATTAGGAATATTATGTTTATTCATAGGTGCAGGGATACTTGTGAGCGGGATATCAAGAGTGCTGATCAATTTATCCGGAAGAAGACCTTAACCGGTGTATGAGCGATTATCGGGAATATTGGTGGTGACTGTTTCATCGAGGAATAATCAGAAGTGTCAAATGGACAAGCGTCGTTGAATTAACCAATGCGTGATTCTTGAAATTCTATCAAAACACACATTCCACCAGACGCTACATAATTAACTCATTTTGCCCTCAATCTACCAATTAAAAATATTGTTTATTTGTCCAGAGAAGTTAATATATCTTTCAAATTTTTAAAAAAGACATTCAACTACACAAACCGACTGTTCAACTAAACCGAGTTAGTGCTAAATAAAAATAACACGCAAAGAAATGTTTGAGCGAAACAAACTGAAGTTCATGTGTACTTACAGTACAGCAAGCGAAGACAATCCAGAGTTTTCCTTTCACTGGTATTCGAACAGCAGCTTTTGAGCTGTGCTCAATGGGTTTGCAAACAGTGGGGTGGAGAATCCGAAGGATGTATGCAGGTACCGTAATGGGAGGTACGCACAAGGGAGCGCAGTTTCATTACCGTAATATGTAGACTACTCGTTGCCCGAGTAGGTTTTTCATAAACCCCGTCTTATTTTGAGAAAGGCAAATCACTATACAAACATATAGCTATGCTATTTTATTAGGGAATTAACTAATCAACCAATCAAAAACATTTTTACATCAGCAGTTGTCACAGTGCCAGCCTAAAACCCTAAAGAGCCAGCAATGCAGGTGTACTGTAGAAGCACGGTCCTCTCTTGGCTGTGCGTGGTGGAGGTTTTAAGAGCCAGTGGCGACCAGTCATTCATGGCAGAGTTGATCTGTTTAGAGCCCCACCTGTTTTGAGCCCCACCTGTTGAGAGCCCCACCTGTTTTGAGCCCCACCTGTTTTGAGCCCCACCTGTTTTGAGCCCCACCTGTTTAGAGCCCCACCTGTTTTGAGCCCCACCTGTTTTGAGCCCCACCTGTTTAGAGCCCCACCTGTTTTGAGCCCCACCTGTTTTGAGCCCCACCTGTTTAGAGCCCCACCTGTTTAGAGCCCCACCTGTTTTGAGCCCCACCTGTTTAGAGCCCCACCTGTTTTGAGCCCCACCTGTTTTGAGCCCCACCTGTTTAGAGCCCCACCTGTTTAGAGCCCCACCTGTTTTGAGCCCCACCTGTTTTGAGCCCCACCTGTTTTGAGCCCCACCTGTTTAGAGCCCCACCTGTTTAGAGCCCCACCTGTTTTGAGCCCCACCTGTTTTGAGCCCCACCTGTTTTGAGCCCCACCTGTTTTGAGCCCCACCTGTTTAGAGCCCCACCTGTTTAGAGCCCCACCTGTTTTGAGCCCCACCTGTTTTGAGCCCCACCTGTTTAGAGCCCCACCTGTTTAGAGCCCCACCTGTTTAGAGCCCCACCTGTTTTGAGCCCCACCTGTTTAGAGCCCCACCTGTTTAGAGCCCCACCTGTTTTGAGCCCCACCTGTTTTGAGCCCCACCTGTTTAGAGCCCCACCTGTTTTGAGCCCCACCTGTTTAGAGCCCCACCTGTTTTGAGCCCCACCTGTTTTGAGCCTCACCTGTTTTGAGCCCCACCTGTTTTGAGCCCCACCTGTTTTGAGCCCCACCTGTTTAGCAAAAAAGAGTGGGGGAAAAAAACATTTTGTTTGTTGATGTTGGCTGTTTTGCATGTTATTTTGGCATTAATACATATCAGTTTGCAAACAAATGTAACAACAAAAATATGAATTGATTTAATAAAGCCGAATACAAACATGATCTATTTTTTGCCTTCTTGAGTAAGGCAACTCCAAAATGCAGGCGTTTCAGCCTTGCTCAGTGCTTTCTGTGGTGGTGGGGTAGCCAGCGGAATATACGGAACGTTGGCGTTGGTAAACTGTGAGCACAGCACAAAAAAGGGTCCAAAAATGTCTTGTATGCTGCTGCATAAATGATGTAATATGCCAGGGATATATGTATACTGTAGCTAAGAAAGTAATACTAAGTGTATGTTGTGTAGTAAGCTGTTAATAGCCCATGTGCCTCACGCTAATAATTTGGTCCCCTTTCCTCCTCAGATCTTAGCCTACTGTTCTGACTTGGTGGTACACATGTAGCCTATAGCCTGTTTTGGAGAAATGTCATCATCGAATATTGTAAGTTTCATTGTCTGCTTATGTGCCCCTTTATTTATCCCACAGTTCTGACTTGGTGTACAGGGACAATACTGTAAGAACGGCCCATGTTCTGAATTCTGTTGCTGTACATTTCAAAAGTGCTGAACAATTATATTGACTATGTCCATCTTAGCTCGCTCATTAATGTCTTAATCGAAATTACTGATTGCCTCTTATCCGCTCATCATTCCCTTATGCCATAGTTTGTACATCTCAATTGTCAGTAGAAACCACATTTGTTTAATTAAGCAAGTCTGCTATATCAGCTATGTGTTTTAAAAAGGCAGTAAATTAGGCTGAATGAACTGTTTCGCTGCCAGACAAGGCTCCGCTGATAGCCAGGTGTAGCAGTGTTGAAAAGAAAGCTCTGCTGTCAGGACATGTTTATGTAGGACCTAACCATTTTTGGGCACAGTGTGTCACTGTTATAGTGCAATTAATGCATTGTTTATTGTTGTGTTGTGTATTGGCTTTGCTGGCACGCATATATATATTTTTTAAGATGGAGCATTGCTAAGGTCTCAAAGGACACCAGATAAGACAGGAGAATTACACCAGATAAGACAGCCCCCCGAAACATAGCCTATTGCAGCATAGATACTGGAGACTGAGATGGGGGGGGGGGGATCAGGGGACACTGAGGCCATGTCCAAAGTTTCCATTGGACATGGTCAATCAGGTAGGATATAACCCCACCCACTTTGACAAAGCACAGCCACCACACCACTAGAGGGATACCTTCAACCACCAACTTACCATCCTGAGACAAGGCCAAGTATAGCCCACAAAGATCTCCCCCACCACACGAGTCCAAGGGGGTGCAAAACCGGACAGGAAGATCATGTCAGTGACTCAACCTACTCAGGTCAAGTATAGCATACAAAAAAAACTGACACGACGTGATGCACCCCTTCTAGGAACGGCATGGGAAAGCTCGAGCAAGCCAGTGACTCAAGCCCCCGTAATAGAGTCAGAGACAGAGAATCCCAGTGGAGCGGGGCCGGCCAGGCAGAGACAGTAATGGGTGGTTCGTCACCCCAATGCCTTGTCGTTCACCTTCGCATCCCTGGGTCAGACGACACTCAATCATGGGACCTACTGAAGAGTCTTCAGTAAAGACTTAAAGGTTGAGACTTAGTCTGCATCTCTCACATGGATCGACAGACCATTCCATTAAAAATGGAGCTCTATAGCAGAAAGCCTCCAGCTCTTTGCTTAGAATTCCCATGAACAAAAATTCCTGACAAGATGGCGTCGATTGACATGTTCCTGGCTCTGAAGCAAATTTTCAGTATTTTTTTTTAAATGTTATTATTTCTCACCTTTTATTAGCTCCGAACGTTTCAAGGTGGCAACTTTAATAAAAACAAATCTGAGGAAAACCCAACGTTTTATCAACACGTTGTCTGCAATACTCGCACGTAAAAAAACTCTTGACCATTCCTACTCTCCCTTCCGGGACGGCTACAAGGCCCTCCCCCGCCCTGCCTTCGGCAAATCAGATCACGCCTCCATTCTGCCCCTTCTGAAACTCAAACAGGAAGTACCAGTGGTAAGGACTGTTCAACGCCGGTCTGACCAATCAGTAGACACGGACATAGTGACAGAGTTCATCAGGGAGTGTATAAGGGGATGTTTTTCCCACTTTGACAATTAAAACTATTCCCTACATAGTGCACTACTTTAGACCAGAGCCCTATAGAACCCTATTCCCTATATAGTGCACTACTTTAGACCAGAGCCCTATAGAACCCTATTCCCTACATAGTGTACTACTTTAGACCAGAGCCCTATAGAACCCTATTCCCTACATAGTGTACTACTTTAGACCAGAGCCCTATAGAACCCTATTCCCTATATAGTGTACTACTTTAGACCAGAGCCCTATAGAACCCTATTCCCTATATAGTGTACTACTTTAGACCAGAGCCCTATAGAACCCTATTCCCTACATAGTGTACTACTTTAGACCAGAGCCCTATAGAACCCTATTCCCTATATAGTGCACTACTTTAGACCAGAGCCCTATAGAACCCTATTCCCTACATAGTGTACTACTTTAGACCAGAGCCCTATAGAACCCTATTCCCTACATAGTGTACTACTTTAGACCAGAGCCCTATAGAACCCTATTCCCTACATAGTGTACTACTTTAGACCAGAGCCCTATAGAACCCTATTCCCAAAACCAAAACATTTGGATTAAATGGCAGCATTTGTGCAAAACTGAAAGCGCGAACCAGCACGTTTAACCACGGCAAGGTGACTGGGAATATGGTTGAATACAAAACAGTGTAGTTATTCCCTCCATGAGACATGTCAAACAGGCAAAACATCAGTAAAGAGACAAAGTGGAGTCGCAATTCAACGGCTCAGACGCGAGATGTTTGTGGCAGGGACTCCAAACAATAACAGATTAAAGAAAAATCAAGCCATGTTGCGGACACCGACGTCTTGATCCCAGACAAGCTAAACACCGTCAAGGAAAACACAGTGCCTCCGACACATGCCACCGCTCCTGAGGACTGTGAGCTTTCATTCTCCGTGACCAACGCGAGTAAGACACTTAACATTTAAGCTTGTTAACCCTCGCAAGGCTTCTCGCCCAGACGGCATCCACAGCCTCGTCCTCAGAGCATGTGCATGACCCAGCTGGCTTGTGTGTTAACAGATTTATTCAACCAATCCCTATCCCAGTATGCTGTTCAAGATGATATAACTATGGCCCGTACTATCGGCCCGCAGCGCTCACTTCTGTCATCATGAAGTGCTTTGAGAGTCTAGTTAAGGTTCATATCACCTCCACCTTACCCGACAATCACCATCGCACTGCCCACTGCCCTAACCCATCTGGACAAGAGGAATACCTATGTAAGAATGCTGTTCATTGACTGCAGCTCAGCCTTCAACACCATAGTACCCTCCAAGCTCATCATTATGCTGGACGCCATGGGTCTGAACCCTGCCCTATGCAACTGGGTCCTGGACTTCCTGACAGGCCGCCCCCCTCCTGTAGTCCCTGTTCACCCATGACTGCATGGCAACGCACACCTCCAACTCAATAATCAAGTTTGCAGACGACACAACAGCAGTAGTCCTGATTACCAACAATGACGAGACAGCCTACAGGGAGGAGGTGAAAGCTCTGGCAGAGTGGTGTCAGGAAAAGAACCTCTCTTTACAACATCAACAAAACGAAGGAGCTGATCATGAACTTCAGTAGAGAGCAGAGGGAGTGCGCCCCCATCCACATCGACGGGGCCACAGTGGAGAAGATGAAAAGCTCCTCATTGTACACATCACTGATGATCTGAAATGGTCCACCCACACAGACAGTGTGTTGAAGAAGGCGCAACACAAATCAGGAGCATCCTGTCAGGCTGTATCACCACCTGGTACGTCAACTAAACCGTCCGCAACCGCAGGGCTCTCAAGAGGGTGGTGCGGTCAGCTCAACGCATCACCGGGGGCACACTGTCTGGACATCTCCAGGACATCTACAGCACCAGGTGCCAAGAAGATCATCAAGGACCTCAGTCACCCGAGCCACGGCCTGTTCACCCTGCTATCACCCAGAAGGCAAGGTCAGTACAGGTACATCAAAGCTGGGACCGAGAGGCTGAAAAACAACTTCTATCTCAAGGCCATCAGGCTGTTAAACAGTCACCACTAGCCGGACAGTACACTGCCCTGAACTTTAGTCACGGTCACTAGCTGGCTACCACCCGGTTACTCAACCCTGCACCTTAGAGGCTGCTGCCCTATGTACATAGTCATGGAATACTGGTCACTTTAATAATGGAACACTGGTCCCTTTAATAATGGAACACTGGGCACTTTAATAATGGAACACTGGTCACTTTAATAATGGAACACTGGTCACTTTAATAATGGAACACTGGTCACTTTAATAATGGAACACTAGTCACTTTAATAATGGAACACTGGTCACTTTAATAATGGAACACTGGTCACTTTAATAATGGAACACTGGTCACTTTAATAATGGAACACTGGTCACTTTAATAATGGAACACTGGTCACTTTAATAATGGAACACTGGTCACTTTAATAATGGAACACTAGTCCCTTTAATAATGGAACACTGGTCACTTTAATAATGGAACACTGGTCCCTTTAAGGTTTAGATGCTGTTTTACCCACTTTATTTGTAAATACTGTATTATAGTCAAGGCCAATCCTATTTAACTATTGCTGTACATATGCTATTCTATAAATGTATTCTTCAGATATACTACATATTCTATCCAAATACTGTCCATAATGTCTATACATCCCACCACATACAGTATATACAATATCAGTCAAAAGTTTGGACACCTACTCATTCAAGTGTTTTTGTTTATTTTGGCAATTTTATACATTGTAAAATAATAGTGAAGACATAAACAAAGCCAATTCCTCCTATGAAATAACACATATATCGAATCATGTAGTCATGAAAAAAAGTGTTATATTTGAGATTCTTCAAAGCAGCCACCCTTTGCCTTGATGACAGCTTTGCACACCCATTGGCATTCTCTCAACCAGCTTCACCTGGAATGCTTTTCCAACAGACTTGAAGGAGTTACCACATACAGCACTTGTTGGTTGCTTTTCCTTCACTCTGCTGTTCAACTCAACCTAAACCATCTCAATTGGGTTGATGTTGGGTGATTGTGGAGGCCAGGTCATCTGATGCAGCAATCCATCACTCTCCTTCTTGGTCAAATAGCCCTTACACAGCCTGGAGTTGTGTTGTGTCATTGTCCTGTTGAAAAACAAATGATAGTCCCACTAAGTGCAAACCAAGTGGGATGGCATTTTGCTGCAGAATTCTGTGGTAGCCATGCTGGTTGTGTGCCTTGAATTCTAAATAAATCACTGACCATGTCACCACCAAAGCACCCCCACACCATCACCAAAAATCTCAAATTTGGCCTCATCAGACCAAAGGACAGATTTCCACCGGTCTAATGTCCATTGCTCATGTTTCTTGGCCCAAGCAAGTCTCTTCTTCTTATTGGTGTCCTTTAGTAGTGTTTTCTTTGCAGAAATTCGACCATAAGGCCTGATTCACGCAGTCTCCTCTGAACAGTTGATGTTGAGATGTGTCTGTTACTTGAACTCTATGAAGCTTTTATTTGGGCTACAATTTCTGAAGCTGGTATCTCTAATGAACTTATCCTCTGCAGCAGAGGTAACTCTGGGTCTTCCTTTCCTGTGGCGGTCCTCATGAGAGCCAGTTTCATCACAGCGCTTGATGGTTTTTGCGACGGCACTTGAAGAAACTTTCGATGTTCTTGAGATTTTCCGTATTGACTGACCTTCATGTCATAAAGTAATTTCTCTTTGCTTATTTGAGCTGTTCTTGCCATAATAGGGTCTTTTACCAAATAGGGTTATCTTCTGTATACCCCACCTACCTTGTCACAACACAACTGATTGGCTCAAACGCATTAAGAAGGAAAGATATTCCACAAATTAACTTTTAACCAGGCACACCTGTTAATTGAAATGCATTCCAGGTGACTACCTCATGAAGCTGGTTGAGAGAATGCCAAGAGTGTGTAAAGCTGTCATCAAGGCGAGGGGTAGCTACTTTTACGAATCTCAAATATATATTTTGATTTGTTTAACAGTTTTTTTTGGTTAGTACATGATTCCATATGTGTTATTTCATAGTTTTGATGTTTTCACTCATATTCTAATGAGTAAACCCTTGAATGAGTAAGTGTGTCCTAACTTTTGACTGGTACTGTGTATATTTATTCTCCTCATCCTATTATTTATATACTTCTTAATTCCATTCTTTTACTTTTTAGATTTGTGTGTATTGTTAGATATTACTGCTCTGTTGGCGCTAGGAACACAAGCATTTCGCTACACCCGCAAATAACATCTGATAAATACGTGTATGTGACCAATGCAATTTGATTTGAACAATAAGGAGGCCTTCGTCTTGTGACCATAGTGTACGTGTAGGTATGTACGGGCAGGGTCAAATCGGAGAGATGGGTAGGAGCAAGTCCGTGTAATGCATTGTAGGTTAGCAATAAAACCTTAAAATGAGCCTTGATACCATTTAGTTCTAGTGATGTACCAGAAATATGGGTTAGGGATGGCGTGGGTGTTAGGTATGTGGGATGTGACTGTACTTTATCTTCTGAGGAACCCTGATAACGGCAGCTTGCTGTCCAAACTGTATTGCACTGGAGCGATAGTGTGCAGATACACATGCGTCCCAAATGGAATCCTATACCCTATATAGTGCACTACTTTAGACCAGAGCCCTATAGAACCCTATTCCCTATATAGTGCACTACTTTAGACCAGAGCCCTATAGAACCCTATTCCCTATATAGTGCACTACTTTAGACCAGAGCCCTATAGAACCCTATTTCCTATATATAGTGCACTACTTTAGACCAGAGCCCTATAGAACCCTATTCCCTATATAGTGCACTACTTTAGACCAGAGCCCTATAGAACCCTATTCCCTATATAGTACATTACTTTAGACCAGGGCCCTATAGAACCCTATTCCCTATATAGTGCACTACTTTATACCAGTCCTTATAGAACCCTATTCCCTATATAGTACATTACTTTAGACCAGGGCCCTATAGAACCCTATTCCCTATATAGTGCACTACTTTAGACCAGAGCCCTATAGAACCCTATTCCCTACATAGTGCACTACTTTATACCAGTCCTTATAGAACCCTATTCCCTATATAGTGTACTACTTTTGACCAGAGCCCTATATAACCCTATTCCCTATATATAGTGCACTACTTTAGACCAGAGCCCTATAGAACCCTATTCCCTATATAGTGCACTACTTTAGACCAGAGCCCTATAGAACCCTATTCCCTACATAGTGTACTACTTTAGACCAAAGCCCTATAGAACCCTATTCCCTATATAGTGCACTACTTTTGACCAGGGCCATATACAGGGAATAGGGTGCCGTTTTGGACACATCCTAACTCTTTTTCTTCCTTTTTCTTTCTATGTGTTTTATCTCCACCCACACAGAGCTGTCATCCAGCCCCATTCATCCACCCACAGCCCACAGCAACCAATCAGGCTTCAGGAGCTAAACATACCATTTCATCAATAATGTACATTGGCTCAGTGACAGATTTATTATTGAATGTGTCAAGCAATAGTTGCATTCAGAGTTCCCGTGTGTATGTGTGTGTGATAGCTCTTGTTTGTTAGTCCTTCAACATCCATTGTCGAGACCTTTAAACACAGGTTTGGTGGGTAACAAAACATATTGGTACAACAGTTTAATTTAATTTTCCCTTTATTTAACCAGGCAAGTCAGTTAAGAACACATTCGGCCTGACGGCCTGTTCAGGGGCAGAACGACAGCTCGGGGGTTTGAACTCGCAACCTTCCGGTTACTAGTCCCAACGCTCTAACCACTAGGCTACGCTGCCACCCCAACAGTAGCTAAGATGGGGAGAAGTATGTCCATAATAAGGTGTTGTTCTGCCTTCTCAACAAGGCAGGTCCTACAGGTCCTTGTTTTGTCACACCTGGACTACTGTTCAGTCGTGTGGTCAGGTGCCACAAAGAGGGATTTAGGAAAATTGTAATTGGCTCAGAAAAGGGCAGCACGGCTGGCCCTTGGATGTACACAGAGAGCTAACATTAATAATATGCATGTCAATCTGTCCTGGCTGAACGTGGAGGAGAGATCGACTTCATCATTATATATAATAGTATTTGTGAAAGGTATTGACATGTTGAATGCATCTGTTTAAACTACTAGCACACAGATCAGACACCCATGCATACCCCACAAACTACTAACACACAGATCAGACACCCATGCATACCCCACAAACTACTAACACACAGATCAGACACCCATGCATACCCCACAAACTACGAACACACAGATCAGACACCCATGCATACCCCACAAACTACTAACACACAGATCAGACACCCATGTATACCCCACAAACTACTAACACACAGATCAGACACCCATGTATACCCCACAAACTACTAACACACAGATCAGACACCCATGCATACCCCACAAACTACGAACACACAGATCAGACACCCATGCATACCCCACAAACTACGAACACACAGATCAGACACCCATGCATACCCCACAAACTACTAACACACAGATCAGACACCCATGTATACCCCACAAACTACTAACACACAGATCAGACACCCATGTATACCCCACAAACTACTAACACACAGATCAGACACCCATGTATACCCCACAAACTACTAACACACAGATCAGACACCCATGCATACCCCACAAACTACTAACACACAGATCAGACACCCATGCATACCCCACAAACTACTAACACACAGATCAGACACCCATGCATACCCCACAAACTACTAACACACAGATCAGACACCCATGCATACCCCACAAACTACTAACACACAGATCAGACACCCATGCATACCCCACAAACTACTAACACACAGATCAGACACCCATGCATACCCCACAAACTACTAACACACAGATCAGACACCCATGTATACCCCACAAACTACTAACACACAGATCAGACACCCATGCATACCCCACAAGTCATGCCACCAGAGGTCTCATCACAATTCCCAAGTCCAGACGTGACTACATGGAACTCTATACCACACTTGGTACAATTCAATTGTTTTTTAAACTGATAAAAATACACCTTATGGAACAGCGGGGAAGCAACACAAACACGGACACACACATATGATAACGTACGCACTATACACACATGTACACATGGATGTTTGTGTTGTAGATATGTGGTAGTAGAGTAGTGGCCTTAATATGTTGTGAAATTTGTTGTTAATGTATTGTAATGATTTTCAAAATTGTATAACTGCCTAAATTTTGCTGGACCCCAGAAAGAGTAGCTGCTGCCTTGGCAGGAACTAATGGGGATCCATAATAAACCTCAGGAAGAGTAGCTGCTGCCTTGGCAGGAACTAATGGGGATCCATAATAAACCCCAGAAAGAGTAGCTGCTGCCTTGGCAGGAACTAATGGGGATCCATAATAAACCCCAGAAAGAGTAGCTGCTGCCTTGGCAGGAACTAATGGGGATCCATAATAAACCCCAGAAAGAGTAGCTGCTGCCTTGGCAGGAACTAATGGGGATCCATAATAAACCCCAGGAAGAGTAGCTGCTGCCTTGGCAGGAACTAATGGGGATGCATAATAAACCCCAGGAAGAGTAGCTGCTGCCTTGGCAGGAACTAATGGGGATCCATAATAAACCCCAGGAAGAGTAGCTGCTGCCTTGACAGGAACTAATGGGGATCCATAATAAACCCCAGGAAGAGTAGCTGCTGCCTTGGCAGGAACTAATGGGGATCCATAATAAACCCCAGGAAGAGTAGCTGCTGCCTTGGCAGGAACTAATGGGGATCCATAATAAACCCCAGGAAGAATAGCTGCTGATAGGGATCCATAATAAATAGATAATATAATATAATATACTATAATATACAATGAATACTATAATATACAATAATAAATAAATAAACAATAAGTACAAATACAAGGAAGAAGTTAACAGTGGAGCAACTGAAAATAGAGAGGAATCCCACCCTTCCTCCTCCACTTAAACTGGAACATGCTTAACACCCCAGCCATCCTACAATCTAAGCTTGATGCCCTCAATCTCACACAAATTATCAATGAACCTACCAGGTACCTCCCCAAAGCCGTAAACACGTGCACCCTCATAGATATCATCCTAACCCCTCTAAATACACCCCTGCTGTTTCCAACCAAGATCTCAGCGATCACTGCCTCATTGCCTGCATCCGTAATGGGTCAGCGGTCAAACGACCTCCACTCATCACTGTAAAACGCTCCCTGAAACACTTCAGCGAGCAGGCCTTTCTAATCGACCTGGCCGGGGTATCCTGGAAGGATATTGATCTCATCCCGTCAGTAAAGGATGCCTGGTAATTTTTTTTAAATGCCTTCCTCACCATCTTAAATAAGCATTCCCCATTCAAGAAATTTAGAACCAGGAACAGATATAGCCCTTGGTTCTCTCCAGACCTGACTGCCCTTAACCAACACAAAAACATCCTATGGTGTTCTGGATTAGCATCGAACAGCCCCCGTGATATGCAGCTGTTCAGGGAAGCTAGAAACCAATATACACAGGCAGTTAGAAAAGCCAAGGCTAGCTTTTTCAAGCAGAAATTTGCTTCCTGCAACACTAACTCAAAAAGGTTCCGGGACACTGAAAAGTCCATGGAGAATAAGAACACCTCCTCCCAGCTGCTCACTGCACTGAGGATAGGAAAAAATGTCTACGGCTGGCCATGCTTTCCACCTGGCTACCCCTACCCCGGTCAACAGCACTGCACCCCCCACAGCAACTCGCCCAGGCCTTCCCCATTTCTCCTTCTCCCAAATCCAGTCAGCTGATGTTCTGAAAGAGCTGCAAAATCTGGACCCCTACAAATCAGCCGGGCTAGACAATCTGGACCCTTTCTTTCTAAAATTATCTGCCGAAATTATTGCAACCCCTATTACTAGCTTGTTCAACCTCTCTTTCATGTCGTCTGAGATTCCCAAAGATTGGAAAGCAGCTGCGGTCATCCCCCTCTTCAAAGGGGGGGACACTCTTGACCCAAACTGCTACAGACCTATATCTATCCTACCCTGCCTTTCTAAAGTCTTCGAAAGCCAAGTCAACAAACAGATTTAACCTGTCTCTCTTAGAGACAGTTTCTGTCAGACCTCATCCTCCAATACAGTCTGCCTTACGATAAGGGAGTGAACAGCTCATGGCTGGGTGGTGTGTGTGGTCCTTGATGCTTCGTGTCTTTGTTTTGAGTAGATGTCCCGGATGGGTGGGAGCACGGTCCCAGTGATATACCCCTGTCTCCGTGAGGGGCATACCTTGGAGTTGTCGACTGTGATGGAGAGGTTTTGGAGCGGGCAGGCATACCCCGGTAGGAAGAGCAGCTCCGTCGAGGTTGAACTTTGAGCGGTTGGCCAACATCCAAGCTGAGATGCATGCCAGGAATGCAGAGATGTGTGTCACCACCTGGGCATCAGAATGGGGGAAAAGTAGTTGAGTGTCATCCACATAGCAATGATAGGAGAGACCATGTGAGGATATGACGGAGCCGAGTGGCTTGGTGTATAGAGAAAAGAGAAGAGGGCCTAGAACTGAGCCCTGGGGGATACCAGTAGTGAAAGCATGTGGTGCAGACACAGATCCTCTCCACGCCACCTTGACCTGCCAGGGTCAAGAAGATCGTAATGAGAGAGATAATGAGAAAGTTGGTCAGAGACCGCACACTCAAGTGTTTTGGAAACAAAGGAAAGGGTTACTGGTCTGTAGTTTTTGACGTCAGAGAGGTCGAGTTTTGGTTTCTTGAGGAAGGGAGCGACCCTGGCCATCTTGAAGTCAGAGGGGTCAGTGGTCAGGAATGAGTTGATGAGGGAAGTGAGGAATGGGAGAAGGTCTCCAGAGATGGTCTAGAGAAGGGAGGAGGGGATGGGGTTTAGGGGGGAGGTTGTCGGGCAGGCGGATATCACTAGCGGCAGGATTTCAACGGGAGAAAAAGGGCAGAAAGAGGTCAAGGCTTAGGGTAGTTCTGTGCGAGTGGCCTCAATAGGCTGAGTGAATGAGGAGCGGATATCGTCAACCTTCTTGTCAAAGTGGTTGACAAAGTCACCCGCAGAGATGGAGGAGGGAGGGCGAGGATGTGAAGGATTAAGGATGGAAGAGAAGAGAAGGTGGTAAAAGAGTTTCCCAGGGTTTGAGGCTTGACATTTAGAGTGGTAGAAAGTGGCTTTAGCAGCAGATACAGAGGAAAAGGTAGAGAGGAGGGAGTGGAAGAATGATAGGTCCTCTGGAAGTTTAGGGGGGGAGGGGGGATGATAGCATAGAAGAGGAGAGACTAGTGTGAGAGGGGCTGAGTGGGTTGGAGGAGAGATGGAGAAAAAAGGAGCAAAGTAGTGATCAGAGACCTGGAGGGTGATTGCAGTGAGATTAGTAGGCGGACAGCATATAGTAAAGATGAGGTCAAGCCCATTGCCTGCCATTTGAGTGGGGAGGGGACTGGGAAAGGGGGATATCAAAAGAGAAAAGGAGTGGAAAGAAAGGTGAAAATAAATTAATCAAAGACAGACGTCTAGAGGTTGAAGTCACCCAGTACGATGAGTGTTGAGCCATCGTCAGAAAAGGAGTTTATCAAGGTTTCAAGCTTATTGAGAAACGAAGGGCACCTGGTGGGCGATAGATGACAACAATGTCAAGCTTGAGTGGACAAGTAACAGTGACAACATCGAATTCAAGTGAGATGAACAAGTGAGCAATGGAAAACAATTGAAAATCTCCACTTAGGAGAAATCAGTAGCCCTGTGCCACCACCGCGATGACCAGATGCTCTTGAACTATGAGAAAACATGTAGTCAGATGAAGAGAGAGCAGCTGGAGTAGCAGTGTTCTCTGGGGTGATCCATGTCTCCGTCAGGGCCAAAAAGTCTAGGGATGGAAGGGTAGCATAGACTGAGATGAACTGGGCCTTTTTTGAGAGATGTCTTCCTCAGCAGAACCGTCTTAGTTTTGGTGACGAGACTGCCACTGACACAGTCGCCGCTGATAAACTAATGGAGACTGAAGTATTAACACTAAGTGGTGATTGCCTGGCAGAGGTGAAGGACACGCCTCTCAGCACTAATTGATGATTACCTGGCAGAGGTGAAGGACACGCCTCTCAGCACTAATTGATGATTGCCTGGCAGAGGTGAAGGACACGCCTCTCAGCACTAATGAATTAATGAATTACCGTCATGTGTATTGAAGGACTCTGTTGCTGTATATGACAAAACTGAAATGCTGAATTGTTTCAATGAGCACTTTGTATCATCTGGTAGGCTGTTTGATTCAGTGTCCTCTGTCTCTGTTCAACCCTGTGTGGATGAACCAGTGTCCTCTGTCTCTGTCCAACCCTGTGTGGATGAACCAGTGTCCTCTGTCTCTGTACAACCCTGTGGTGGATGAACCAGTGTCCTCTGTCTCTGTCCAACCCTGTGTGGATGAACCAGTGTCCTCTGTCTCTGTACAACCCTGTGTGGATGAACCAGTGTCCTCTGTCTCTGTACAACCCTGTGTGGATGAACCAGTGTCCTCTGTCTCTGCTCTGTACAACCCTGTGTGGATGAACCAGTGTCCTCTGTCTCTGTTCAACCCTGTGTGGATGAACCAGTGTCCTCTGTCTCTGTTCAACCCTGTGTGGATGAACCAGTGTCCTCTGTCTCTGTACAACCCTGTGTGGATGAACCAGTGTCCTCTGTCTCTGTTCAACCCTGTGTGGATGAACCAGTGTCCTCTGTCTCTGTCCAACCCTGTGTGGATGAACCAGTGTCCTCTGTCTCTGTCCAACCCTGTGTGGATGAACTAGTGTCCTCTGTCTCTGTCCAACCCTGTGTGGATGAACCAGTGTCCTCTGTCTCTGTCCAACCCTGTGTGGATGAACCAGTGTCCTCTGTCTCTGTCCAACCCTGTGTGGATGAACCAGTGTCCTCTGTCTCTGTCCAACCCTGAGTGGATGAACCAGTGTCCTCTGTCTCTGTTCAACCCTGTGTGGATGAACCAGCGAGAGCTGGTCAAACCTTTAGCTTTTTGCCATTCTCAGTGCAGGAGGTACATAAAGCCCTGAAATCCTTAGATCAGAGAAAGCCTGCAGGTCCTGATCTTTTGGATCCCTGCTTTTTAAATCTGACAGCTGATTTCATAGCTGAACCACTTACATCTCTGTTTAATCTAACCCTGAAATGTAATGAAATTCCAAAGATCTGGAAATCAGCATTTGTCCTACCACTTTTAAAAGGGGGAAATCCAACTCTTTTAAATAATTATAGGCCAATTTCAAAGCAGTCACCCCTGGTGAAAATACTTGAAACCCTTGTGAGTGAACAGCTAAAAGAGTTTTTATTTACTAACTCTATTTTATCAATGTACCAATCGGGCATTCAGGAATTCAGGAAGAAGCATAGCACAATTACAGCAGCCTTGAAGGTTTTAAATGATATCACTGAAGCCCTTGACAAAAACAGCACTGTGTCTCACTTTTTATTGATCTCTCTAAGGCTTTTGATACAGTTGATCAATGCTATTGTCGTGTCTTTACTATCATTAAATGAAGACTTTTAGTTTTTATGAAAGATTCTCTGTAATTAGTACTACGCGATTAAACTGATTAATCATGTAACTGTAATTACTAGGAAGTCGGGGCACCAAGGAAAATATTCAGATTACAAAGTTATAATTTCCTAATATAACTTTTCAGATATTTTATATCTGATCAATTAGTCTTCTAATTAATTAATTATTTACTTTCCCTCACGTTATTCTCATTCCAAACGTCGTAAATAGTTGGTTATCTGCACGAACCCAGTCTTCACTATGAGTCATCATTACATCAATTGTCTTAAATCATTTATTTGCTAACTAAGTAATTCACAGCAATGCATAAACAAACAAAGTAAATATGGTTACAAGAAATGATGAATGTGCCCCTAGTGGGCTAAACCGGCATGGCGGCTTGTTAGACAAAAGGGGAGGTGGGGGTCAGATGAGAAGTCACTTCAGAGTTGATAATTATAACAATTGAATTTTTTTTTTTTTGCTAATCCTTTGCACATGAACGCTCACTCATTCGGGAACAATTGCAATCACTGTTGAAAAGTTTGTTTCTGTTGGAGAGTTTCCGTCCTCTCTCTCTCTCTCGCTCACTCTCTCTCTGCGTTGTTAGAATGGATTGTTCAGAGTGATATTCACTCATTTCATTATAGATGTTTTGGCGGTCTGTTGAGACATTCTCAAAGTTGGGGTTTTATTCGGGAGTTGTAGAAAAGGGCCTGTCCCAGGATGCCGACCCTAACTGGGTTCATGGGCGGTCCTCTGATTTAGTTAAACTCAAAAGGGAATTGGAGTTTCCTTCATTAAACAGTCCAAAATCACATTACACCATTTTACAAACAGTATCATCCTCACTCATTCATCTTATACAACAATTAGATGTAAACCTCATATCTGAGACTATTATATAAACAGCGTTATGGTAATGTGGCCACACCGTCTCCCATGAGCTTCACCAATTGTACCAACCGGACCAGTTCGTAGATGGATTCTTCACCGATCTTATATACCTTCTTCAGAACATAAATGTTGTTCGGACCTCAAGTTCTGTGAGGTGGAAGAAATTCCTTTGTTCTCTATGAAAATTCTCCATACTGTGGCCATGATGAGATCATCTCCTCCCGGAATGTACGACCTCTCTGACCACAGCAGCCTAGTTGTAGGAGGCAGGGAGAGGGGGATAGGGTTTGCTGTACCCAAAGAGGGCAACGTCATGACACTATACTAAGGCAGAGATTGTCGAGTGTAGGTCTTTTGGAGCATGCAGTTGCATGGTTTGCTAACTATCTGTCTGATAGAACTCAGTGCACTCAATTTGAAGGGCTTATGTCTGTTAAATTGTCTGTCTTTAATGGTGTGCCCCAAGGCTCTGTTCTTGGTCCTCTCTTATTCACTATTTATATAAATGATTTAGACAAAAATGTCCAAAATGCGCAACTTCATTTTTATGCTGATGATACTGTTATTGATACTGTTGTGCCTCGTCTCTCACAAAAGCTTCCCAGAACTTGCAAACTGCTTTTTATACTGTTCAACATACCTTGTGTCAATTGAAACTTATCCTCAATACTGACAAAACTAAACTAAACTAATGGTGTTTTCTAAAGCAAGAAATAGACCTCTGAACCTTTCACCTATTACTACCTGTCAGGGCAAGGAGATTGAGACTATAACCTCATCTAAATATCTTGGAATTTTAGTTGATGACGGTCTCTCTAATTTAAATTGCATATTCAACAACTTACAAAAAATTGAAGCTGAAATTGGGATTTTAGGATTAAGGCCTGTTTTTCTTTTGAAGCCAGAAGGAGGCTAGTATCAGCTATATGTATGCCTTTACTAGACTATGGGGATATTTTATATATGAATGCTTCCGCTCAGTGTTTGAGATCAATTGACACCCTTTACCATGGCACTTTGAGATTTTTTTAAAACTGCAAAACCCTTACGCACCACTGCACTTTGTATACCAGGGTTGGTCACTGGTATACCAGGGTATCGTAGGCTCAGTCACTGGTACATTTTTATTTACAAAGCCATTTTGGGTTTACTACCTTTTTATTTTGGAATTTTTATTGTTAAGAAATGTGGTGGGTACTCTCTTCGTTCACAGGACTTTATCCTGCTAACTGTTCCAAATGTCTGAACTGAATTTGGTAAAAGGGCTTTTATGTCTTCTGTGCCATCGTCTTGGAACACCTTACAAAATACTTTTAAACTGTAAGAACTTGTCCCGATTAGTATTTTTAAATCACTGATGAAGGATCTTGAGACTGATTCCCTGACCTGTCAATGTTTTTAATTTGCTGTTTTTGATTTTGTTTTATACTCTTGTGAATTCAATGGTTTTACTAGATTACTTTTTCATGTTGTTTGTCTGTCATTTTGTAATGACTTGGTGCTGCCTATCTTGGCCAGGATGCTCTTGAAAAATAGATTTTAAATCTCAATGAGCCCTTCCTGGTTAAATATAGGTTAAATATATATATTTTTTAAATACTAGGTAGAGGGCCAGCAGTTAACTAGAATATGCCCTAGCCAGACTATACCAATTTAACTACAATATGCCCTAGCCAGACTATACCAATTTAACTAGAATATGCCCTAGCCAGACTATACCAATTTAACTAGAATATGCCCTAGCCAGACTATACCAATTTAACTAGAATATGCCCTAGCCAGACTATACCAAAGTAACTACAATATGCCCTAGCCAGACTATACCAAAGTAACTACAATATGCCCTAGCCAGACTATACCAATTTAACTAGAATATGCCCTAGCCAGACTATACCAATGTAACTCAAATATGCCCTAGCCAGACTATATTAACTTAACTAGAACATGCCCTAGCCAGACTATACCAACAACATCAATTCATTGAAAGACAAAGATATAATTAGGCTACTTTTTCAGAGATTAGTTGTCTTTCCAGAACTGTAGATGAGCACTGAGACTGGAGGTCTTTGAGGACTCTGAGAATACTCCAAGAGGACAGGTAAGTACACTTCTCCTCCAACAGACACACTCACCAGTTATTACAAAGCAAATACACAAATAGTCCTGACGAAACCCGTCCAAGTCAATGTTTCAACACTTCACAGCCACAAGTACTGAGCACTCAGCAGTTCTCACTATGTAACATACCCAGAGGGCAGCTTTCAGCTCGTGAAAAATGAATGATGTTTCACACAATGTCTGATACTGTATCTGATTAGGCTGCTGTGAGTCTCTGTTCTCTGTTGCTCAGGCTGGGGAGGTGAAGCGCTAGCCTGGCTAAACCAGACTAAATGGTGTGCCCCTCAATGGTCTGCTAGCAATGGTATGGTTCAATCTGGTCACAATGGTCTGGAAGCAATGCTCTGATCACAGTACTCTGTTCACAATATTCTGGTCACAATACTCTGATCACAGTACTCTGTTCACAATGGTCTGGTCACAATACTCTGATCACAATGGTCTGGTCTCAGTGGTCTGGAAGCAATACTCTGGTCACAATACTCTGGTCACAATACTCTGATCACAGTACTCTGTTCACAATATTCTGGTCACAATACTCTGATCACAGTACTCTGTTCTCAGTGGTCTGGAAGCAATACTCTGGTCACAATATTCTGGTCACAATGGTCTGGTCTCAGTGGTCTGGAAGCAATACTCTGGTCACAATACTCTGGTCACAATACTCTGATCACAGTACTCTGTTCACAATATTCTGGTCACAATACTCTGATCACAGTACTCTGTTCTCAGTGGTCTGGAAGCAATACTCTGGTCACAATACTCTGGTCATAATGGTCAATCGTTAGATTAGGTTGATACAGGCTTCAACAGTAGTTAGATCAGCTTGATACAGGCTTCAACAGTAGTTAGATCAGCTTGATATAGGCTTCAACAGTAGTTAGATCAGCTTGATATAGGCTTCAACAGTAGTTAGATCAGCTTGCTATAGGCTTCAACAGTAGTTAGATCAGCTTGATGCAGGCTTCAACAGTAGTTATATCAGCTTGATATAGGCTTCAACAGTAGTTAGATCAGCTTGATACAGACAACAACAGTAGTTAGATCAGCTTTATACAGGCTTCAACAGTAGTTAGTCAGCTTGATATAGGCTTCAACAGTAGTTAGATCAGCTTGATATAGGCTTCAACAGTAGTTAGATCAGCTTGATACAGGCTTCAACAATAGTTAGATCAGCTTGATACAGGCTTCAACAGTAGTTAGATCAGCTTGATACAGGTTTCAACAGTAGCTAGATCAGCTTGATACAGGATTCAACAGTAGTTAGATCAGCTTGATATAGGCTTCAACAGTAGTTAGATATAGGCTTCAACAGTAGTTAGATCAACTTGATACAGCCTTCAACAGTAGTTAGATCAGCTTGATACAGGTTTCAACAGTAGCTAGATGAGCTTGATATAGGCTTCAACAGTAGTTAGATCCGCTTTATACAGGCTTCAACAGTAGTTAGATCAGCTTGATACAGGCTTCAACAGTAGTTAGATCAGCTTGATCAAGTTTGTTTGAGTGCTTCTTAAAGCCTCCAGATGGGCAGCTGCGATCATGAGAAGATCTGGAAGCTCATCGCTAGATGGTCAGCGGATCTGGTGGTCGGCGCTGGTGGTTGGCGCTGGAGGTCGGAGCTGGTGGTCGGCGCTGGTGGTCGGAGCTGGAGGTCGGAGCTGGTGGTCGGCGCTGGTGGTCGGAGATGGTGGTCGGAGCTGGTGGTCGGAGGTGCTGGTCAGAGCTGGTGGCCGGAGCTGGTGGTCGGAGGTGGTGGTCGGAGGTGCTGGTCGGAGCTGGTGGTCGGAGCTGGTGGTCGGAGGTGCTGGTCGGAGGTGCTGGTCGGAGGTGCTGGTCGGAGCTGGTGGTCAGGTCACCATGTCCAAGGGCAGGTAGGCAGGCAGATCCACGTCGTCAGGGTGTCTCCGCCTTCTGCAGCTCCTCTGTATCGGGACTCTGTGATGAAGTTTGAGCTCAACACGGAGTACAACCTCCCCACTGCTTACTTCAGAATTATCCTCCTGAGCAATGAAAAAGCTGTCCCACTGCCACCTCTGCATGCATAGCTTCCACTTGGGTCGCCGTTAGTGACAAACAACCACAAATCAGTAGGTATAATTCAAATGAAAACACATAGCGGTTAGCTAGCATTAGCTAGCTTGTTGACAACACTGATTTTCATCCATTTACAGGCAGGAATCCAATTCATGATGTCAAGACTTCATCTGCACTCATTTTGTTTTTGAAAAATAAAACGTTTGTACAAATATTTACATAAAAACTATTAAATATGTACAGAATTGAAATGAGCTCTCTGCCTAGGCTACCACTAGGCACCATGGCCAGCAATGGTATGTTTCAATCTGGTAACAATGGCCTGGTAACTGCTGCTATTTAATTATTTGTTAATTTTATTTATATTTTTTACTTATCTATTTTTATACTTAACACTTATTTTTCTTAAAACTGCATTGTTGGTTAAGGGCTTGTAAGTAAGCAGTTCACTGTAAGGTCTACACATGTTGTATTCGGCGCATGTGACAAATACAATTTGATTTGATTTGATTTGGAGTGGTCTGTTTCAGTCTGGTTTAACCAGGCCACAGTGAACTGCCTAGCATGGTCCCAGATCGGATTGTGTTATCATTCCAACTCATTGTCACTCATTGTCATGCCAAACATCATCAAATAATTATGTTTGGAGTGACAATGAGAGATACCCAGGCTATATGAACCCCCACCAAACATCAATCAAATCTCTGTCTTTCTGTGCTGATAATTCCCTCCCATTAGAAATTAATTCATAATAAATGAATAACAAATAACCACAATCTTTAAATAGATCTCTTTAAATTCAGGCGGAGGCTGAGGAGGGGAAGGCAGAAAGTAAATGGCAATTTAATTATAGCTGAATGAAAGAAGCTGTTGTCTCCACAAAGGAACTCGGATTAAGAATGAACTGTTTTGCTTTGATCACAGGCAGAAGCTAAACATACCAGAGGAAATTCTTTGGAACCTGCTAGAAACAGACAACCTCCAAATTATGTTTTTAAACATCAATGTCAGTGTGTTACCGTGGCTTCACTTTGCAGATAGTGCCTTTTAGAAGTGAAATGTGTTTGCATATATATATATATATATATATATATAAACACTTGATTTAGAACTGGCTAGTTTTTCTGAGTGCACACATAGCTGATAAGTCATCTAGACTGAGACAGAATGTTTCCCTCCATCCAGGATTATTCTGCATGTGCTATTACAGGGGGATCCCCTTTCTGCGAGGGATGGAATCACAGCCAGAGTCTCTTGGTGACTAAACATTCCCAAGTGGCCTAGCTATCCACATCTCTGACCGTACACTGATCATAATCGTAAAGCTTTCAAAATTGCATTCAGTCTCTGTTGTTCAGTCGGTTATGCTTCTGTCTGGTTGAAATAATCATTAGTATTGAGCTAATCTCCAATGATTAATAATAATCAGACATTATTCAGGATGAAATGATTCTCTGTCAAAATAATTCATATTGTTAATAAGTGTGATTACTACCGAACCGTTGGGTGTTCTTGGGCTCTTGAGGTTTCAGGGGAAATATAATGATTCATCTCCAATGCAGAGATGAGACTACATTGGAAATAATTAACTTTGTCCGTGGCTCTGTACACTGTGTCTGGTCCGATGGGAACACAGTCCAACTGCCTTGGGATTTGAGACACACTAGACCCTCTGGTAGCCTGGTCCCAGATCTGTGGTGGCCTGGTTCCAGATCTGTGGCGGCCTGATCCCAGATCTGTGGCGGCCTGGTCCCAGATCTGTGGTGGCCTGGTTCCAGATCTGTGGCGGTCTGGTCCCAGATCTGTGGCGGCCTGGTCCCAGATCTGTGGTGGCTTGGTCCCAGATCTGTGGGGCCTGGTCCCAGATCTGTGGTGGCCTGGTCCCAGATCTGTGGTGGCCTGGTACCAGACCTGATAAACCTGTCCGATAGCTCCGTCTCCGAGACCCAGGTTGCATCCCAAATGGCACCCTATTCCCAATATAGTGTACTACTTCCCACAGGGCCCTCGATAGGACTCTGGTCAAAAGTAGTGCCCTACGCGGACTTAATCCTAGACACATGGAAGGTAGGGTGAATACGGAGAGTACTGGTAACAAAAGACAAACAGCAGAGGAACTAAGGACTCTATAGATGGGGAAAGGACCAATGAAACGGGGGGTTTACTCCACCTGAAGCGGCAGGTCTCGTGTGAATAGCCATACCCACTGCCCAATGCGATAGCGAGGACCTGGAGTCCGGCGGCGATCCGCTTGTCGACAATACCTGGAGTTCTTCTTGAGAAGTGCTGCCCGGGCTCTTCTCCAGGTACGCCGGCAGCAGCGGACGAACATCTGGGCCGAGGGTACGTTGACTTCCTGCTCTTGTTCTGGGAAGAGCGGAGGCTGATACCCCATGGAGCACTCGAAAGGGGAGAGTCCCATGGCCGAAAAGGGAAGAGTGTTTCGAGCATACTCCACCCAAACCAGTTGTCGGCTCCAGGTAGTGGGATTGGTCGAGACCAGGTATCTTAAGGTTGTTCGGAGGAAGGCCATGGTTCGACAGGAACCCAGATGACAGATAAGCCTGGAGGAATGAGCCCATTTCAGGACCTGGGACCGGACTGAATTAGGGACGAACAACCGGTTTGCCTGGCCCCCACCAGGGGAAGGTTGGGAACTTTATGCCTTGTGGACAAGGGTCTCAATACCTCAGCCCACAGCAGCTGCAAGGCATAAGGTAGGGAGGATGGTCTCGGAGTCAGAGGATGTGGCAGCGAGACTGTACAGGCGAGAGAGGGTGTCAGGTTTAACATTCTCGGATCCTGGCCGATAGGAAATGGTGAAGTTGAACCTGGTGAATAACAGCACGGAACCGGGCCTGTCTGGAGTTAAGGCGCTTGGCTGTGCTGAGATATTCCAAATTCTTGAGTTTGGTCCAAACCAAAAATTGATGTTCTACTCCCTCCAGCAAGTGTCTCCACTCCTCCAGTGCCATCTTGACCGCCATGAGTTATCGGGTTGTCGTAGTTTCTTTCCTTTGGAGATGATGAGCAGCAGAGGATGAAGGAGTGTGCCCAAGACCAGACCTCCTCTCACACGTGCGTTCCCGTAGACGCCCATCAATCCTAAGAGTGAGCGATAAGGGAATCGAGGCCCAGCGGTAACACCCGAGCTGCTAGCTCGTCTTTTACAGTGGGGCAAACATTTATTTAGTCAGCCACCAATTGGGCAAGTTCTCCCACTTAAAAAGATGAGAGAGGCCTGTAATTTTCATCACAGGTACACTTCAACTATGACAGACAAAATGAGGGGGAAAAAATCCAGAAAATCACATTGTAGGATTTTTAATTAATTTATTTGCAAATTATGGTGGAAAATAAGTATTTGCCCCACTGTATGTCCTCTGAGAGTCCGTGAAGGAAGGCATCGAATAGGGACTCCGGATTCCAGGCGGCCAACATGTCAAAAACCAACGGCTTAGTCTGACACACTTACGGGGGAGTCTTGACTCAAGTAGTTTTCTGGCCGCCTCTCTCCCGGATACCGGGGAATCGAACACCTTCCTCACCTCAGCCACCTCTCCTCACCTCACCTCTCCTCACCTCAACCACCTCTCCTCACCTCAGCCACCTCACCTCACCTCTCCTTACCTCAACCACCTCTCCTCACCTCAACCACCTCTCCTCACCTCAGCCACCTCTCCTCACCTCTCCTCACCTCAACCACCTCTCCTCACCTCAACCACCTCTCCTCACCTCAGCCACCTCTCCTCACCTCTCCTCCCCTCAACCACCTCTCCTCACCTCAACCACCTCTCCTCACCTCAACCACCTCTACTCACCTCAGCCACCTCTCCTCACCTCTCCTCACCTCAACCACCTCTCCTCACCTCAGCCACCTCTCCTCACCTCTCCTCACCTCAACCACCTCTCCTCACCTCAGCCACCTCTCCTCAACTCTCCTCACCTCAACCACCTCTCCTCACCTCAGCCAACTCTCCTCACCTCTCCTCACCTCAGCCAACTCTCCTCTCCTCACCTCAACCACCTCTCCTCACCTCAGCCACCTCTCCTCACCTCTCCTCACCTCAACCACCTCTCCTCACCTCAGCCACCTCTCCTCACCTCTCCTCACCTCAACCACCTCTCCTCACCTCAGCCACCTCTCCTCACCTCTCCTCACCTCAACCACCTCTCCTCACCTCAGCCACCTCTCCTCACCTCAACCACCTCTCCTCACCTCAGCCACCTCTCCTCACCTCTCCTCACCTCAACCAACTCTCCTCACCTCAACCACCTCTCCTCACCTCAACCACCTCTCCTCACCTCAACCACCTCTACTCACCTCAGCCACCTCTCCTCACCTCTCCTCACCTCAACCACCTCTCCTCACCTCAGCCACCTCTCCTCAACTCTCCTCACCTCAACCACCTCTCCTCACCTCAGCCAACTCTCCTCACCTCTCCTCACCTCAGCCAACTCTCCTCACCTCTCCTCACCTCAACCACCTCTCCTCACCTCAGCCACCTCTCCTCACCTCTCCTCACCTCAACCACCTCTCCTCACCTCAGCCACCTCTCCTCACCTCTCCTCACCTCAACCACCTCTCCTCACCTCAGCCACCTCTCCTCACCTCTCCTCACCTCAACCACCTCTCCTCACCTCAACCACCTCTCCTCACCTCAACCACCTCTCCTCACCTCAACCACCTCTCCTCACCTCAATCACCTCTCCTCACCTCAATCACCTCTCCTCACCTCAACCACCTCTCCTCACCTCAACCACTTCTCCTCACCTCAACCACCTCTCCTCACCTCAACCAACTCTCCTCACCTCAACCACCTCTCCTCACCTCAACCACCTCTCCTCACCTCAATCACCTCTCCTCACCTCAACCACCTCTCCTCACCCCAGCCACCTCTCCTCTGTAGCTCAAAAATAAGGGAGCATTGAGAACGAAATCCCGGCAGGTTGTAAGCGGGGTTTTCGGGGAGCCGGGGTTTCTGTACAGCACTTTGAGATATCAGCTGATGTACGAAGGGCTATATAAATAAATTTGATTTGATTTGATTTGGGTAGGCTGTACAAACCCACCACTGATAGTAGACAGGTTACTGGGTGGTTGGGAGGTCTCAGAGGTTGCAGGCTGCCTATGAGCCAACTCACTGATTCACTCCATGATAGCCTTGAACCCTTAGTCGTAGCGTTCCGTCAGGGAACGCAGCCCTTACAAAAGGTCCAGCATGCCTCCCTGCTGGGAGACAACGTGGCGGAGCTGGTCCCAGTCTGCTGGGTCTGTCATGGCCAGTTCCCACTATCAAGGCACAAGGCGAGACCCAGGTGCAGACACGGGAGGCAGACGGTTTGCGTCTTTGATATTTATTCATAATTCAAACGGAGTAAGCAAGAGAATGGTCGTGGACATGCAAAAGGTCAAATCCAGTTCAGACTCGAGGTCAGGGCAGGCAGGTACAGAGTCCACACACACACACACACACACACACACACACACACACACACACACACACACACACACACACACACACACACACACACACACACACACACACACACACACACACACACACACACACACACACACAGCAGAGAGAGCATGGTCTGTTGATCCCAGCAAGGCTCCTCTCAGTTAGAGGTCACACCAGATCAGAATATCGCCTCATGACCACCAAAGACCCGGATAAAATAAATAGTAAAAAGTTCAAAGGAAAAGGATGAAATCATTAATGCGATTTTCATAATTCTTGTTGGTCTGGGGCTCACTTCATCTGCCAATGCATACAGTACTGTAGCACACAGTGGTGACAGATACTGTGGCATCATTTTGGACTAGAAATTCCTACAAAATACAGCATACAAACACTAATTGCACAGAGATAATACGCAGTATATAATAGTATCAGCTTGCATGTGTGCCTGTGTGCCTGTGTACCTGCGTGTGTGCGTGTGTGTGTGTGTGTGTGTGTGTGTGTGTGTGTGTGTGTGTGTGTGTGTGTGTGTGTGTGTGTGTGTGTGTGTGTGTGTGTGTGTGTGTGTGTGTGTGTGTGTGTGTATGTCCATGCGTGAGTGTGTGGGTGTTCCCTGACAGGAAGTGTATCGTATGTCATCCCAAAATGGATTTCCTTCTCTTCAGCCTGGTAGTGTAAACATGACCTTTCTCCATAGAATCGAACATCAAGGATGTCATCACCGCCTCCCTGAAGCCCTCTTTCTCCCCCATCTTGCTCTCTCTCTCTGTCTCTCTCTCTGTCTCTCTCTCTGTCTCTCTCTCTCTCTCTCTCTCTCTCTTTCTCTATGTTTCTGTCTCTCTTTCTCTGTTTCTCTCTCTCTCTCTCTCTCTCTCTCTCTCTCTCTCTCTCTCTCTCTCTCTCAGTATCACTCTTTCTCTGTCTCTCTCTCTCTTTCTCTCTGTTTCTCTATGTTTCTCTCTCTCTCTCTCTCTCTCTCTCTCTGTCTCTCTCTCTCTCTTTCTCTATGTTTCTATCTCTCTCTCTCTCTCTCTCTCTCTCTCTCTCTGTCTCTCTCTCTCTCTCTCTCTCTCTGTCTCTGTCTCTCTCTCCCGCTCTCTCTCTCTCTCTGTCTCTCTCTCCCGATCTCTCTCTCTCTCTGTCTCTCTCTCCCGATCTCTCTCGCTCTTTCTCTGTCTCTCTCTCTCTGTATCTCTCTCTCTCTCTCTCTTTCTCTGTGTCTCTGTTTCTCTCTCTCTCTCTCTCTCTCTCTCTCTCTCTCTCTCTCTCTCTCTCTCTCTCTCTCTCTCTCTCAATTCAATTCAATTCAATTCAATTCAAGGGCTTTATTGGCATGGGAAACATGTGTTAACATTGCCAAAGCAAGTGAGGTAGACAACATACAAAGTGAATATATAAAGTGAAAAACAACAAAAAATGAACAGTAAACATTACACATACAACAGTTTCAAAACAGTAAAGACATTACAAATGTCATATTATATATATATATATACACAATGTACAAATAATTAAAGGACACAAGATAAAATAAATAAGCATAAATATGGGTTGTATTTACAATGGTGTTTGTTCTTCACTGGTTGCCCTTTTCTCGTGGCAACAGGTCACAAATCTTGTTGCTGTGATGGCACACTGTGGAATTTCACCCAGTAGATATGGGAGTTTTTCAAAATTGGTTATGTTTTCAAATTCTTTGTGGATCTGTGTAATCTGGGGGAAATATGTCTCTCTAATATGGTCATACATTGGGCAGGAGGTTAGGAAGTGCAGCTCAGTTTCCACCTCATTTTGTGGGCAGTGAGCACATAGCCTGTCTTCTCTTGAGAGCCATGTCTGCCTACGGCGGCCTTTCTCAATAGCAAGGCTATGCTTGCTATTGAGTTTATAAACATCAACGTCTACTTTGCTTTTGTGGCACAGTTGATGCCACGCAGGGCTACGAGCCAGAAGGTCGAGGTTTCGCCGACCGTCACAGAGGAGTTCAATCTCCCTTCCTGTTTCGCTACTTCACGATCAGAGACGTCTACAGATAATCATCCGCTAGGAGGAAATCAGATTGTCAACATTTTTGATGCGATATTTATAATTATATAGAATGCAACACATTTTCCACCAACAGGTTTCTGTGTTAATGCACCACACAAACAATAAACAAAACATACCGACATGGTTTACGTTTTCAACACCATAATAAACTGACTGTGTCAATCTTGACAATCCAGACAAACACATCCCTCCCTTCCTTGTAGGCTCACCCAGTATAGAAGGTTTGGCTTGACAATCCAAACAAACACATCCCTCCCTACCTTGTAGGCTTACCCAGTATAGAAGGTTTGGCTTGACAATCCAGAGAAACACATCCCTCCCTACCTTGTAGGCTCACCCAGTATAGAATATTTAGCTTGACAATCAGAAAACACATCCTCCCTACCTTGTAGGCTTACCCAGTATAGAAGGTTTGGCTTGACAATCCAGACAATCCAGACAAACACATCCCTCCCTACCTTGTAGGCTCACCCAGTATAGAATATTTAGCTTGACAATCAGAAAACACATCCTCCCTACCTTGTAGGCTTACCCAGTATAGAAGGTTTGGCTTGACAATCCAGACAATCCAAACAAACACATCCCTCCCTACCTTGTAGGCTTACCCAGTATAGAAGGTTTGGCTTGACAATCCAGACAAACACATCCCTCCCTACCTTGTAGGCTCACCCAGTATAGAATATTTAGCTTGACAATCAGAAAACACATCCTCCCTACCTTGTAGGCTTACCCAGTATAGAAGGCTTGGCTTGACAATCCAGACAAACACATCCCTCCCTACCTTGTAGGCTGACCCAGTATAGAAGGTTTGGCTTGACAATCCAGACAATCCAGACAAACACATCCCTCCCTACCTTGTAGGCTGACCCAGTATAGAAGGCTTGGCTTGACAATCCAGACAAACACATCCCTCCCTACCTTGTAGGCCTGGCTTGATCATCTCTGAATGTCATTAAACATTTTGGTGTTTTGTAACAGATGACTCTTTCCATTCATCAAATTGCCTCTGCACAGTTTAGATTGATTGATCACTTGTGTTTAATTTAACCAGGCAAGTCAGTTTGGAACAAATTCTTATTTACAATGACGGCCTACACAGGACAAACACATTTGAACATCTTGGCCATGTTCTGTTATAATCTCCACCCGGCACAGCCAGAAGAGGACTGGCCACCCCACATAGCCTGGTTCCTCTCTAGGTTTCTTCCTAGGTTTTGGCCTTTCTAGGGAGTTTTTCCTAGCCACCGTGCTTCTACACCTGCATTGTTTGCTGTTTGGGGTTTTAGGCTGGGTTTCTGTACAGCACATTGAGATATCAGCTGATGTACGAAGGGCTATATAAATAAATTTGATTTGATTTGATTTGACAAACCCGGACGATGCTGGGCCAATTGTGTGCCGCCATATAAGACTCCCAATCCCCACTGTTTGTGATACAGCATGGAATTGAACCAGGGTGTCTGTAGTGACACCTCAAGCACTGAGATGCAGTGCCTTAGACTACTACACCACTCGGGAGCCCAAACAATTTAAAAAGTGACAAGGATTGCACAATAAAGTCAAGGATTTATTTCCATTGTGGTTCCTTAATTTGCTGCAGCATATAATTTACACATCTCCATCTGGCTTTCAGGGTCACCTTGTATTTTTTAACACAGCTACATAGATTGGCTATGAAAAGCCAACTGACATTTACTCCTGAGGTGCTGACTTGCTGCACCCTCGACAAGTACAGTGATTATTGTTATTTGACCATGCTGGTCATTTATGAACATTTGAACATCTTGGCCATGTTCTGTTATAATCTCCACCCGGCACAGTCAGAAGAGGACTGGCCGCCCCTCCTAGCCTGGTTCCTCTCTTGGTTTCTTCCTAGGTTGTGGCCTTTCTAGGGAGTTTTTCCTAGCCACCGTGCTTCTACACCTGCATTGCTTGCTGTTTGGGGTTTTAGGCTGGGTTTCTGTACAGCACTTTGAGATATCAGCTGATGTACGAAGGGCTATATAAATCAATTTGATTTGATTTACATCTATGGTCTTTCAGGTTTTTCTGTCGTGTCTAATGTGCAGTAGTCTATCATAGGCAATGTATTGGATAATGGCACAGTCATTTGGGCTTTTTTGAGCTTGGGATCATAAAATGTCTTTACTCTATGGCTCATAAATGTCTACTGTATGGCTCATAAATGTCTACTGTATGGCTCATAAATGTCTACTGTATGGCTCATGTCTACTGTATGGCTCATAAATGTCTACTGTATGGCTCATAAATGTCTACTGTATGGCTCATGTCTACTGTATGGCTCATTAAATGTCTACTGTATGGCTCATGTCTATTGTATGGCTCATAAATGTCTACTCTATGGCTCATGTCTACTATATGGCTCATAAATGTCTACTGTATGGCTCATGTCTACTGTATGGCTCATTAAATGTCTACTGTATGGCTCATAAATGTCTTTAATGTATGGCTCATGTCTACTGTATGGCTCATTAAATGTCTACTGTATGGCTCATAAATGTCTACTGTATGGCTCATAAATGTCTACTGTATGGCTCATGTCTACTGTATGGCTCATGTCTACTGTATGGCTCATTAAATGTCTACTGTATGGCTCATGTCTACTGTATGGCTCATGTCTACTGTATGGCTCATTAAATGTCTACTGTATGGCTCATGTCTACTGTATGGCTCATAAATGTCTACTGTATGGCTCATAAAATGTCTTTAATGTATGGCTCACAAAATGTCTACAGTATGGCTCATAAAATGTCTACAGTATGGCTCATAAAATGTCTACAGTATGGCTCATAAAATGTATTTGATGTATGGCTCATCAGGCTCTGGTATACTTTATCTGCTTTAGAATGACTT
Organism: Oncorhynchus keta; assembly: GCF_023373465.1. Lineage (NCBI taxonomy): Eukaryota > Metazoa > Chordata > Actinopteri > Salmoniformes > Salmonidae > Oncorhynchus > Oncorhynchus keta. The sequence goes on along the minus strand of NC_068437.1, from coordinate 55,075,845 downwards.
CCAGTTTGAGCGGGAAAATATTGGGTTTCCCGGGATATATGTGATTATTGTCTATAGCTTATTTATTAGATGTTGGGGCTGCTGGTGAACCATGATGTGCAGCATCATCAAAGAGACCCTGGACTAGTGCACTTGCACAGAGTTTTTAGGGTGTCTATATCGGATTCCAATTGGCGGCCGATTTTATTGCGAATATTCAAACATTTGTATAAAAAATAATATGTATTTTTCAGAGTTTTCATTAGGAAAATTTGGCGCTGGACAACATGACCGGGAATTTATTTATTTATCAGACATTTCAGAAATGTACTTGACATCCATATGCATTCAGATCCAACCTGGCGCAGGTAGCGCCATCAATAAACGAGGAATGTCTGGCCAAATGAGACACATTTACATGTCCTTAAAAACAGCCAATTAAAAACGGCCTCCTGGGTGCCGCAGTGGTCTAGGGCACTGCATCGCTAGCTGTGCCACCAGAGACTCTGAGGCCGGGCGCAGTGCACGCTAACCAAGGTAGCACGGTGTTTCCTCTGACACATTGGTGCGGCTGGCTTCCGGGTTGGATGCGCGCTGTGTTAAGAAGCAGTGCGGCTTGGTTGGGTTGTGTTTCGGAGGATGCGTGGCTTTCGACATTCATCTCTCCCGAGCCCGTACGGGAGTTGTAGCGATGAGACAAGATAGTAATTACTAACAATTGGACACCATGAAATTGGGGAGAAAAAGGGGTAAAATTTATACTTCAAAAAAAACGGCAATAACAAATTACAAAAACACTTTTCCTTGTGTTTCGATGTGTAGCATATGCAAAAGTTTACAGCCTCTTTTTTTTATAGTTTTTTTAGGCTACTTTCCTAAAACAATAGTTGTGGTTCAGCTGTCAGAGATTTGAGCACAAAATGCATCAGGCCATTGTATTCTTTATTTAACCAGGTAAGCTGGTTGAGAACAGGTTCTCATTTACAAAAGCAAAGCAGTGCGACACAAACAACAACACAGAGTTACACATGGAATAAACAAACATCAATAACACAATAGAAAATGTCTATATACAGTGTGTGCAAATGAGGTAGGATAAGGGAGGTGAGGCAATAAATAGGCCATGGTGGCGAAGTAATTACAATATAGCAATTAAACACTGGAATGATAGATGTGCAGAAGATGAATGTGCAAGTAGAGATACTGGAGTGCAAAGGAGCAAAATAATAAAATAAATAACAGTATGGGGATGAGGTAGTTGGTTGGGCTATTTACAGATGGGCTATGTACAGGTGCAGTGATCTGTGAGCATAGACCTTCATATCATAGGGCTGCAGTAGCTAAAGCTAATAGCCACACCATACCAAACCTTTCTAAACATTATTAGGGTAATAGAAAAAAATAAGTCAAGCCGTTGTTTATGGGTAAAATATGAGCGTAAGAACTAATGTAAACCAGGGTGGAAAAAGCACTACCCATTTAAGTCATTTAGCAGACGCTCTTATCCAGAGCGACTTACAAATTGGTGCATACACCTTATGACAACCAGTGGAACAGCCACTTGCATCTAAATCTTGTTGGGGGAGAAGGGGGGTGAGAAGGATTACTTACCCTTACTTACCCTATCCTAGGTATTCCTTGAAGAGGTGGGGTTTCAGGTGTCTCCGGAAGGTGGTGATTGACTCCGCTGTCCTGGCGTCGTGAGGGAGTTTGTTCCACCATTGGGGGCCAGGGCAGCGAACAGTTTTGACTGGGCTGAGCGGGAACTGTACTTCCTCAGTGGTAGGGAGGCGAGCAGGCCAGAGGTGGATGAACGCAGTGCCCTTGTTTGGGTGTAGGGCCTGATCAGAGCCTGGAGGTACTGAGGTGCCGTTCCCCTCACAGCTCCGTAGGCGAGCACCATGGTCTTGTAGCGGATGCGAGCTTCAACTGGAAGCCAGTGGAGAGAGCGGAGGAGCGGGGTGACGTGAGAGAACTTGGGAAGGTTGAACACCAGACGGGCTGCGGCGTTCTGGATGAGTTGTAGGGGGTTTAATGGCACAGGCACACCCCTCCCCAAAGCAACCCAAACCTATTTTGGACCCCCCCTACCCTGGCATCAATCACTACCCTGGCATCAATCACTACCCTGGCATCAATCACCACTCTGGCATTAATCATTACCCTGGGATCCATCATTACCCTGGCATCAATCACTACCCTGGCATCAATCACTACCCTGGCATCAATCACCACTCTGGCATTAATCATTACCCTGGGATCCATCATTACCCTGGCATCAATCACTACCCTGGCATCAATCACTACCCTGACATCAATCACCACTCTGGCATTAATCATTACCCTGGGATCCATCATTACCCTGGCATCAATCACTACCCTGGCATCAATCACTACCCTGGCATCAATCACCACTCTCGCATTAATCATTACCCTGGGATCCATCATTACCCTGGGATCCATCATTACCCTGGCATCAATCATTACCCTGGGATCCATCATTACCCTGGCATCAATCATTACCCTGGCATCCATCATTACCCTGGGATCCATCATTACCCTGGGATCAGTCATTACCCTGGGATCCATCCTTACCCTGGCATCAATCATTACCCTGGGATCCATCATTACCCTGGCATCAATCATTACCCTGGGATCCATCATTACCCTGGCATCAATCATTACCCTGGGATCCATCATTACCCTGGGATCCATCATTACCCTGGCATCAATCACTACCCTGGCATCAATCATTACCCTGGCATCAATCATTACCCTGGCATCAATCATTACCCTGGGATCCATCATTACCCTGGCATCAATCACTACCCTGGCATCAATCACTACCCTGGCATCAGTCATTACCCTGGGATCCATCATTACCCTGGCATCAATCACTACCCTGGCATCAATCACTACCCTGACATCAATCACTACCCTGGCTTCAATCATTACCCTGGCATCCATCATTACCCTGGCATCCATCGTTACCCTGGCATCCATCGTTACCCTGGCATCAATCATTACCCTGGCATCCTTCGTTACCCTGGGTTCCATCACTACCCTGGCATCCATCGTTACCCTGGCATCCATCGTTACCCTGGCATCCATCGTTACCCTGGCATCCATCGTTACCCTGGCATCCTTCGTTACCCTGGCATCCATCGTTAACCTGACATCCATCATTACCCTGGCATCCATCGTTAACCTGACATCCATCATTACCCTGGCATCCATCGTTACCCTGGCATCCATCGTTACCCTGGCATCCATCGTTACCCTGGCATCCATCGTTACCCTGGCATCCATCGTTACCCTGGCATCCATCGTTACCCTGGCATCCATCGTTACCCTGGCATCCATCGTTACCCTGGCATCCATCGTTACCCTGGCATCCATCGTTACCCTGGCATCCATCGTTACCCTGGGATCCATCATTACTAAACGTGCCACCTGCTTCTCGACTCTCAGCGCCTTCGTTACACAGGGTGTGTGTGTTAAGCTTTCCTGAATAAGTGGGCCTGCTCGGGAGCATATGGCCATATTATTACAGGACGAATGATGATCTGAATGACGAATGATGATCTGTAACAGACAACGCTTTCATCAACAGAAGTGAAAATACAGCCAGACTGGCCTGCTACTGTGACTTCCTAGGCCTTATAAACCGTTGAGAGTAGGACCCACAACTGATCCAAATCTAATGGAACATTCAAATCACAGGGCTTCAGCACCGTTATTCAAATCATATTTTCACAGCATGCTAGAACGTTATAATCACTTGAAAACAATAATGCAATTATTCATTACAATGTGGTGTTGTAGGCTAGTCTAGGGTAGGATACTAGTATTGTATGTTAGTCTAGGGTAGGATAATAGTATTGTATGTTAGTCTAGGGTGGGATCCTAGTATTGTATGCTAGTCTAGGGTAGGATACTAGTATTGTATGTTAGTCTAGGGTAGGATACTAGTATTGTATGTTAGCCTAGGGTAGGATACTAGTATTGTATGTTAGCCTAGGGTAGGATACTAGTGTTGTATGTTAGTCTAGGGTAGGATACCGGTGTTTTATGTTAGTCTATGGTAGGATACTAGTGTTGTAGGCTAGCCTAGGGTAGGATACTAGTATTGTATGTTAGTCTAGGGTAGGATACTAGTATTGTATGTTAGTCTAGGGTAGGATACTAGTATTGTATGTTAGTCTAGGGTAGGATACTAGTATTGTATGTTAGCCTAGGTCAGGATACTAGTATTGTATGTTAGTCTAGGTAGTTAATTTTATTGTGGTATTGTAGACTAGTCTGGGTAGGATACCTATATTGGGATGTTGTAGGCTAGTCTGGGTAGGATACCGTTATTGGGATGTTGTAGGCTAGTCTGGGTAGGATACCTATATTGGGATGTTGTAGGCTAGTCTGGGTAGGATACCTATATTGGGATGTTGTAGGCTAGTCTGGGTAGGATCATTATTGTATTGTGGTGTTGTGGGCTAGTCTGTGTAGGATCATTGTATTATCCCGAGTGGTTCAGCGGTCTAACACGCTGCCCAAACCGGACGCGTTGCGTGCGCGAGCATTGCGAAATGTACACTTACATGTTATTCAGCCACACTGCCTCGCGCCAGGCGCTAAAATAGAAGTAGCTTCTATTTCTGATGCAGAACGCGATACAAATCCTTCCTCTCCCATATCCTCATTGGCTTTTAGAAGCATATACCCACGTGCCATCTCCTCATTCGTTATAACCACGTGGGTGATTGAAAGCTGTACTGAGTTCGGTGGTGGTGATACTCCTAATTATGAAAGTTTAGATGCCAATCGCCATATCAAGTCCAAAGAAGAAAAAGCCTGTAAGGAGGAGAGGTGACTATAAACGATTCGGTTGACCGTTTTATGCTTTTTGACCTGTCCCAAAGTTAATATAATTGGTTCAGAGTTTCTTTTGATATTTCAACCTGTGTGTAGTGATCGGGTTTGGTGTGGGGGAACAAAATCAGTTTGTGCACGAATGCACACGCGCATCCGGTATGGACATGGTCTAAGGCATTGCATCTCAGTGCAAGAGGCATCACTACAGTCGCTGGTTCGAATCCAGGCTGTATCACATCCGGCCATGATTGGGAGTAGAGCTGCGCACAATTGGCCCAGCGTCGTCCGGGTTTGGCCGGGGTAGGCCGTCATTGTAAAGAAGCTTTTTGAGCTGTGCGTCTCAAATAAACCTGAGGGGGGACAAAACGGTGCCCAGACTCAACAAGACCACTTATTCTGAGTCAGTCGAAATCACGTATCAACGTCATTGTCATGGAAACATCCAAGTAAATGCAAAAGGTTTAAAAAGCTCAAACAAAATAAAGTGCAACTAGTGTCCCTGTCATTCCAGGTTCAACGTTTGACGTGACTGAGTTAGCTGAGCTACCTAGCTTGCAAGTTACAAGATTGTTATCCAGCAACCAAAACAGACAAATTGTTATTTTGCATAGCAACTAAATCCAGGCTGGTCTACACACCACCAGAGATGGTAGATTGTGAAACTGTGGAGACCGGTGTCGTCATACCTGGTCAGTGGCCCCTCTGCCGTCAGTGAGAGTCAACATTTACATTTACATTTAAGTCATTTAGCAGACGCTCTTATCCAGAGCGACTTACAAATTGGTGCATTCACCTTATGACATCCAGTGGAACAGTCACTTTACAATAGTGCATCTAAATCTTAAAAGGGGGGTCTGAGAAGGATTACTTATCCTATCCTAGGTATTCCTTAAAGAGGTTGGGTTTCAGGTGTCTCCGGAAGGTGGTGATTGACTCCGCTGTCCTGGCGTCGTGAGGGAGTTTGTTCCACCATTGGGGGGCCAGAGCAGCGAACAGTTTTGACTGGGCTGAGCGGGAACTGTACTTCCTCAGTGGTAGGGAGGCGAGCAGGCCAGAGGTGGATGAACGCAGTGCCCTTGTTTGGGTGTAGGGCCTGATCAGAGCCTGGAATCAGACACTGGAAACCACCATTCCCAAGAGGCCATTCGACAAGTTCTTTGACTACTTCAGCTCATATAATATAATAATAATAATATATGCCATTTAGCGGACGCTTTTATCCAAAGCGACTTACAGTCATGTGTGCATACATTCTACGTATGGGTGGTCCCGGGAATCGAACCCACTACCCTGGCGTTACAAGCGCCATGCTCTACCAACTGAGCTACAGGACTACATATGCTGGAGCTGTTAGCCGGCAGCATGGCCATTACCACAGACCGCATGTGAAGAAGGCCACATGCCATGGAACAACATCATAGATCATGGAACAACATCAAAGGCCATCGAATTTCACTCTGCTATCGAGACTCTAGATGGATAGATCATTAGAATGATCATTATTAGAAAAGAAAACCCAAATATAATGCATAACGTTTCATTTATTAATGAATAGATAACTAAATATATTCAGGACAATTTGGTTCATGTTTTTAGAATTTGGTTAAAAGAGAACACAAAGCTTTGTTTGTTTCATCTAGAATAGATGATCAATTTACTCACCAGTTATATTCTCCAGTAAATGTTTAACCAAGAATGGACTGGATTTCCATCTTTGCCCTTTCTCTAATTGGCAACCCTTGAAAGGTTTCCCCCACATACTGTCCAAATATGGTACTTGTGTCAGTTTCGGGTTCTCTTCAATATATTTAACACCTGGGAGTTCATCTCCCCTTTTTCCCTGACCGGCTGCAGCCGTCTTGGGTGCTCTCCTTGAGGTGCTGGTGGTAGGTGATGTCTCTTCTGGCTCTGTGATGTGTCTGTCCTCATTGACTTTCATGAAGATTAAAATACATTCTTACTTTACTCCCACCACTAAAACTGTGTTAATGAATGTATGCACACATGACTGTAAGTCGCTTTGGATAAAAGCGTCTGCTAAATGGCATATATTATTATTATTATATTAATGTGGTATTTGAGAACGCAGTTACACATTGCTGCCACCAGGTGTTGCAATAGTGCTGTTTCCTGGGTTATCACATAGGCTAGTTTTAGAATAAAATGTCCAATAGTTGTGTAGCCGACTAGACTTCTTGGAGTCAGCTCAAAGAGCTCATCATCATATGTGGTCAGGTTGTCCCAGGCTTGGTCCTGCTTTCAAGACATACCGCAGGAAGTGCAAACGTATGAAATGTGCCCAGTTCGGCACACCTCTTCTGTCCCTGAACTTTTGGACTGCTCCACTTTCTTGTTCTCTCTCCCAAATGTAGTTCGGAAGTTCCTTGATATCTGAAACGTTTGGGAAAGTACACTTCTAATACATTGACTAATAACGGATTAGCTAGTTTAAACAGGATTTATTTTGGTAACTTAACACTATTTTTTCCTAACGTTACACTGCATCTTTCCCTAGTATATCCCGAAGGGCTGACAGAGCAGCTTCCCCGGCATCCCTCTTCCTTCGGATCCCCAAGTGATATGAGCTCAAGACAGTTACAAAGAGTCATAGCCATTTAAAAACAAATATTAATCTGAGTGAGCTAGCTAGCTGACATGCTAAATATGTTTAGATATTAATTGTTAACTAACTACCTAGCTGACATAAATATGTTTAGATATTAATTGTTTGCTAACTAGCTAGCTGACATAAATATGTTTAGATATGATTTGTTTGCTAACTAGCTAGCTGACATAAATATGTTTAGATATTAATTGTTTGCTAACTAGCTAGCTGACATAAATATGTTTAGATATGATTTGTTTGCTAACTAGCTAGCTGACATGATAAATATGTTTAGATATGAATTGTTAGCTAACTAGCTAGCTGACATAAATATGTTTAGATATGATTTGTTTGCTAACTAGCTAGCTGACATGATAAATATGTTTAGATATGATTTGTTAGCTAACTAGCGAGCTGACATGATAAATATGTTTAGATATGATTTGTTTGCTAACTAGCTAGCTGACATGATAAATATGTTTAGATATGATTTGTTTGCTAACTAGCTAGCTGACATGCTAAATATTTTTAGATATTAATTGTTAACCAACTAGCTAGCTGACATGCTAAATATGTTTAGATATGAGTTGTTTGCTAACTAGCTAGCTGTCATGATAAATATGTTTAGATATGATTTGTTTGCTAACTAGCTAGCTGACATGCTAAATATGTTTAGATATGATTTGTTAACTAACTAGCTAGCTGACATGATAAATATATTTAGATATCATTTGTTTGCTAACTAGCTAGCTGACATGCTAAATATGTTTAGATATTAATTGATAACTAACTAGCTAGCTGACATGCTGAATATGTTTAGATATTCATTGTTAACTAACTAGCTAGCTGACATGCTAAATATGTTTAGATATTCATTGTTAACTAACTAGCTAGCTGACATGCTGAATATGTTTAGATATGAATTGTTAACTAACTAGCTAGCTGACATGCTAAATATGTTTAGATATTAATTGTTAACTAACTAGCTAGCTGACATGCTAAATATGTTTAGATATGAATTGTTAACTAACTAGCGAGCTGACATGCTAAATATGTTTAGATATTAATTGTTAACTAACTAGCAAGCTGACATGCTAAATATGTTTAGATATGAATTGTGTTATATATATACTCATACACATAGCTCATATATTATACAGCGCCAAACTAATCCGCCTGACTCAAGACATTGCACGTATCCCTGCCCAAACAGGAACGAACACATAACCAACCATAAACTGCCCCTCAGTTCTCTTATCTCACGACCCCAGGACACACGGACATCCCATCGCACGAACACACACACCCAGCCATAAAACTGCCCCCCTCAGTTATACTACCTCATGATCCCCTGACACACAAATACCTTCTTGCATAAACACACACACTTCATCCCCCCTCTACTGGTCGGGTGCCCAGAGCAGAAGAATCTGCTGTGCACCAATGGGGCTCCTGCTCTGGCTAGAGCAGGTCCGCCTCCAACCCTTCGGGACCATTCAGAAGGCGACACGACAAGACTCTACCTACATTATTCAATGTATAAAAACTATTGGAACCTCTGTATAGGTCCCTTTTTTTCACCTGACTCCATACTGAGTTATATGAATAAGGTCCGTGCACGTTAAACTGCAGGACAAGATATCTTTTGACTCAATAAACAGCCTTTTGTTACAACTGAAATCCACTCTGTCCAGCGTCGTTGTTTTGCATTCCCTCTCCAGTATGTAAACACCAACAATTGTTAGCTAACTAGCTAGCTGACATGCTAAATATGTTTAGATATGAATTGTTAGCTAACTAGCTAGCTGACATGCTAAATATGTTTAGATATGAATTGTTAGCGAACTAGCTAGCTGACATGCTAAATATGTTTAGATATGAATTGTTAGCTAACTAGCTAGCTGACATGCTAAATATGTTTAGATATGAATTGTTAGCGAACTAGCTAGCTGACATGCTAAATATGTTTAGATATGAATTGTTAGCTAACTAGCTAGCTGACATGCTAAATATGTTTAGATATGAATTGTTAGCGAACTAGCTAGCTGACATGCTAAATATGTTTAGATATGAATTGTTAGCTAACTAGCTAGCTGACATGCTAAATATGTTTAGATATGAATTGTTAGCTAACTAGCTAGCGAACTTAACAATATATCATGATTTGAATGTAGCCCTGTACTGTGAAAAGTCAATACCTTGGAAGTAGTCTATAACTTGGACCTCTTTGGTGTGTGTTGATTTTCTTCGCCATTATTAAAACTAACTAATACATACATATTGATACGTGTGTATATAGAGCTAGCTAGTTCTTCTGTAGCTCAGTTGGTAGAGCATGGCGCTTATAACGCCAGGGTAGTGGGATCGATTCCCGGGACCACCCATACGTAGAATGTATGCACACAAGTCGCTTTGGATAAAAGTGTCTGCTAAATGGCATATATTATTATATTATTATATTATAGTTAAACTTAAATGTTGATCATGGTAGATGTTTCATATTTAAAAAAAATAGTATACAATCAGTTGCGTGAAATATAATTTAATTTTATGTAATGCATGTAGTTGCAAGCAAATATTTTTTGGGGGGTGGGGGGTGTGACACACGCATCAACTGAGATGCAACTATCCTGCAAACAACAGAAATTGCATCCAGATAGCTTCGTGTGACAATTTATGTTTGATGTGAAAATGTGAGCCTCCGGAGGCGCCGTATGGATGGTGTGACGCAATCGCGGAGCCTCTGGAGGCACGCAGAGACCATATTTTGCATACCTAGAGATTGTACAATATTTGCCCATTATTATTTTTAAATCCTTCAAGCTCTGTCAGGTTGGTTGTTGATCATTGCTAGACAGCCATTTTCAGGCCTTGCAATAGATTTTTAAGTAGATTTAAATCAAAACTGTAACTAGGCTTCTCAAGAACATTCAATGTTGTCTTGGGAAGCAACTCCAGTATATATTTGTCCTTGTGTTTTAGGTTATTGTCCTGCTGAAAGGTGAATGTCTCCCAGTGTCTGTTGGAAAGCAGACTGAAACCATTTTTCCTGTAGGATTATGCTTGTGCTTAGCTCTATTACGTTTCTGCCGATGACAAGCATACCCATAACATGAGACAGCCACCACCATGCTTGAAAGTATGAAGTGTGGTACTCAGTAATATGTTGTGTTGGATTTACCATAAACATAACGCTTTGTATTCAGGACAAAAGGTTCATTTCTTTGCCACATTTTTTTCAGTATTACTTTAGTGCCTTATTAAAAACCGCATGCATGTTTTGGAAAAGTTTTATTCTGTACAGGCTTCCTTCTTTTCACTCTGTCATTTACGTTAGTATTGTGGAGTAACTAAAATGTTGTTGATCCATCCTCAGTTTTCTCCTGTCACAGCCATTAAACTTTGTAACTGTAACTGTGAACTCCCTGAGCGGTTTCCTTCCCCACCGGCAACTGAGTTAGGGAGGATGTTTGTATCGTGGTAGTGACTGGGTGTATTGATACACCATCCAAAGTGTAAATAATAAAGTTACTATGCTCAAAGGGATATTCAATGTCAGCTTTGTCAGCTACCAATAATTATGTACCCTTCTTTGAGATGCATTGGAACACCTCCCTGGTCGTTGTGGTGGAAAATGTGCTTGAAATTGACTTCTCGACTGAGGGACCTTACAGATAATTGCATGTGTGGGGTACAGACATGAGGTAGTCATTCAAAGATGATGTTAACCACTATTATTGCACACAGAGTGAGTCCATGACACTTATTATGTGACTTGTTAAGCACATTGTTACTCCTGTACTTATGTAGGCTTGCCATAACAAAGGGATTGAATACTTAATGACCCAAGACATTTCAGCTTTTAATTTTTAATTCATTTGTAAAAAAACATATATTTTAATCCCACTTTGTAACACAACAAAATGTGGAAAAAGTCAAGGGGTGTGAATACTTTCTGAAGACACTGTATGCAATATCCAGTGTCTACATGATTTGTATGTGATTACTTCAGGCTTTGAACAAAAACACTTGTATTTTCTAGTGCCACAAATTGAACAACTGAACCAAACAGGATATCTTTGTTATGAGTTGTCAGTACGAATACCAGTAGTGGCTGGATATATCTTGCTGTAGCTAGTTTATCTGAGGTAATCCACAGAGAAATTAACGGATGACATATGTAAATATAGGGAAAGATGGCTGGATCAGATATGAGAATGGTTGTGAATTGTGAGTTTAGTGTGAAGAGTTCCCTTCCTGTTATCTGTGTTGTCTCTACTAATGGTGCCTGGACATACCAGTATATTGTCTGAGGTAATCCACAGAGATATACATGGAAATGGGGGAACAACAACAAGAAAAAAAGTGGGTGATCAAATAGATCAAATAGATCAAATAGATCATATGTAAATGAGGACATTGAATGGATGGATGTGGATCCCAGAGTTTAGTCAGGTGTGAAGAGATGCCTCAGGGACACATTAAACTGTCACAGTCATATCTTGCTGGGAAACATTATCATTTAGTGACTCATTGTTAACAGCTCCGAGGACACAGAAAGAGAGAGAGAGAGATGGAGGGAGGGGTTGAGAGAGAGGTAGAGAGGTACAGCAATAGAGGGAGAGGGGTGAAGATAACGAGAGAGAGACAGAGAGAGAGAGAGAGAGAGAGAGAGACAGAGAGAGAGAGGGGGAGAGAGAGAGAGAGAGAGAGAGAGAGAGAGAGAGAGAGAGAGACAGAGAGAGAGAGAGAGATACAGAGAGAGAGAGAGAAAGAGAGAGAGAGAGAGAGAGAGAGAGAGAGAGGGGAGAGAGAGAGGGGGAGAGAGAGAGAGAGGGAGAGAGAGACACAGAGAGAGAGAGAGAGAGAGAGAGAGAGAGAGAGAGAGAGAGAGAGAGAGAGAGAGAGAGGGAGAGAGAGAGAGAGGGAGTGAGAATAAGAGTGTGAATAAAACCTGAGAGAGAGAGGAAGAGACAGAGAAAGGGGGAGAGAGAGTGAGAGAAAGGAGGGAGAGAGCGTTCACAGTAAGCCCACTGACACCCCTATCAGATCACAGCAAAATCACAGTCTACTTAAACAGAGCAATACTCAATAATGAGGCATCAAAGCCAAAGGAACTGAACAATATTAAGAAATGCTATAGATGGAAGGAAAGTAGTGTGGACACCTATCAAAAAACAATTAGGCAACAACAAATTCAATCCCATTCAGACAACTTCCTGGACAAAACGTTCCACTGTAATCAGGGATGTCACTAGAGATTCATGGACAGGGGGGCTAAGCCTCTTTTAGGGGGGTCTGGGTCATACTCCCCCAGGATTTGTTTTAAAGCCCCCAAAACGTCATGTATTTTTAGAGTAACAACAATTGTATAATTTTGCACGCCCAATTTTTCAGTTTTTGATTTGTTAAAAAAGTTTGAAATATCCAATAAATGTCGTTCCACTTCATGATTGTGTCCCACTTGTTGTTGATTCTTCACAAAAAAAATACAGTTTTATATCTTTATGTTTGAAGCCTGAAATGTGGCAAAAGGTCGCAAAGTTCAAGGGGGCCGAATACTTTCGCAAGGCACTGTACCATTAGATGTACCACTGTACCATCTCTCTCTGGATCTGTTTGTTGTCCCTCCTTTTTGTTAATTGTTGCTCAAAATTAACCCAATATTTCAGACATATGGAACATCTTAAACAGTATCATCCACGATGGGGCAAAACTAAATTTAACTAATGAGCTAAATAAAATAAAACTATTTTAAAAATAATACTAATTAGGAATAAAATCTGATTTAAAAACAAAAGTAAGATCCCAAACAAATATTACAACCTAATTTACAGAACTTCTCCTCCTGCTTCTCTCTTTTGATGCTTATTTTGTGGTTGGACACATCAAAGTGTACCTCCTATTTTTAAAGGTGACAAAGCGGTCCATTACACTATTGGGACTTAGTGCCGCTCCCCTCAATGGACATGGCTGCAAGACTTGCAAGACTTTTCTGACCCATAGTCTTCCGCAACCAGGAGTGCAGCCGGCGCAGTAAAGGACCTTTCACAGGAGCAGCTGATCACAGGAAATGTGAGGGCAACCTGAATGATTTCCTTCAGAGAAGGAAACACATCATCATCCAGGAGGTTATGCACAGCAAGGAGGAGTTCTCTTTGGGAGGACGTCCAGCCTCTCTTTTCCGGGCAAGAAAGTTTTTGGCCACCAACATCTCTTCTGTTTTAACATCAATACCGTAGTGCTTGGCAAACTCAGTTCAGCATGATGTATCTAGGATGTTTTGAGTTGGGGCTGCATGCCTGTATGCCTTGGAGCAGACCTGCATCTACAGTCGAGAATCACTGGTCAAGCTCACAAACCATCCTGTCCAAGCATGGGAAGCAACAACTCTGTTTCCATTGTTGGGGAATATGACAATTCTGTGTCTCAACCCAAGGAGGTTCTCAAACCAAGGAGGTTCTCAACCCAAGGAGGTTCTCAACCCAAGGAGGTCTCCACCACAAAAATCTCCCATTTTCTTTTGTTTGTGCTTTCTTGCTGCATCTGAATGTTGTGAATTTCCCAGAGTGTTTTGGTCCTGTCATAAAGATCTGTGGCAAATGCATCTGTGAGTTTTCCTATCAGTGTGTCACATACAGCTTGTTTGCTGAAACGAGCTTCTGCCAGGTCTACCGTCTCTTTCTGGAGGAACTTGTGTCGTCCCTCAGTTAGAGAAAGAAGGGACAAATTAATCACATTTTATGTTTTTGCCCAAAAACTCTACATGGAAAGCAGAAAGCTGAGTTTTTCTGGACAAAGTACTCTATAATACTCTATACTCTTCTCTCACCTATTGTACTCTATAATACTCTGTACTCTACTCTCACCAATTGTATTTCTCAAACCAGCAGTGCTGAAATGCCATTTTCTGTGTACCAAAACTTTTGTGTGGGTAGTTATTCAGCTTCACTTGTCTGGGCCCAGTGTCTTTGTCACCTAAATCGCTCTCATTTCTGGAAGGAGTTGCTGCAGTGGCTTGATTACTTTCTCTCTCTGGATCTGTTTGTTGTCTCTCTCTCTGGATCTGTTTGTTGTCTCTCTCTCTCTGGATGTGTTTGTTGTCCATCTCTCTCTCTGGATCTGTTTGTTGTCCCTCTCTCTCTGGATCTGTTTGTTGTCTCTCTCTCTCTCTGGATCTGTTTGTTGTCCCTCTCTCTCTGGATCGGTTTGTTGTCCCTCTCTCTCTGGATCTGTTTGTTGTCCCTCTCTCTCTGGATCTGTTTGTTGTCCCTCTCTCTGGATCTGTTTGTTGTCTGGATCTGTTTGTTGTCCCTCTCTCTCTGGATCTGTTTGTTGTCCCTCTCTCTCTGGATCTGTTTGTTGTCCCTCTCTCTCTGGATCTGTTTGTTGTCTCTCTCTCTCTGGATCTGTTTGTTGTCTCTCTCTCTCTGGATCTGTTTGTTGTCTCTCTCTCTGGATCTGTTTGTTGTCTCTCTCTCTCTGGATCTGTTTGTTGTCTCTCTCTCTCTGTCTGATCTGTTTGTTGTCTCTCTCTCTCTGGATCTGTTTGTTGTCCCTCTCTCTCTGGATCTGTTTGTTGTCTCTCTCTCTCTCTGGATCTGTTTGTTGTCCCTCTCTCTCTGGATCTGTTTGTTGTCCCTCTCTCTCTGGATCTGTTTGTTGTCCCTCTCTCTGGATCTGTTTGTTGTCTCTCTCTCTCTGGATCTGTTTGTTGTCTCTCTCTCTCTCTGGATCTGTTTGTTGTCCCTCTCTCTCTGGATCTGTTTGTTGTCCCTCTCTCTCTCTGGATCTGTTTGTTGTCCCTCTCTGGATCTGTTTGTTGTCCCTCTCTCTCTCTGGATCTGTTTGTTGTCTCTCTCTGGATCTGTTTGTTGTCCCTCTCTCTCTGGATCTGTTTGTTGTCCCTCTCTCTGGATCTGTTTGTTGTCTCTCTCTCTCTGGATCTGTTTGTTGTCCCTCTATCTGGATCTGTTTGTTGTCTCTCTCTCTCTCTGGATCTGTTTGTTGTCTCTCTCTGGATCTGTTTGTTGTCCCTCTCTCTCTGGATCTGTTTGTTGTCTCTCTCTGGATCTGTTTGTTGTCTCTCTCTCTCTGGATCTGTTTGTTGTCCCTCTCTCTCTGGATCTGTTTGTTGTTCCTCTCTCTCTAGATCTGTTTGTTGTCCCTCTCTCTCTGGATCTGTTTGTTGTCTCTCTCTCTCTGGATCTGTTTGTTGTCCCTCTCTCTGGATCTGTTTGTTGTCTCTCTCTCTCTGGATCTGTTTGTTGTCTCTCTCTCTCTGAATCTGTTTGTTGTCCCTCTCTCTCTGGATCTGTTTGTTGTCTCTCTCTCTCTGGATCTGTTTGTTGTCTCTCTCTCTCTGGATCTGTTTGTTGTCTCTCTCTCTCTGGATCTGTTTGTTGTCTCTCTCTCTCTGAATCTGTTTGTTGTCTCTCTCTCTCTCTGGATCTGTTTGTTGTCTCTCTCTCTCTCTGGATCTGTTTGTTGTCTCTCTCTCTCTCTGGATCTGTTTGTTGTCTCTCTCTCTCTCTGGATCTGTTTGTTGTCCCTCTCTCTCTGGATCTGTTTGTTGTCTCTCTCTCTCTGGATCTGTTTGTTGTCTCTCTCTCTCTGGATCTGTTTGTTGTCTCTCTCTCTCTCTAGATCTGTTTGTTGTCTCTCTCTCTCTGGATCTGTTTGTTGTCTCTCTCTCTCTGGATCTGTTTGTTGTCTCTCTCTCTCTGGATCTGTTTGTTGTCCCTCTCTCTCTGGATCTGTTTGTTGTCTCTCTCTCTCTGGATCTGTTTGTTGTCTCTCTCTCTCTGGATCTGTTTGTTGTCCCTCTCTCTCTCTGGATCTGTTTGTTGTCTCTCTCTCTGGATCTGTTTGTTGTCTCTCTCTCTGGATCTGTTTGTTGTCTCTCTCTCTCTCTGGATCTGTTTGTTGTCTCTCTCTCTCTCTGGATCTGTTTGTTGTCTCTCTCTCTCTGGATCTGTTTGTTGTCTCTCTCTCTCTGGATCTGTTTGTTGTCCCTCTCTCTCTGGATCTGTTTGTTGTCTCTCTCTCTCTCTGGATCTGTTTGTTGTCTCTCTCTCTCTGGATCTGTTTGTTGTCTCTCTCTCTCTGGATCTGTTTGTTGTCTCTCTCTCTCTGGATCTGTTTGTTGTCTCTCTCTCTCTCTGGATCTGTTTGTTGTCTCTCTCTCTCTCTGGATCTGTTTGTTGTCCCTCTCTCTCTGGATCTGTTTGTTGTTCCTCTCTCTCTAGATCTGTTTGTTGTCCCTCTCTCTCTGGATCTGTTTGTTGTCTCTCTCTCTCTGGATCTGTTTGTTGTCCCTCTCTCTCTGGATCTGTTTGTTGTCTCTCTCTCTCTGGATCTGTTTGTTGTCTCTCTCTCTCTCTGGATCTGTTTGTTGTCTCTCTCTCTCTGGATCTGTTTGTTGTCTCTCTCTCTCTCTGGATCTGTTTTTTCTCTCTCTCTCTCTGGATCTGTTTGTTGTCTCTCTCTCTCTGAATCTGTTTGTTGTCCCTCTCTCTCTGGATCTGTTTGTTGTCTCTCTCTCTCTCTGGATCTGTTTGTTGTCTCTCTCTCTCTGGATCTGTTTGTTGTCCCTCTCTCTCTGGATCTGTTTGTTGTCTCTCTCTCTCTCTGGATCTGTTTGTTGTCCCTCTCTCTCTGTATCTGTTTGTTGTCTCTCTCTCTCTGAATCTGTTTGTTGTCCCTCTCTCTGGATCTGTTTGTTGTCTCTCTCTCTCTCTGGATCTGTTTGTTGTCTCTCTCTCTCTCTGAATCTGTTTGTTGTCCCTCTCTCTGGATCTGTTTGTTGTCTCTCTCTCTCTCTGGATCTGTTTGTTGTCCCTCTCTCTCTGGATCTGTTTGTTGTCTCTCTCTCTCTGAATCTGTTTGTTGTCCCTCTCTCTGGATCTGTTTGTTGTCTCTCTCTCTCTCTGGATCTGTTTGTTGTCTCTCTCTCTCTGAATCTGTTTGTTGTCCCTCTCTCTGGATCTGTGTGTTGTCTCTCTCTCTCTGGATCTGTTTGTTGTCCCTCTCTCTGGATCTGTTTGTTGTCTCTCTCTCTCTCTGGATCTGTTTGTTGTCTCTCTCTCTCTGGATCTGTTTGTTGTCTCTCTCTCTCTGAATCTGTTTGTTGTCTCTCTCTCTCTGGATCTGTTTGTTGTCTCTCTCTCTCTGGATCTGTTTGTTGTCCCTCTCTCTCTGGATCTGTTTGTTGTTCCTCTCTCTCTAGATCTGTTTGTTGTCTCTCTCTCTCTGGATCTGTTTGTTGTCTCTCTCTCTCTGGATCTGTTTGTTGTCTCTCTCTCTCTGGATCTGTTTGTTGTCCCTCTCTCTCTGGATCTGTTTGTTGTCTCTCTCTCTCTGGATCTGTTTGTTGTCTCTCTCTCTGGATCTGTTTGTTGTCCCTCTCTCTCTCTGGATCTGTTTGTTGTCTCTCTCTCTGGATCTGTTTGTTGTCTCTCTCTCTCTCTGGATCTGTTTGTTGTCTCTCTCTCTCTGGATCTGTTTGTTGTCCCTCTCTCTCTGGATCTGTTTGTTGTCTCTCTCTCTCTCTGGATCTGTTTGTTGTCTCTCTCTCTCTGGATCTGTTTGTTGTCTCTCTCTCTCTGGATCTGTTTGTTGTCTCTCTCTCTCTGGATCTGTTTGTTGTCCCTCTCTCTCTGGATCTGTTTGTTGTCTCTCTCTCTCTGGATCTGTTTGTTGTCCCTCTCTCTCTGGATCTGTTTGTTGTCTCTCTCTCTCTCTGGATCTGTTTGTTGTCTCTCTCTCTCTGGATCTGTTTGTTGTCTCTCTCTCTCTGGATCTGTTTGTTGTCTCTCTCTCTCTGGATCTGTTTGTTGTCTCTCTCTCTCTGGATCTGTTTGTTGTCTCTCTCTCTCTCTGGATCTGTTTGTTGTCTCTCTCTCTCTGGATCTGTTTGTTGTCTCTCTCTCTCTGGATCTGTTTGTTGTCTCTCTCTCTCTGGATCTGTTTGTTGTCTCTCTCTCTCTGGATCTGTTTGTTGTCTCTCTCTCTCTGGATCTGTTTGTTGTCCCTGTCTCTCTCTCTGGATCTGTTTGTTGTCTCTCTCTCTCTCTGGATCTGTTTGTTGTCTCTCTCTCTCTCTGGATCTGTTTGTTGTCTCTCTCTCTGGATCTGTTTGTTGTCTCTCTGGATCTGTTTGTTGTCTCTCTCTCTCTGGATCTGTTTGTTGTCTCTCTCTCTGGATCTGTTTGTTGTCTCTCTCTCTCTGGATCTGTTTGTTGTCTCTCTCTCTCTGGATCTGTTTGTTGTCTCTCTCTCTCTGGATCTGTTTGTTGTCCCTCTCTCTGGATCTGTTTGTTGTCTCTCTCTCTCTGGATCTGTTTGTTGTCTCTCTCTCTCTCTCTGGATCTGTTTGTTGTCTCTCTCTCTCTCTCTGGATCTGTTTGTTGTCTCTCTCTCTCTGGATCTGTTTGTTGTCTCTCTCTCTCTCTGGATCTGTTTGTTGTCTCTCTCTCTCTCTGGGTCTGTTTGTTGTCTCTCTCTCTCTCTCTGGATCTGTTTGTTGTCCCTCTCTCTCTGGATCTGTTTGTTGTCTCTCTCTCTCTCTGGATCTGTTTGTTGTCTCTCTCTCTGGATCTGTTTGTTGTCTCTCTCTCTCTGGATCTGTTTGTTGTCTCTCTCTCTCTCTGGATCTGTTTGTTGTCTCTCTCTCTCTCTGGATCTGTTTGTTGTCTCTCTCTCTCTGGATCTGTTTGTTGTCTCTCTCTCTCTGGATCTGTTTGTTGTCCCTGTCTCTCTCTCTGGATCTGTTTGTTGTCTCTCTCTCTCTGGATCTGTTTGTTGTCTCTCTCTCTCTCTGGATCTGTTTGTTGTCTCTCTCTCTCTGGATCTGTTTGTTGTCTCTCTCTCTGGATCTGTTTGTTGTCTCTCTCTCTCTGGATCTGTTTGTTGTCTCTCTCTCTGGATCTGTTTGTTGTCTCTCTCTCTCTGGATCTGTTTGTTGTCTCTCTCTCTCTGGATCTGTTTGTTGTCTCTCTCTCTCTGGATCTGTTTGTTGTCCCTCTCTCTGGATCTGTTTGTTGTCCCTCTCTCTCTCTGGATCTGTTTGTTGTCTCTCTCTCTCTCTGGATCTGTTTGTTGTCTCTCTCTCTCTCTCTGGATCTGTTTGTTGTCTCTCTCTCTCTGGATCTGTTTGTTGTCTCTCTCTCTCTCTGGATCTGTTTGTTGTCTCTCTCTCTCTCTGGATCTGTTTGTTGTCTCTCTCTCTCTCTCTGGATCTGTTTGTTGTCCCTCTCTCTCTGGATCTGTTTGTTGTCTCTCTCTCTCTCTCTGGATCTGTTTGTTGTCTCTCTCTCTGGATCTGTTTGTTGTCTCTCTCTCTCTGGATCTGTTTGTTGTCTCTCTCTCTCTCTGGATCTGTTTGTTGTCTCTCTCTCTCTGGATCTGTTTGTTGTCTCTCTCTCTGGATCTGTTTGTTGTCTCTCTCTCTCTCTGGATCTGTTTGTTGTCCCTCCCTCTCTGGATCTGTTTGTTGTCTCTCTCTCTCTCTGGATCTGTTTGTTGTCTCTCTCTCTCTGGATCTGTTTGTTGTCTCTCTCTCTGGATCTGTTTGTTGTCTCTCTCTCTCTCTCTGGATCTGTTTGTTGTCCCTCTCTCTGGATCTGTTTGTTGTCTCTCTCTCTCTCTGGATCTGTTTGTTGTCCCTCTCTCTCTCTGGATCTGTTTGTTGTCTCTCTCTCTCTCTGGATCTGTTTGTTGTCTCTCTCTCTCTCTGGATCTGTTTGTTGTCTCTCTCTCTCTCTCTCTGGATCTGTTTGTTGTCCCTCTCTCTCTGGATCTGTTTGTTGTCTCTCTCTCTCTCTCTGGATCTGTTTGTTGTCTCTCTCTCTGGATCTGTTTGTTGTCTCTCTCTCTCTGGATCTGTTTGTTGTCTCTCTCTCTCTCTGGATCTGTTTGTTGTCTCTCTCTCTCTGGATCTGTTTGTTGTCTCTCTCTCTGGATCTGTTTGTTGTCTCTCTCTCTCTCTGGATCTGTTTGTTGTCCCTCCTCTCTGGATCTGTTTGTTGTCTCTCTCTCTCTCTGGATCTGTTTGTTGTCTCTCTCTCTCTGGATCTGTTTGTTGTCTCTCTCTCTCTGGATCTGTTTGTTGTCTCTCTCTCTCTCTGGATCTGTTTGTTGTCCCTCTCTCTCTGTATCTGTTTGTTGTCTCTCTCTCTCTCTGGATCTGTTTGTTGTCCCTCTCTCTCTCTGGATCTGTTTGTTGTCTCTCTCTCTCTGGATCTGTTTGTTGTCTCTCTCTCTCTGGATCTGTTTGTTGTCTCTCTCTCTCTGGATCTGTTTGTTGTC
This sequence comes from Oncorhynchus keta, assembly GCF_023373465.1. NCBI lineage: Eukaryota > Metazoa > Chordata > Actinopteri > Salmoniformes > Salmonidae > Oncorhynchus > Oncorhynchus keta. The sequence goes on along the minus strand of NC_068437.1, from coordinate 55,055,084 downwards.
TCTCTCTCTCTAGATCTGTTTGTTGTCTCTCTCTCTCTGGATCTGTTTGTTGTCCCTCTCTCTCTGGATCTGTTTGTTGTCTCCCTCTCTCTGGATCTGTTTGTTGTCTCTCTCTCTCTCTGGATCTGTTTGTTGTCTCTCTCTCTCTCTGGATCTGTTTGTTGTCTCTCTCTCTCTCTGGATCTGTTTGTTGTCCCTCTCTCTCTGGATCTGTTTGTTGTCCCTCTCTCTCTGGATCTGTTTGTTGTCCCTCTCTCTCTCTGAATCTGTTTGTTGTCTCTCTCTCTCTCTGGATCTGTTTGTTGTCCCTCTCTCTCTCTGGATCTGTTTGTTGTCTCTCTCTCTCTCTGGATCTGTTTGTTGTCTCTCTCTCTCTGGATCTGTTTGTTGTCTCTCTCTCTCTGGATCTGTTTGTTGTCTCTCTCTGGATCTGTTTGTTGTCTCTCTCTCTCTGGATCTGTTTGTTGTCTCTCTCTCTCTCTGGATCTGTTTGTTGTCTCTCTCTCTCTGGATCTGTTTGTTGTCTCTCTCTCTCTGGATCTGTTTGTTGTCCCTCTCTCTCTGGATCTGTTTGTTGTCTCTCTCTCTCTCTGGATCTGTTTGTTGTCCCTCTCTCTCTGGATCTGTTTGTTGTCTCTCTCTCTCTGGATCTGTTTGTTGTCTCTCTCTCTCTGGATCTGTTTGTTGTCTCTCTCTCTCTGGATCTGTTTGTTGTCTCTCTCTCTCTCTGGATCTGTTTGTTGTCTCTCTCTCTCTCTCTGGATCTGTTTGTTGTCTCTCTCTCTCTCTGGATCTGTTTGTTGTCTCTCTCTCTCTCTGGATCTGTTTGTTGTCCCTCTCTCTCTGGATCTGTTTGTTGTCTCTCTCTCTCTCTGGATCTGTTTGTTGTCCCTCTCTCTCTGGATCTGTTTGTTGTCTCTCTCTCTCTGAATCTGTTTGTTGTCCCTCTCTCTGGATCTGTTTGTTGTCTCTCTCTCTCTCTCTCTGGATCTGTTTGTTGTCTCTCTCTCTCTGGATCTGTTTGTTGTCCCGCTCTCTGGATCTGTTTGTTGTCTCTCTCTCTCTGGATCTGTTTGTTGTCTCTCTCTCTCTGGATCTGTTTGTTGTCTCTCTCTCTCTCTCTGGATCTGTTTGTTGTCTCCCTCTCTCTCTGGATCTGTTTGTTGTCTCTCTCTCTCTGGATCTGTTTGTTGTCTCTCTCTCTCTGGATCTGTTTGTTGTCTCTCTCTCTGGATCTGTTTGTTGTCTCTCTCTCTCTCTGGCTCTGTTTGTTGTCTCTCTCTCTCTGGATCTGTTTGTTGTCTCTCTCTCTCTCTGGATCTGTGTGTTGTCTCTCTCTCTCTCTGGATCTGTTTGTTGTCCCTCTCTCTCTCTGGATCTATTTGTTGTCTCTCTCTCTCTGGATCTGTTTGTTGTCCCTCTCTCTCTGGATCTGTTTGTTGTCTCTCTCTCTCTGGATCTGTTTGTTGTCCCTCTCTCTCTGGATCTGTTTGTTGTCTCTCTCTCTCTGGATCTGTTTGTTGTCTCTCTCTCTCTCTCTGGATCTGTTTGTTGTCTCTCTCTCTCTCTCTGGATCTGTTTGTTGTCCCTCTCTCTCTGGATCTGTTTGTTGTCTCTCTCTCTCTCTGGATCTGTTTGTTGTCCCTCTCTCTCTGGATCTGTTTGTTGTCTCTCTCTCTCTCTGGATCTGTTTGTTGTCTCTCTCTCTATCATTAAATGTGAAGACTGTATCTTATCAAATCAATTCTCTATGTGTAATTTAATTATGCGATTAAACTAAGTATGTAACTTTAAATAACTAGGAAGTCGGGGAACCACGGGAATATGTTGTTTATAGAGTTTCAATTCCCGGAAATAACACTTTTCATATATTTTCATATCATATCGAGTACAGTCTTGCATTAGACATATTATTATAACCTTATCAGTTATATTCTGAATGTTGCAAAAACCCCTAGCATAAATTAAGAATCAGCGATTTACAAATTGGCTGAATAATTTATTTTCTATCTAACTAATCAAATCACAGAAATAAATGAAATACACACAATTGTATTACAAAGAAATACAAAGAAAAAGTCCCTAATGGACAAAAAACAATATATGATGGTTTGGTAGACAAAGGAAACGGGTTGGGGACCGATCAAGAGCGGGACACTCATAGCTGATAACTACACTCATTGATATTGCTAATATTTCTGAACATGAACAACCACTCATTCGAAAATAAATAGCAATTGACATATTTCCGAGTGTATGTCTTGTTATAATAATAATAATATATGCCATTTAGCAGACGCTTTTATCCAAAGCGACTTACAGTCATGTGTGCATACATTCTACGTATGGGTGGTCCCGGGGATCGAACCCACTACCCTGGCGTTACAAGCGCCATGCTCTACCAACTGAGCTACAGAAGGACCAGTGGTCGGCCGGTCCATCTGCTGGAGAGAATCAACAGAAAAGCCTCTGGTTGCGTTCCTAAAGGATACATCAGGCGTACCCAGGTTGTCGTACCCAGGTTGTCGTCCTAGGCTAGGTACATTTCCAGCTGCAGACTGAAAAGGCCTCGTCTAACATTGGCTCCTTCTGTGGCAATGTTTTTAGAGTTGAATCATTTCTAGCCGTGTAGCCAACCGCTGCACGCCGTCTGGTCTCCGTGGCCTATAGAATTGTAGTTCTTAACTACTTCACATGTAGCGTCAGCTGCATGTTTTCTAGTCTAATGGCCTATAGAATTGTAGTTCTTAACTACTTCACATGTAGCGTCAGCTGCATGTTTTCTAGTCTAATGGCCTATAGAGTTGTAGTTCTTAACTACTTCACATGTAGCGTCAGCTGCATGTTTTCTAGTCTAATGGCCTATAGAATTGTAGTTCTTAACTACTTCACATGTAGCGTCAGCTGCATGTTTTCTAGTCTAATGGCCTATAGAATTGTAGTTCTTAACTACTTCACATGTAGCGTCAGCTGCATGTTTTCTAGTCTAATGGCCTATAGAATTGTAGACAAGATTCCTACATCCTACTGTAGACATGATTCCTACATCCTACTGCAGACAGGATTCCTACATCCTACTGCAGACAGGATTCCTACTGCAGACAGGATTCCTACATCCTACTGCAGACAGGATTCCTACATCCTACTGCAGACAGGATTCCTACATCCTACTGCAGACAGGATTCCTACTGCAGACAGGATTCCTACATCCTACTGCAGACAGGATTCCTACTGCCCCTGCAGACCTACTGCCCCTACAGACAGGATTCATACATAATACTGCCTCTACAAACAGGATTCATACATAATACTGCCCCTACAGACTGGATTCATACATAATACTGCCTCTACAGACAGGATTCATACATAATACTGCCTCTACAGACAGGATTCATACATAATACTGCCTCTACAGACAGGATTCATACATAATACTGCCTCTACAGACAGGATTCATACATAATACTGCCTCTACAGACAGGATTCATACATAATACTGCCCCTACAGACAGGATTCATACATAATACTGCCCCTACAGACAGGATTCATACATAATACTGCCTCTACAGACAGGATTCATACATAATACTGCCCCTACAGACAGGATTCATACATAATACTGCCTCTGCAGACCTACTGCCCCTACAGACAGGATTCATACATAATACTGCCCCTACAGACAGGATTCATACATAATACTGCCCCTACAGACAGGATTCATACATAATACTGCCTCTGCAGACCTACTGCCCCTACAGACTGGATTCATACATAATACTGCCTCTACAGACAGGATTCATACATAATACTGCCTCTACAGACAGGATTCATACATAATACTGCCTCTACAGACAGGATTCATACATAATACTGCCTCTACAGACAGGATTCATACATAATACTGCCCCTACAGACAGGATTCATACATAATACTGCCTCTACAGACAGGATTCATACATAATACTGCCTCTACAGACCTACTGCCTCTGCAGACAGGATTTTGTGGTGCTCTCACCTCAACACCACAGGATCCATGGATCAAACCCATTACAACCCTCTCTCTCCACATCAGCCTGTTACACTCTACAGCCAGAACTAACAAAGACCACATTTTAACCACACAGATTCCTATTGTGTGGCTGAAAATGCCAATGGAGTTTCACCTAAACCTGAGCTCTGACTGTGTGTGTCCCAACCCAGGTCAGATATTCCCACTAGGTGATATGAAGAACAGTCTGAGGAGTGGGAAAGAGAATTCTACTGCTTAATTCACATTACATCCTTGCCTTACTTTTTAAAAATGTATATTTATTTAACCTTTATTTAACTAGGCAAGTCAGTTAAGAACAACTTCTTATTTACAATGACGGCCTACCGGGGAACAGTGGGGTAACTGCCTAGTTTAGATGCAGAACGACAGACTTTCACCTTGTCAGCTCGGGGGATTCAATCCAGCAACCTGTTACCGGCCCAGCGCCCTAACCACTAGGCTACAGTGGCTAGCATATGTGTTCACCCCCCTTGGCATTTTATTTTATTGCATCACAACCTGGAATTAAAAAAAACATTTTGCGGGGGGAGGGGGGTTGTATAATTTGATTTACACAACATGCCTATCACTTGTGAAACAAAGAAGAAATAGGACAAGAAAACGGACAAATTGAGCGTGCTTCACCCACCACCTGCTTTGCAGACTTCTGAAGATATTTGGTTGCACCAGATCATATTTAGGGGGCTTCATAGCAAAGGGGAGGGGCTTCATAACAAAGGGGGTGGGCTTCATAGCAAAGGGGAGTGGATTCACAGCAAAGGGGACGGGATTCATAGCAGTGGGGAGGGGCTTCGCAGCAAAGGGGAGGGGCTTCATAACAAAGGGGGTGGGCTTCATAGCAAAGGGGAGTGGATTCACAGCAAAGGGGACGGGATTCATAGCAGTGGGGAGGGGCTTCGCAGCAAGGGGGAGGGGCTTCACTGCAAAGGGGAGGGGCTTCACAGCAAAGGGGACAGGATTCATAGCAGTGGGGAGGGGCTTCGCAGCAACGGGGAGGGGCTTCACAGCAAAGGGGGTGAATATACATATATGGAAGCATCACTTTTGCGTTTTATATTTATTGAACCAAGTCAAAAAAATATATTTAAAAAAAATAAAATAAAAAAAAAATCACTTCACCAATTTGGATGATTTTGTGTCTGTCCATTACATGGAATCTGAAGAAAAATCCTTTAAAAGTAAAGGTTGTAATGTAACAAAAATAGGAAAAACACCAAGGGGGATGAATACTTTTGCAAGGCTCTGTATCTGCAGCCCCCCCCCCAAAAATATGCCCTGATTCATAAGAAAGGTTCTGGTCCCATAACAGCCCAAATAAAACAGTTTATTACGATGGCATTGCACCATGTAGGGTCCAGAGTTGGTTAGGTTGGTCTACTACCAGAACAGGAAAACCATTTCCACCCAACCACTCTTAAGACCTGTGGTGCCACCTCTGAAACCATCACACAGTGTTACAAATACATATCCTATTGGTTTGATCTACATTCGACATGTGTTTTTTGGCGGGGATGGGCTTCCGTAGTTTTATGTGGCTCAGTGCAGGCCTGCAGCTACAGATACAATTTCAGAATGTAACAGGCTGTTACTGCAAATTCAGGTTAATAATTTTTTTTTTTTAAACAAGTCTCAAATATGAGGAAAGTGTCTATACATTTTCGGATGTTTAAAATAAACATTGCTCTGCTATAGCCAGAAATAGTAATGGCGTCTTTTTGTAGACGCTAGTTCCTCTATGGTTCGTTGGACAAATCCTATGGGGAAATTAAAGGGCATTTTCGTAGTGTTTTTCTGGAGAAAACGCCCGAAAATAAGGTCTGTGGTCAACACAGGCTTAGGAGATCTCATACGTTTTGTTCTATGAGATAATCTTTATCAGCTAACGTCACTTTTTTTTTGTTTAATTTTGAAGCATTTATGTAATAAAAAAACACCTGCAAATGATCTAAACTTGTTAAAATCTCCGACCTTATTTTCGGTGGTCATCCCAAAACTCCCCCATTAATTTTCCCCCATAGGGATGGCTGAACCAACCACTAACGTAACTAATTTCCGAGGATTTAGGACTGGCGAGCTCTATTACCACATATACTGTAGGAGTGTTGGCTCGACGAGACCATTCCGTTTACACTGACCTGCTTCAAGCGGTCGAGACGTAGCAAGTTCACATTCATTCAGAATAATATGTGCCGGGACAAAAAATGTCTAGTATGTGTTAAGAGGTTGCTAGGGAACCCAGTCAGTGAAATGCTAGGACTCAGACAGCATTGGGACGAGGGGAGACCTTTCCTGGCTGACAATTTGACCGTGGAGGTTGAAGGCAGACATTAAAAAAACAAAACACAGAGCAGTCTCCAAAAGTCATCCGAAAAAAACTCTTAACTCCTGAACACATTGGCCAACTTACAAGCTCAGAGACAGATGTCTTAAGAGACAGCTAGTGGGTTAAGGGGGAGAGAGAGAGAGAGACTACAAACAGAGATAGAGACAGCTAGTGGGTTAAGGGGGAGAGAGAGAGAGACTACAAACAGAGATAGAGACAGGGAGGCACCAGAGCTGAAGCCCTCCCATAGAGAGGCCGCAGTACCAGATAGGAGACAGTGAGGGAGAGGGCATCTATCGTCCTCTCTCGCCCTTCTCTCTCTCTCTCTGGCCCCTCTCTCCCTCTCTCTGGCACCTCTCTCCCTCTCTCCCTCTTTCTGGCCCCTCTCTCCCTCTCTCTGGCACCCCTCTCTCTCTCTGGCACCTCTCTCCCTCTCTCTGGCACCCCTCTCTCTCTCTCTGGCACCTCTCTCCCTCTTTCTGGCCCCTCTCTCCCTCTCTCTGGCACCCCTCTCTCTCTCTCTGGCACCTCTCTCCCTCTTTCTGGCCCCTCTCTCCCTCTCTCTGGCCCCTCTCTCCCTCTCTCTGGCACCTCTCTCTGTCTCCTCCCTGGCCCCTCTCTCCCTCTCTCTGGCCTCTCTCTCTGTGTCTCCTCTCTCCCTCTCTCTGTCTCCTCCCTGGCCCCTCTCTCTGGCCTCTCTCTCTCTGTCTCCTCTCTCCCTCTCTCTGTCTCCTCTCTCCCTCACCCTGGCCCCTCTCTCCCTCTCTCTGGCCTCTCTCTCTCTCTGTCTCCTCTCTCCCTCTCTCTGGCCCCTCTCTCTGTCAGCTCCCTGGCCCCTCTCTCCCTCTCTCTGGCCTCTCTCTCTCTGTCTCCTCTCTCCCTCTCTCTGGCCCCTCTCTCTATCAGCTCCCTGGCCCCTCTCTCCCTCTCTCTGGCCTCTCTCTCTCTCTGTCTCCTCTCTCTGGCCCCTCTCTCTGTCTCCGCCCTGGCCCCTCTCTCTGTCTCCTCCCTGGCCCCTCTCTCCCTCTCTCTGTCTCCTCTCTCCCTCTCTCTGTCTCCTCCCTGGCCCCTCTCTCCCTCTCTCTGGCCTCTCTCTCTCTGTCTCCTCTCTCCCTCTCTCTGGCCCCTCTCTCTGTCCCCTCCCTGGCCCCTCTCTCCCTGTCTCCTCCCTGGCTCCTCTCTCTGTCTCCTCCCTGGCCCCTCTCTCTGTCTCCTCCCTGGCCCCTTTCTCCCTCTCTCTGGCCTCTCTCTCTCTGTCTCCTCTCTCCCTCTCTCTGGCCCCTCTCTCTGTCAGCTCCCTGGCCCCTCTCTCCCTCTCTCTGGCCTCTCTCTCTCTGTCTCCTCTCTCCCTCTCTCTCTCTCTCTGTCTCCTCTCTCCCTCTGTCTCCTCTCTCCCTCTCTCTCTCTCTGTCTCCTCTCTCCCTATCTCTGGCCCCTCTCTCTGTCTCCTCCCTGGCCCATCTCTCCCTCTCTCTGGCCTCTCTCTCTCTCCTCTCTCCCTCTCTCCGTCTCCTCCCTGGCCCCTCTCTCCCTCTCTCTGTCTCCTCTCTCCCTCTCTCTGGCCCCTCTCTCTCTGTCTCCTCTGTCTCCTCCTAATCACTGTGTGTTGATACGTTGATGGTTCATTTGGCCACAGTAAAGGGCATCTCCATTACAACATGGGCAGAGAGGAGATTACATAGCAGTTAGCAATAATGGCCTTTAAGCACCAAGGATCAGACCCTACTGGCACCCTATTCCCTATATAGTGCACTACTTTAGACCAGAGACCTATAGAACCCTATTCCCTATATAATGCATTATTTTAGACCAGAGCCCTATAGAACCCTATTCCCTATATAGTGCACTACTTTAGACCAGAGCCCTATAGAACTCGATTCCCTATATAGTGCACTACTTTAGACCAGAGCCCTATAGAACTCGATTCCCTATATAGTGCACTACTTTAGACCAGAGCCCATAGGGTACACGATATGGGGAACAGGTTACCATTAGGAACACATCCTAATAACAACACTAGGAGTAAAAATACACATTTACCACCAAGCTGTTGTAAATATGATGCACAGCGAGATGAACTTGTTTGATTTAGATCATGTATCTCAATATCCTTTCACACACACAGTGCAGATATATGCCTCATTCAGTGTAGATATATGCCTCGTTCACAGTGCAGATATATGCCTCGTTCAGTGTAGATATATGCCTCGTTCAGTGTAGATATATGCCTCGTTCAGTGTAGATATATGCCTCGTTCAGTGTAGATATATGCCTCGTTCAGTGTAGATATATGCCTCGTTCATTGTAGATATGTGCCTCGTTCACAGTGCAGATATATGCCTCGTTCACAGTGCAGATATATGCCTCGTTCAGTGTAGATATATGCCTCGTTCAGTGTAGATATATGCCTCGTTCATTGTAGATATGTGCCTCGTTCACAGTGCAGATATATGCCTCGTTCACAGTGCAGATATATGCCTCGTTCAGTGTAGATATGCCTCGTTCACAGTGTAGATATATGCCTCATTCAGTGTAGATATATGCCTTGTTCACAGTGCAGATATATGCCTCGTTCATTGTAGATATGTGCCTCGTTCACAGTGTAGATATATGCCTCGTTCACAGTGCAGATATATGCCTCGTTCATTGTAGATATGTGCCTCGTTCACAGTGTAGATATATGCCTCATTCACAGTGCAGATATATGCCTCGTTCAGTGTAGATATGCCTCGTTCACAGTGCAGATATATGCCCCGTTCAGTGTAGATATATGCCTCGTTCACAGTGTAGATATATGCCTCGTTCACAGTGTAGATATATGCCTCGTTCAGTGTAGATATATGCCTCGTTCACAGTGTAGATATATGCCTCGTTCAGTGTAGATATATGCCTCGTTCACAGTGTAGATACATGCCTCGTTCACAGTGTAGATATATGCCTCATTCACAGTGCAGATATATGCCTCGTTCAGTGTAGATATAGCCTCATTCAGTGTAGATATATGCCTCTTTCACAGTGCAGATATATGCCTCATTCAGTGCAGATATATGCCTCGTTCACAGTGCAGATATATGCCTCGTTCACAGTGTAGATATATGCCTCATTCACAGTGCAGATATATGCCTCGTTCAGTGTAGATATGCCTCGTTCACAGTGCAGATATATGCCTCGTTCACAGTGCAGATATATGCCTCATTCAGTGCAGATATATGCCTCGTTCACAGTGTAGATATATGCCTCGTTCACAGTGCAGATATATGCCTCGTTCACAGTGCAGATATATGCCTTGTTCACAGTGCAGATATATGCCTCGTTCACAGTGCAGATATATGCCTCGTTCACAGTGCAGATATATGCCTCGTTCACAGTGCAGATATATGCCTCGTTCACAGTGCAGATATATGCCTCGTTCACAGTGTAGATATATGCCTCGTTCACAGTGCAGATATATGCCTCGTTCACAGTGTAGATATATGCCTCGTTCAGTGTAGATATGCCTCGTTCAGTGCATATATATGCCTCGTTCAGTGGATATATATGCCTCGTTCAGTGCAGATATATGCCTTGTTCAGTGCAGATATATGCCTCGTTCACAGTGTAGATATATGCCTCGTTCACAGTGCAGATATATGCCTCGTTCAGTGTAGATATATGCCTCATTGAGTGCAGATATATGCCTCGTTCACAGTGTAGCTATATGCCTCGTTCACATTGTAGATGTATTGCCTCATTCAGTGTAGATATATGCCTCGTTCACAGTGTAGATATTGCCTCATTCAGTGCAGATATATGCCTCATTCACAGTGCAGATATATATGCCTCATTCAGTGCAGATATATATGCCTCATTCAGTGCAGATATATGCCTCATTCACAGTGCAGATATATGCCTCATTCACAGTGCAGATATATGCCTCATTCACAGTGCAGATATATGCCTCGTTCACAGTGCAGATATATGCCTCGTTCACAGTGCAGATATATGCCTCGTTCACAGTGCAGATATATGCCTCGTTCACAGTGCAGATATATGCCTCGTTCAGTGCAGATATATGCCTCGTTCAGTGTAGATATATGCCTCGTTCACAGTGCAGATATATGCCTCGTTCAGTGTAGATATATGCCTCATTCACAGTGTAGATATATGCCTCGTTCACAGTGCAGATATATGCCTCGTTCACAGTGCAGATATATGCCTCGTTCACAGTGCAGATATATGCCTCGTTCACAGTGTAGATATATGCCTCGTTCACAGTGCAGATATATGCCTCGTTCACAGTGCATATATATGCCTTGTTCAGTGCAGATATATGCATCGTTCACAGTGCAGATATATGCCTCGTTCACAGTGCAGATATATGCCTCGTTCACAGTGTAGATATATGCCTCGTTCAGTGTAGATATGCCTCGTTCAGTGCATATATATGTGTTCAGTGGATATATATGCCTCGTTCAGTGCAGATATATGCCTTGTTCAGTGCAGATATATGCCTCGTTCACAGTGTAGATATATGCCTCGTTCACAGTGCAGATATATGCCTCGTTCAGTGTCCTCATTGAGTGCAGATATATGCCTCGTTCACAGTGTAGCTATATGCCTCGTTCACATTGTAGATGTATTGCCTCATTCAGTGTAGATATATGCCTCGTTCACAGTGTAGATATATTGCCTCATTCAGTGCAGATATATGCCTCATTCACAGTGCAGATATATATGCCTCATTCAGTGCAGATATATGCCTCATTCAGTGCAGATATATGCCTTGTTCAGTGCAGATATATGCCTCGTTCACAGTGCAGATATATGCCTCATTCAGTGCAGATATATGCCTCATTCAGTGCAGATATATGCCTCGTTCACAGTGCAGATATATGCCTCGTTCACAGTGCAGATATATGCCTCGTTCAGTGCAGATATATGCCTCGTTCAGTGCAGATATATGCCTCGTTCACAGTGCAGATATATGCCTCGTTCAGTGTAGATATATGCCTCGTTCACAGTGCAGATGTATGCCTCGTTCAGTGTAGATATATGCCTCATTCACAGTGTAGATATATGCCTCGTTCACAGTGCAGATATATGCCTCGTTCACAGTGCAGATATATGCCTCGTTCACAGTGCAGATATATGCCTCGTTCACAGTGTAGATATATGCCTCGTTCACAGTGCAGATATATGCCTCGTTCACAGTGCAGATATATGCCTCATTCAGTGCAGATATATGCCTCGTTCACAGTGTAGCTATATGCCTCGTTCACATTGTAGATGTATTGCCTCATTCAGTGTAGATATATGCCTCGTTCACAGTGTAGATATATTGCCTCATTCACAGTGTAGATATATGCCTCGTTCACAGTGCAGATATATGTCTCGTTCACAGTGCAGATATATGCCTCGTTCACAGTGCAGATATATGCCTCATTCAGTGCAGATATATGCCTCGTTCACAGTGTAGATATGCCTCGTTCACAGTGCAGATATATGCCTCGTTCACAGTGCAGATATATGCCTCGTTCACAGTGCAGATATATGCCTCGTTCACAGTGCAGATATATGCCTCGTTCACAGTGTAGATATATGCCTCGTTCAGTGTAGATATATGCCTCGTTCACAGTGCAGATATATGCATCGTTCACAGTGCAGATATATGCCTCGTTCACAGTGCAGATATATGCCTCGTTCACAGTGCAGATATATGCCTCGTTCACAGTGCAGATATATGCCTCGTTCACAGTGCAGATATATGCCTCGTTCACAGTGCAGATATATGCCTCGTTCACAGTGTAGATATATGCCTCGTTCAGTGTAGATATGCCTCGTTCAGTGCATATATATGCCTCGTTCAGTGGATATATATGCCTCGTTCAGTGCAGATATATGCCTTGTTCAGTGCAGATATATGCCTCGTTCACAGTGTAGATATATGCCTCGTTCACAGTGCAGATATATGCCTCGTTCAGTGTAGATATATGCCTCATTCAGTGCAGATATATGCCTCGTTCACAGTGTAGCTATATGCCTCGTTCACATTGTAGATGTATTGCCTCATTCAGTGTAGATATATGCCTCGTTCACAGTGTAGATATATTGCCTCATTCAGTGCAGATATATGCCTCATTCACAGTGCAGATATATATGCCTCATTCAGTGCAGATATATATGCCTCATTCAGTGCAGATATATGCCTCATTCAGTGCAGATATGCCTCATTCACAGTGCAGATATATGCATCGTTCACAGTGCAGATATATGCCTCGTTCACAGTGCAGATATATGCCTCGTTCACAGTGCAGATATATGCCTCGTTCAGTGCAGATATATGCCTCGTTCACAGTGCAGATATATGCCTCGTTCACAGTGCAGATATATGCCTCGTTCACAGTGCAGATATATGCCTCGTTCAGTGTAGATATATGCCTCGTTCACAGTGTAGATATATGCCTCGTTCACAGTGCAGATATATGCCTCGTTCACAGTGCAGATATATGCCTCGTTCACAGTGCAGATATATGCCTCGTTCACAGTGCAGATATATGCCTCGTTCACAGTGCAGATATATGCCTCGTTCACAGTGTAGATATATGCCTCGTTCACAGTGTAGATATATGCCTCATTCAGTGCAGATATATGCCTCGTTCACAGTGCAGATATATGCCTCGTTCACAGTGCAGATATATGCCTCGTTCACAGTGCAGATATATGCCTCGTTCACAGTGCAGATATATGCCTCGTTCACAGTGCAGATATATGCCTCGTTCAGTGTAGATATGCCTCGTTCAGTGCATATATATGCCTCGTTCAGTGCATATATATGCCTCGTTCAGTGCAGATATATGCCTCGTTCACAGTGCAGATATATGCCTCGTTCAGTGCAGATATATGCCTCGTTCACAGTGCAGATATATGCCTCGTTCACAGTGCAGATATATGCCTCGTTCACAGTGCAGATATATGCCTCGTTCACAGTGCAGATATATGCCTCGTTCACAGTGCAGATATATGCCTCGTTCACAGTGCAGATATATGCCTCGTTCACAGTGCAGATATATGCCTCGTTCACAGTGCAGATATATGCCTCGTTCACAGTGCAGATATATGCCTCGTTCACAGTGCAGATATATGCCTCATTCACAGTGCAGATATATGCCTCATTCACAGTGCAGATATATGCCTCGTTCAGTGTAGATATGCCTCGTTCAGTGCATATATATGCCTCGTTCAGTGGATATATATGCCTCGTTCAGTGCAGATATATGCATTGTTCAGTGCAGATATATGCCTCGTTCACAGTGTAGATATATGCCTCGTTCACAGTGCAGATATATGCCTCGTTCAGTGTAGATATATGCCTCATTCAGTGCAGATATATGCCTCGTTCACAGTGTAGCTATATGCCTCGTTCACATTGTAGATGTATTGCCTCATTCAGTGTAGATATATGCCTCGTTCACAGTGTAGCTATATGCCTCGTTCACATTGTAGATGTATTGCCTCATTCAGTGCAGATATATGCCTCATTCACAGTGCAGATATATGCCTCATTCACAGTGCAGATATATGCCTCGTTCAGTGTAGATATGCCTCATTCAGTGCAGATATATGCCTTGTTCAGTGCAGATATATGCCTCGTTCACAGTGCAGATATATATGCCTCATTCAGTGCAGATATATGCCTCGTTCACAGTGCAGATATATGCCTCGTTCACAGTGCAGATATATGCCTCGTTCAGTGCAGATATATGCCTCGTTCACAGTGCAGATATATGCCTCGTTCACAGTGCAGATATATGCCTCGTTCACAGTGCAGATATATGCCTCGTTCAGTGCAGATATATGCCTCGTTCACAGTGCAGATATATGCCTCGTTCACAGTGCAGATATATGCCTCGTTCACAGTGCAGATATATGCCTCATTCACAGCAGATATATGCCTCGTTCAGTGTAGATATGCCTATAGATATGCCTCGTTCAGTGCATATATATGCCTCGTTCAGTGGATATATATGCCTCATTATATGCATTGTTCAGTAGATATATGCCTCGTTCACAGTGTAGATATATGCCTCGTTCACAGTGCAGATATATGCCTCGTTCAGTGTAGATATATGCCTCATTCAGTGCAGATATATGCCTCGTTCACAGTGTAGCTATATGCCTCGTTCACATTGTAGATGTATTGCCTCATTCAGTGTAGATATATGCCTCGTTCACAGTGTAGCTATATGCCTCGTTCACATTGTAGATGTATTGCCTCATTCAGTGCAGATATATGCCTCGTTCACAGTGCAGATATATGCCTCGTTCACAGTGCAGATATATGCCTCGTTCACAGTGCAGATATATGCCTCGTTCACAGTGCAGATATATGCCTCGTTCACAGTGCAGATATATGCCTCGTTCACAGTGCAGATATATGCCTCGTTCACAGTGCAGATATATGCCTCGTTCACAGTGCAGATATATGCCTCGTTCAGTGTAGATATATGCCTCGTTCACAGTGCAGATATATGCCTCGTTCACAGTGCAGATATATGCCTCGTTCAGTGTAGATATATGCCTCGTTCAGTGTAGATATATGCCTCGTTCACAGTGCATATATATGCCTCGTTCACAGTGCATATATATGCCTCGTTCACAGTGCATATATATGCCTCGTTCACAGTGCATATATATGCCTTGTTCAGTGCAGATATATGCCTCATTAAATGAATACAGGGCTTGTCAATATATAGTCTTAACGTCAGACGGCACAATGTTTTCAGACTATCGGCCCGGGAGCAACGGTGACGTCAGTAATGCTAACGTCACCTTTAAATAAATAAATAAGATAATCAGTAATGCTAGCGTCACCTTTAAATAAATAAATAAGATAATCAGTAATGCTAGCGTCACCTTTAAATAAATAAGATAAATAATGCTATACCTTTAAATAAATAAGATAATCAGTAATGCTACCTTTAAATAAATAAATAAGATAATCAGTAATGCTAACGTCACCTTTAAATAAATAAATAAGATAATCAGTAATGCTAAACCTTTAAATAAATAAATAAGATAATCAGTAATGCTAACGTCACCTTTAAATAAATAAATAAGATAATCAGTAATGCTAACGTCACCTTTAAATAAATAAATAAGATAATCAGTAATGCTAGCGTCACCTTTAAATAAATAAGATAATCAGTAATGCTAGCGTCACCTTTAAATAAATAAATAAGATAATCAGTAATGCTAGCGTCACCTTTAAATAAATAAGATAATCAGTAATGCTAGCGTCACCTTTAAATAAATAAATAAGATAATCAGTAATGCTAGCGTCACCTTTAAATAAATAAGATAATCAGTAATGCTAACGTCACCTTTAAATAAATAAATAAGATAATCAGTAATGCTAACGTCACCTTTAAATAAATAAATAAGATAATCAGTAATGCTAACGTCACCTTTAAATAAATAAATAAGATAATCAGTAATGCTAGCGTCACCTTTAAATAAATAAGATAATCAGTAATGCTAGCGTCACCTTTAAATAAATAAATAAGATAATCAGTAATGCTAGCGTCACCTTTAAATAAATAAGATAATCAGTAATGCTAGCGTCACCTTTAAATAAATAAATAAGATAATCAGTAATGCTAGCGTCACCTTTAAATAAATAAGATAATCAGTAATGCTAGCGTCACCTTTAAATAAATAAGATAATCAGTAATGCTAGCGTCACCTTTAAATAAATAAGATAATCAGTAATGCTAGCGTCACCTTTAAATAAATAAGATAATCAGTAATGCTAGCGTCACATTTAAATAAATAAGATAATGGAGTGTTTGTGTGAAATGCCCGTGATTCAAAAGTCCACGTAAGTTTCACCTCTATTCAACAAGGTATTTCTGTTACACAATATAAAGACCTTGCTCACAGACAGGCAGAAAAATAAACAGGGGAAAGATGAAAGATTCAGTCATGAAAGTCAATAGGGCCTGCTTTGTGTGAAGGTGCACACGGAGGATTGATTTGTCTGCACGGGGAATAGAAAAGGGTAATGAATGAATAGGCAGGGGTGAGGGAATAGAGGGGTGAGAGAATAGAGGGGGGAGGGATAGAAATTCATAGGCAGAAATGATGGTAGGATGAGGGGAGAAATGAATAGGAGGGAGGGAAGGTAGGATGAGGGGAGAAATGAATAGGAGGGAGGGAAGGTAGGATGAGGGGAGAAATGAATAGGAGAGGGGAAGGTAGGATGAGGGGAGAAATGAATAGGAGGGAGGGAAGGTAGGATGAGGGGAGAAATGAATAGGAGGGGGAGGGGAGGTAGGATGAGGGGAGAAATGAATAGGAGAGAGGGGAGGTAGGATGAGGGGAGAAATGAATAGGAGAGGGAGGGAAGGTAGGATGGAGAAATGAATAGGAGGGAGGGGAGGTAGGATGGAGAAATGAATAGGAGGGAGGGGAGGTAGGATGGAGAAATGAATAGGAGAGAGGGAAGGTAGGATGAGGGGAGAAATGAATAGGAGAGAGGGAAGGTAGGATGAGGGGAGAAATGAATAGGAGAGAGGGAAGGTAGGATGAGGGGAGAAATGAATAGGAGAGAGGGAAGGTAGGATGAGGGGAGAAATGAATAGGAGGGGGAAGGTAGGATGAGGGGAGAAATGAATAGGAGGGAGGGAAGGTAGGATGAGGGGAGAAATGAATAGGAGAGACGGGAGGTAGGATGAGGGGAGAAATGAATAGGAGAGAGGGGAGGTAGGATGAGGGGAGAAATGAATAGGAGAGAGGGGAGGTAGGATGAGGGGAGAAATGAATAGGAGAGAGGGGAGGTAGGATGAGGGGAGAAATGAATAGGAGAGAGGGGAGGTAGGATGAGGGGAGAAATGAATAGGCGAGGTAGGATGAGGGGAGAAATGAATAGGCGAGAGGGGAGGTAGGATGAGGGGAGAAATGAATAGGCGTGAGGGGAGGTAGGATGGAGAAATGAATAGGAGAGAGGGGAGGTAGGATGGAGAAATGAATAGGAGAGAGGGGAGGTAGGATGGAGAAATGAATAGGAGAGAGGGGAGGTAGGATGGAGAAATGAATAGGAGAGAGGGGAGGTAGGATGGAGAAATTAATAGACGAGAGGGGAGGTAGGATGGAGAAATGAATAGGAGAGAGGGGAGGTAGGATGGAGAAATGAATAGACGAGAGGGGAGGTAGGATGGAGAAATGAATAGGAGAGAGGGGAGGTAGGATGAGGGGAGAAATGAATAGGAGAGAGGCGAGGTAGGATGGAGAAATGAATAGGCGTGTCACCCCAATAACAGTCTCATCACATCCTCATCTGATTTCTGTTGACACTGTTCCACAGGTGGCCTCGGCGTCAGAGTCGTGTCTGTGTGTGAGAGATATATAGAGAGAGAGAGATAGAGACACTGTGGCACCGGTGACCGGGTTAGTCAGATGCCAGGGACCAGAAGCTCACACGTTGCCATGCCAACAGAGGGCAGTCAGGACACACACACGCGTCAGAGCTGTGAAGGAATATCCCTCTTTTCCTAACTACGGCTACGTCCAAAATAGCACCCTGTTCTCTACCTTTGTCCAAGGCCCATAGGACTCTTAGTTAAAAGTAGTGCACTATGTAGGGCAGAGATGGTTAACTCCAGTTGTCAAAGGGCTAAAGTCACACGTTGTCCTCTATCCCTGGCTAACACACCGTAATTAATACCAATTGCATTCTAAACCGATAGATCATAATCAGATGATTATTGGAGTCAGGTGTGTTAGCTGGGGCTTGGGGTCAGGTGTGTTAGCTGGGGCTTGGAGTCAGGTGTGTTAGCTGGGGCTTGGAGTCAGGTGTGTTAGCTGGGGCTTGGAGTCAGGTGTGTTAGCTGGGGCTTGGGGTCAGGTGTGTTAGCTGGGGCTTGGGGTCAGGTGTGTTAGCTGGGGCTTGGGGTCAGGTGTGTTAGCTGGGGCTTGGGGTCAGGTGTGTTAGCTGGGGCTTGGAGTCAGGTGTGTTAGCTGGGGCTTGGAGTCAGGTGTGTTAGCTGGGGCTTGGAGTCAGGTGTGTTAGCTGGGGCTTGGAGTCAGGTGTGTTAGCTGGGGCTTGGAGTCAGGTGTGTTAGCTGGGGCTTGGAGTCAGTTGTGTTAACTGGGGCTTGGAGTCAGGTGTGTTAACTGGGGCTTGGAGTCAGGTGTGTTAGCTGGGGCTTGGAGTCAGGTGTGTTAGCTGGGGCTTGGAGTCAGGTGTGTTAGCTGGGGCTTCCCGAAGACTGGAGCCGCCCATCCCTGATGTAGGTTTTAGGGTGGCATTTGGGACGCACTCTAAGTAATGTTGTCTCGCGACGAGGGGTGTGGTGGAGAGGGACAAAGAGAGCAGCAGCAACCTTTGTCCTACCAGACAGAATACTATAATGAAGGACTTTAGCAGAGGTAGAAGAGACAAACAGGACAGAAGAGACAAACAGGACAGAAGACAAAAGAGACAAGACAGAAGACAAAAGAGACAAACAGGACAGAAGGGACAAGACAGAAGACAGAAGAGACCAGACAGAAGACAGAAGAGACCAGACAGAAGAGACCAGACAGAAGACAGAAGAGACCAGACAGAAGACAGAAGAGACCAGACAGAAGACAGAAGAGACCAGACAGAAGAGACCAGACAGAAGACAGAAGAGACCAGACAGAAGAGACCAGACAGAAGACAGAAGAGACCAGACAGAAGAGACCAGACAGAAGACACCAGACAGAAGACAGAAGAGACCAGACAGAAGAGACCAGACAGAAGAGACCAGGAAGAAGAGACCAGACAGAAGACAGAAGAGACCAGACAGAAGAGACCAGACAGAAGACAGAAGAGACCAGACAGAAGACACCAGACAGAAGAGACCAGACAGAAGACAGAAGAGACCAGACAGAAGACATAAGAGACCAGACAGAAGACATAAGAGACCAGACAGAAGACAGAAGAGACCAGACAGAAGACATAAGAGACCAGACAGAAGACAGAAGAGACCAGACAGAAGACAGAAGACACCAGACAGAAGACACCAGACAGAAGAGACCAGACAGAAGACAGAAGAGACCAGACAGAAGACATAAGAGACCAGACATAGGAGAATAAAACCTGAGAGAAAAACAAAAAGGAAGGTGATACACAGAGCAGGAAGAGGAAACAGTGGCTTCAGAGAGAATACTACAATAATGACGCATTCTACCATAGTACACTACTTCTGACCAGAGTCCCATGGATGCCATCTGGGACGAGGCCTGGCTGCAGGATGGCAGCCGACAGACAGCAGCTGTCTCAGAGACAGAGCATGGCGCGCACTGACACACACACACACAGAGCTACGTGGCATCACAGCGGCCTACTAAGCGTCTCCTGGCAGCGCGGCACTGTGGTCTGTGACCACTCCTGAAGACACCACGCAGCTAACGGACACACTGACTTTAATGAGCCACACGCAGTACAGCGCATTAGTAACGATTACGGACTCACTGTGCATCAACACACAAACTATTTACTAACGGTAGGAGTAATCATTGGATTGGCTGACGCATTGTGGAACACAATGAAGGATGAGAAAACAATTAACATGGAACTCTACGAGGATAGGACAATTAACATGGAACTCTACGAGGATAGGACAATTAACATGGAACTCTACCAGGATAGGACAATTAACATGGAACTCTACCAGGATAGGACAATTAACATGGAACTCTACCAGGATAGGACAATTAACATGGAACTCTACCAGGATAGGACAATTAACATGGAACTCTACCAGGATAGGACAATTAACATGGAACTCTACCAGGATAGGACAATTAACATGGAACTCTACCAGGATAGGACAATTAACATGGAACTCTCAAATACCCAATACAAATAAAAAACATTTTAGTCCGTTTTATAAATAATACGCATAGTAGTTTAAAAACACGTCATGTATCGTTACATAGCAGATATGTGTAAACAAATGTAGAACAAGCAGGGTGTTTACGCACGCCTCTAGGGAGAGGGAACGCAACACAGGGGTCTAGAACACAGAACCCTCCCTTGAGGTTCTTTAGAGAGCAACCAGGTCCAGTAGAGTAGCAGGACGAAAAACTGAATGTCACTGAAGAGGTACACTGAGAAAAACTTACCTGTGTGAAAGAGAGTATTTTTAAAAAAACCTTTATTTAACAAGGCAAGTCAGTTAACTGCCTTGTTCAGGGGAAGAACGACAGATTTGTACCTTGTCAGCTCGGGGATTTGAACTTGCAACCTTTCAGTTCCTAGCCCAACGCTCAAACCACTAGACGACCTGCCGCCCCTCCACTCTAATCACTAGGCTACCTGCCGCCCCTCCACTCCAACCACTAGGCTACCTGCCGCCCCTCCACTCCAACCACTAGGCTACCTGCCGCCCCTCCACTCTAACCACTAGGCTACCTGCCGCCCCTCCACTCTAACCACTAGGCTACCTGCCGCCCCTCCACTCCAACCACTAGGCTACCTGCCGCCCCTCCACTCTAACCACTAGGCTACCTGCCGCCCCTCCACTCTAACCACTAGGCTACCTGCCACCCCTCCACTCTAACCACACCCTCTAACCAGGGAGCAGAGGAACAAAGTTGTATCTGATGACACAGAGTCTGAGCATGATAAACATATCAAGAATCTCGCAGACCAGTTTCATGGTGTTGGTAGCATCAAACCCAGAGAACTTGCCTCCAAATTGGCACATCGAAACAAAAGCCCAGACAACTGGTCAGGAAATGGAAGGGTAAGTCAAATGTATTTATAAAGCCATGTTTACATCAGCAGATATCACAAAGTGCTGTACAGAAACCCAACTTAAAACCCCAAACAATGCAGATTATACTGAACAGAGACCTCTACACTGAGTATACAAAACATTAAGAACACCTTCCTAATATTGAGTTGCCACCCCCCTCTTTCCCCCTCAGAACAGCCTCAACTCGTCAGGGCATGGACTCTACAAGGTGTTGAAAGCGTTCCACAGGGATGCTGGCCCATGTTGACTCCAATGCTTCCCACAGTTGTGTCAAGTTGGCTGGATGTCCTTTAGGTGGTGGACCATTGTTGATACACACGGGAAACTGGGTGGAAAAACCCAGCAGCGTTGCAGTTCTTGACACAAACCGGTGCGCTTGGCACCTACTACCATATCCCGATTTAACAGGTGACACCAATAAGGGATCACAGCTTTCACCTTCTCAGTCTATGTCATGGAAAGGACAGGTGTTCCTAATGTTTTGTCCACTCAGTGTATTGATGCTTCTCATTACATCACATTTGAAAACAATGAAAACAAGAATATTTAAGATTATCTCTGTGTTGAGATTTCTCTTTGCAATCCTCTATTTGATTAACATTTATAAAAAGTAAAAAAAAAATGTTTTATTGCTTACAAAAAAGGTATTTATGATCTATAGAAAACTTATCTTCCCCACTGTGCACTATTGTACTGAGCCTGCCTGGAAGAATTCCCTTCTCTAGCCCCACTCATCAGCGGTTTACAGAATAAAATAGTGGCGGATTGACCACCTGTTGTTGTTTGAATCACAGATTGCCTTTAAAAAAAAATTAAAAAAGGATTTATAGAGACCCTTCTTTCAACCTGTCTCCTCCCCTTCATCTACACTGATTGAAGTGTATTTACTGAATTACCCGTGTAACTACTCTGACTTAACAGATTCTGCCCGGAACAGATCAGTGATGTTGAGCTGGGTTTTAGACACGGCTAGTGCAGGATACAATGGTTCACGGAACCTCTGTTTAAAACAATGGAGCAAGCTCAGAGCGCCCCCTTGTGACACTTTATAGAACGACAGGCTACCCTCCTCGAAATCCAGCAACACCCCAACCCTTTCCAGTCCGTCGACCTCCACAGGGACAGCCACCTTCGGAATCAGAACACACACACAAGAGAGAAAGAGAGAAAGAGAGAAAGAGAGAGAGAGAGAGAGAAATGTATTGCAATGCAGCAACAACAACAACAACAACAAAAATGTCCCAAGGAATTTCTCTTGGTTTTGTACATAGACGCTTTCATAGAGATCTGATTCAATTCTATATGTGACTTTTACAGAAGCATCCACATCAGCGATCACATCCACATACCTTGTCGTGCAGGGCTTCTATCTTCCCCTTCTCACTCAGCAGGCACCAAGAATAGGGGTTGAAGCCGATACGGCAGGTGTCTTTCTGGCCCTTACGGCCGATCTGACCCTCACAGACTCCCACCTGTAGATAAGCGCAGGGGACTATGACAACGCTGTACTAGGTAGTGACATTTGATTTAGCTAAATAGTGCCAACGAAGGGTTTCCGTACATGTAAATCAATGATGTCCTCTTGACAGGGCTCAGTTAATGCAATAGGGAATGTGAAAGTGTTGTGTTCTGTTACTAACTATATGCTATGTGATGTTTTACCTTAATAAAATTATTTAAAATGACAAATTATAATCCCCTCTTGTAACATATTAGAATAATATGCCATTTAGCAGATGCTACGAAACGAACAGTAATCTGCCTGTCTATAACCTCCTCTGACCTCTGACCCCAAACGGTACACCCTCTGACCCCTAAACGGGTACACCCTCTGACCCCTAAACGGTACACCCTCTGACCCCTAAACGGTACACCCTCTGACCCCTAAACGGTACACCCTCTGACCCCTAAACGGTACACCCTCTGACCCCTAAACGGTACACCCTCTGACCCCTAAACGGTACACCCTCTGACCCCTAAACGGTACACCCTCTGACCTCTTACCTTCCATTTGCCCTCGTCTTCCTCCACCTCCACCTCCCAGTACGCACGGCTTCCCTCCAGGGGTTTAGAGGCCAGGACCTGGGGGAAGGAGCTAAAGCGAGCCCCCTGCTCCGGGTAGGCCTGCTGGACCTCGCTGTAAGACACCTTCCTGTTCTCCTCAGAGATGAGCAGCTTGGGGTGGGCTGTGTCCGGGTCCAGACGGGGGCTGGCGCCATCTGTACAGAACACACACACACACACACACACACACACACACACGGGGCATGAGCAGAAGAGGTTTGTCAGTCAAAAAACTACCCATAGTCATTGGCATTGTGTCTACCAGAACTTGTCTGGGGTGCTGTGATTGATATAGACAGGCAGATTTTGAACGTTTCAGATGGCTGATCACTAACCTCCATGCCTTCACCTAAACCCTAATGTTAATCCTAACCGTAACCTATTTTAATACCCTCGGTTGAATATCCACTTCCTTTTGAGTAGGGAGCTGGTATGGTGTAAGGTAGCGTTTCCCAAACTTAGGGAAAGGGCCTGATTTTTAAAACGGGATCGCGAGAGAAAACTATGAAATTAAAATGGTGCTCGTTTCATAGAACGTCAGTCACCTCAGACAGCCGAGGCTTTCTGTTTTCTTCCTCAATCTTTTTGAACGGTTTAAGAGCTACAACATATTATGACCCCCTGTCACTGACAGATAAGACTCGGCAGGGTAGCCTAGTGGTTAGAGTGTAGACTCGGCAGGGTAGCCCAGTGGTTAGAGTGTAGAGGCGGCAGGGTTAGAGTGTAGAGGCGGCAGGGTAGCCTAGTGGTTAGAGTGTAGAGGCGGCAGGGTAGCCCTGTGGTTAGAGTGTAGAGGCGGCAGGGTAGCCCTGTGGTTAGAGTGTAGACGCGGCAGGGTAGCCCTGTGGTTAGAGTGTAGAGGCGGCAGGGTAGCCTAGTGGTTAGAGTGTAGAGGCGGCAGGGCAGCCCTGTGGTTAGAGTGTAGAGGCGGCAGGGCAGCCTAGTGGTTAGAGTGTAGAGGCGGCAGGGCAGCCCTGTGGTTAGAGTGTAGAGGCGGCAGGGCAGCCCTGTGGTTAGAGTGTAGAGGCGGCAGGGTAGCCTAGTGGTTAGAGTGTAGAGGCGGCAGGGTAGCCTAGTGGTTAGAGTGTAGAGGCGGCAGGTAGCCTAGTGGTTAGAGTGTAGAGGCGGCAGGGCAGCCTAGTGGTTAGAGTGTAGAGGGGGCAGGGTAGCCCAGTGGTTAGAGTGTAGAGGGGGCAGGGTAGCCTAGTGGTTAGAGTGTAGAGGCGGCAGGGTAGCCTAGTGGTTAGAGTGGAGGGGCGGCAGGGTAGCCTAGTGGTTAGAGTGTAGAGGCGGCAGGGCAGCCTAGTGGTTAGAGTGTAGAGGGGGCAGGGTAGCCCAGTGGTTAGAGTGTAGAGGGGGCAGGGTAGCCTAGTGGTTAGAGTGTAGAGGCGGCAGGGTAGCCTAGTGGTTAGAGTGGAGGGGCGGCAGGGTAGCCCAGTGGTTAGAGTGTAGAGGTGGCAGGGTAGCCTAGTGGTTAGAGTGTAGACTCGGCAGGGTAGCCTAGTGGTTAGAGTGTAGAGGCGGCAGGGTAGCCCTGTGGTTAGAGTGTAGAGGCGGCAGGGTAGCCCTGTGGTTAGAGTGTAGAGGCGGCAGGGTAGCCCTGTGGTTAGAGTGTAGAGGCGTCAGGGTAGCCCAGTGGTTAGAGCGTTGGACTAGTAACCGGAAGGTTGCAAGTTCAAACCCCGAGCTGACAAGGTACAAATCTGTCGTTCTGCCCCTGAACAGGCAGTTAACCCACTGTTCCCAGGCCGTCATTGAAAATAAGAATGTGTTCTTAACTGACTTGCCTGGTTAAATAAAGGTAAATAAAAATAAAAAAATAAAATAAAAAAGTGGACAAGACCAGGCACTAAATCAGACTAGGGGTTTAAAGGTCATGAACAACGTTAATTTCTCCACAGAAAATCAGGCAACAATTATTTGCCTTGTCTTCTGAACTTGCCAATACCTTTTCTGATGCATTTCAGTCACTTCCTTCCAATTTAATACTGTCAAGTTCTGTCAGACTGATTTGTAACAGATGGTCAGAGCCCAATTAAAACATTTTTTTTTAAAGTAAACATTTGCCGTTGATTACGTCATTTTTTTCACAAGCTGGGGTCGCATATTTTATGAGCCGCAGGACAAAAAAGTTTGGGAACCCTTGGTGTATGTACTGTATGAGATGGAGGGAGGGGGGGGGTGTCCCTTACAGAGCAGTCTGAAGGGGTCCCGGTCAGGCAGGGAGATGACCACTGAGACCAGCCGCCTCTCAGTCCACTGCTGTAGGCATCTCAGCCTGGCCCTGTCCACCTCCTGTGGAACCTCCAGCTCCTCCACAGAACAGCTCTCAGACACACTGGAGGGAGAGGAGACAGGATATGAGGTTTACTCTCAATACCGTTTGTACTACTATTACTAAGAAACCGTTATGCAACTATTTTCATTCTGTAAATATACCGGAAACTAGCTACAGCATCCACACACGTCACAATGCTAGCTACAGCATCCGTCCACGGCACAATGCTAGCTACAGCATCCGTACACGCCACAATGCTAGCTACAGCATCACAATGCTAGCTACAGCATCCGTACACATCACAATGCTAACTACAGCATCCGTACACGCCACAATGCTAGCTACAGCATCACAATGCTAGCTACAGCATCCGTACACATCACAATGCTAACTACAGCATCCGCACACGCCACAATGCTAGCTACAGCATCCGTACACGCCACAATGCTAGCTACAGCATCCGTACACATCACAATGCTAGCTACAGCATCCGTACACGCCACAATGCTAGCTACAGCATCCGTACACGCCACAATGCTCGCTACAGCATCCGTACACGCCACAATGCTAGCTACAGCATCCGTACACGCCACAATGCTAGCTATAGCATCCGTACACATCACAATGCTAACTACAGCATCCTAACACGCCACAATGCTAGCTACAGCATCACAATGCTAGCTACAGCATCCGTACACATCACAATGCTAACTACAGCATCCGTACACGCCACAATGCTAGCTACAGCATCCGTACACACCACAATGCTAGCTACAGCATCCGTACACGCCACAATGCTAACTACAGCATCCGTACACGCCACAATGCTAACTACAGCATCCGTACACGCCACAATGCTAGCTACAGCATCCGCACACGCCACAATGCTAACTACAGCATCCTAACACGTCACAATGCTAGCTACAGCATCCGTACACGCCACAATGCTAGCTATAGCATCCGTACACGTCACAATGCTAGCTACAGCATCCGTACACGCCACAATGCTAGCTATAGCATCCGTACACATCACAATGCTAACTACAGCATCCGTACACGCCACAATGCAAGCTACAGCATCCGTACACGCCACAATGCTAGCTACAGCATCCGTACACGCCACAATGCTAGCTACAGCATCCGTACACGCCACAATGCTAGCTACAGCATCCGTACACGCCACAATGCTAGCTACAGCATCCGTACACGCCACAATGCTAGCTACAGCATCCGTACACGCCACAATGCTAGCTATAGCATCCGTACACATCACAATGCTAACTACAGCATCCGTACACGCCACAATGCTAGCTACAGCATCCGTACACGCCACAATGCTAGCTACAGCATCCGTACACGCCACAATGCTAGCTACAGCATCCGTACACGCCACAATGCTACGACAGGAAATGCGGGCTGATCTACAGAAACATTTTCACCAAGGTAATAAATCTGTTGGGGAATAGTGGTCTAAGTAATTTATAAAATTATTCTATACTTATATAAAAGAGCTTAGACAAGGTTTTCTACTTAACTCAGTTCTGACTTGTAGGACTTAACTTTTCTAGCCATTTCACTTTTCTAAACTTTCTGTTTCTTTCTTAGAAACTATATGAGAATTAGCCTATCGTCATGTATAATAGTTGCTTACCTTTTGGTTATCTTACTGTACTCCTGTGAAGAACAAAACAAAAAGATAAGAAAACATGGGTTTCCCGGTGACCATCGTCACGACAACAAGAGCCAAGCCACTGTTCCATGTGTATTTAGGTCAGGGCAAGGTGCGGTATGCACACAAACACTTTCCTTGCAGTAGTACCCTTTAGTACGTGCCCTATGTTCCTAAAGGAAGTAAGAGGATTGAGGAAGTACCGTGATGAAGGACTGTTCCTGTACGCGTGCGGCGCCCCGGGTGTCAGCCAGCTCTTCCAGAGTGTGAAGACCACGTTGGAGGGAGGAGAGGGTTTCCTGTAGCTGTGTCAGCTGTTCTTCCAGTCCCCCCACCGTCCTGCTCTCCTCCTGGGTACACACACGCACACACACATAATAAAATCACTCACTAATGCACCTTTTTTTTAAACTAATAATAATAATATAATAATATATGCCATTTAGCAGACGCTTTTATCCAAAGCGACTTACAGTCATGTGTGCATACATTCTACGTATGGGTGGTCCCGGGAATCGAACCCACTACCCTGGCGTTACAAGCGCCATGCTGAGCTACAGAAGGACCACGTTTTAAGTGAGAAGTAGGCATTGGTCTGAGGTTGAAAAATAAAAGGAAATTCACATGAGCACCACAATACAGTTTGAGAAGGTTTTGAATCCTAAGCAACCTGCATACACATTGTTTAAATTACAATAGAGCAACATAGCTACTGTAGCAGGTCAAAGCTGTGCTGGAAATCCTTAGTAGAGCATGGGTGGACTAGGCATCGTGGTGCTGTAAAACCTTGGTAGAGCATGGGTGGACTAGGCATCGTGGTGCTGTAAAACCTTGGTAGAGCATGGGTGGACTAGGCATCGTGGTGCTGTAAAACCTTGGTAGAGCATGGGTGGAGGAGGCATTGTGGTGCTGTAAAACCTTGGTAGAGCATGGGTGGACTAGGCATTGTGGTGCTGTAAAACCTTGGTAGAGCATGGGTGGACTAGGCATTGTGGTGCTGTAAAACCTTGGTAGAGCATGGGTGGACTAGGCATCGTGGTGCTGTAAAACCTTTCTAGAGCATGGGTGGACTAGGCATCTTGGTGCTGTAAAACCTTCTTAGAGCATGGGTGGACTAGGCATCGTGGTGCTGTAAAACCTTGGTAGAGCATGGGTGGACTAGGCATCGTGGTGCTGTAAAACCTTGGTAGAGCATGGGTGGACTAGGCATCGTGGTGCTGTAAAACCTTGGTAGAGCATGGGTGGACTAGGCATCGTGGTGCTGTAAAACCTTGGTAGAGCATGGGTGGACTAGGCATCGTGGTGCTGTAAAACCTTGGTAAAGCATGGGTGGACTAGGCATCGTGGTGCTGTAAAACCTTGGTAAAGCATGGGTGGAGGAGGCATTGTGGTGCTGTAAAACCTTGGTAGAGCATGGGTGGACTAGGCATCGTGGTGCTGTAAAACCTTGGTAGAGCATGGGTGGAGTAGGCATTGTGGTGCTGTAAAACCTTGGTAGAGCGTGGGTGGAGGAGGCATCGTGGTGCTGTAAAACCTTGGTAGAGCATGGGTGGACTAGGCATCGTGGTGCTGTAAAACCTTGGTAGAGCATGGGTGGACTAGGCATCGTGGTGCTGTAAAACCTTGGTAGAGCATGGGTGGACTAGGCATCGTGGTGCTGTAAAACCTTGGTAGAGCATGGGTGGAGGAGGCATTGTGGTGCTGTAAAACCTTGGTAGAGCATGGGTGGACTAGGCATTGTGGTGCTGTAAAACCTTGGTAGAGCATGGGTGGACTAGGCATTGTGGTGCTGTAAAACCTTGGTAGAGCATGGGTGGACTAGGCATCGTGGTGCTGTAAAACCTTGGTAGAGCATGGGTGGACTAGGCATCGTGGTGCTGTAAAACCTTGGTAGAGCATGGGTGGACTAGGCATCGTGGTGCTGTAAAACCTTGGTAGAGCATGGGTGGACTAGGCATCGTGGTGCTGTAAAACCTTGGTAGAACATGGGTGGACTAGGCATCGTGGTGCTGTAAAACCTTGGTAGAGCATGGGTGGACTAGGCATCGTGGTGCTGTAAAACCTTGGTAGAGCATGGGTGGACTAGGCATCGTGGTGCTGTAAAACCTTGGTAGAGCATGGGTGGACTAGGCATCGTGGTGCTGTAAAACCTTGGTAGAGCATGGGTGGAGGAGGCTTCGTGGTGCTCATGGGAATTTCCTTTCTTCAGACCAATGCTTACTTCTAAATGTTTTAAATTGATTTATTATTATTTATTTTTGAATTGTCATGGTTTTTACACTGGAAGTAGATTCTCTGTTAAATGTGCATTATACAAGATTTCCACATGAAAAGCCTGAGCCGTGCCACTGGAATGGCCTTGCGTAGCAGAGTTGTTGACAAATATCCAACGCCTGGCAGAGTTGTTTCGTTTGGCACGGTTAAAATCAGCACACATTCGGATTAAAATGTCAAGAAAACAGGAGAAGCAGCGTACTGGAATGTATTATGGATGTTAGAAACTGTTTATTTTTTCTGATGCTACCAAGCATGCAGTCAGTGTGTACCACTGAGGCTGTGTTTGTCTGTTGACATGTCATGTTAGATAGCCATTTGAAGTTTGCCCTCTCCTGTTCCATCATGACAAGTCCATATAAAAGTGGTTTGTCGAGTTCGGCGTGGAAGAACTTGACTGGCCTGCACAAAGGTCTGACCTCAACCTCATCAAACAACTTTGGGATGAATTGGAACGCCAGCTGTGAGTCAGGCCTAATCGCCCAACATCAGTGCCCGACCTCACTAATGCTCTTGTGGCTGAATGGAAGCAAGTCCCCGCAGCAATGTTCCAACATCTAGTGGAAAGCCTTCCCAGAAGAGTGGAGGCTGTTATAGCAGCAATGTTCCAACATCTAGTGGAAAGCCTTCCCAGAAGAGTGGAGGCTGTTATAGCAGCAATGTTCCAACATCTAGTGGAAAACCTTCCCAGAAGAGTGGAGGCTGTTATAGCAGCAATGTTCCAACATCTAGTGGAAAGCCTTCCCAGAAGAGTAGAGGCTGTTATAGCAGCAATGTTCCAACATCTAGTGGAAAGCCTTCCCAGAAGACTGGAGGCTGTTATAGCAGGAATGTTCCAACATCTAGTGGAAAGCCTTCCCAGAAGAGTGGAGGCTGTTATAGCAGCAATGTTCAAACATCTAGTGGAACGCCTTCCCAGAAGAGTGGAGGCTGTTATAGCAGCAATGTTCCAACATCTAGTGGAAAGCCTTCCCAGAAGACTGGAGGCTGTTATAGCAGTAATGTTCCAACATCTAGTGGAAAGCCTTCCCAGAAGAGTGGAGGCTGTTATAGCAGTAATGTTCCAACATCTAGTGGAAAGCCTTCCCAGAAGACTGGAGGCTGTTATAGCAGCAATGAGGGGGAACAACTCTATATTAATGCCCATGATTGTGGAATGAGATGTTCGACGAGCAGGCTTTTGTCATTTAGTATTAACTGTGTTGTTGCCAAGCAACTGAGTTGAGATCCAGTGTCAGAACTGAGCTTTGGATGTAAAATAAATAAACATATTAGCAATGTCAGAAATGCTACAAATAGGAAGCACATCTTCGGTTCTTCATGGACAGAAATGAGCATGTGAGAGCGATAAATTACATATTTAATCAAACTGTTTGCCCCCTACAAACTTATTCAGTAGGTGGCAAGTCGATGGTCACTTCATGGAAACCTAGATATTGAGCCTCATGCTAACGACCTTGTTAAAAATCCAGTATGTGGTTCTAGGTAACACCCGGACTGTCACGTCCACCTCATGACGAGAGGCAGGGAGTGTGTTGTGTACCTCCAATCAGGACGAATTCCAGTTGTCACGGACATTGGTGTCGTATTGGCTGTGATGTGATGGTAGGGAGATTTGAATGTAACGCTGAGGCTGCAATCAAAGCCTACTTATGTTGAGCCAGTCTGCGCGACAACTGTGTTTGGGAAAGTACTTAAAGTACAGCCCACGTTTTTGTTCCAGCCTTGAACCGACGCACATGATCCCCCCCACGTATTTAATGCAGTCGCAATTAAGGCTTTGTTTCTCTTATTTTCAGCTTTAATCCACCATTATCCTACTAGAATAGTAAACATTTGCAGGTTTACAGCCCACCTCAGTTGACTTCCAAGCCCAGATTCATTGTTTGTTTTTTAGGCTAGAGTTGAGCCTGGGTTGTCTTCCTTATTTACCCGAGTCACACACAGCAGGGCCGTGTCCTCCTCCTGCTGCAGGGCCTCACGCATGGTCTCGTACTGCTGCTGCACACCCGCACGCGCGTCACCTAGCAACACCTGGGGAGAGGAGGAGTCAGGGTTGACATAGTGACAGTATGTAGACATAGTTGTATCCAAACGCCTAACGTACAGACACATCCAGAGTAGTAGTGTGTCTAATGCATGGAGCATCATGGACCCTGGTCATGGAGCATCATGGACCCTGGTCATGGAGCATCATGGACCCTGGTCACCGTAACACCCTGTATATAATCTCCACATTGACTCTGTACCGGTACCCCCTGTATATAGCCTCCACATTGACTCTGTACCGTAACACCCTGTATATAGCCTCCACATTGACTCTGTACCGGTACCCCCTGTATATAATCTCCACATTGACTCTGTACCGGTACCCCCTGTATATAGCCTCCACATTGACTCTGTACCAGTACCCCCTGTATATAGTCTCCACATTGACTCTGTACCGGTACCCCCTGTATATAATCTCCACATTGACTCTGTACCGGTACCCCCTGTATATAGCCTCCACATTGACTCTGTACCGGTACCCCCTGTATATAGTCTCCACATTGACTCTGTACCGGTACCCCCTGTATCAACATTTCACTGTAAGGTCTACTTCACCTGTTGTATTCAGCATTTCACTGTAAGGTCTACTACACCTGTTGTATTCAGCATTTCACTGTGAGGTCTACTACACCTGTTGTATTCAGCATTTCACTGTGAGGTCTACTACACCTGTTGTATTCAGCATTTCACTGTAAGGTCTACTACACCTGTTGTATTCAGCATTTCACTGTAAGGTCTACTACACCTGTTGTATTCAGCATTTCACTGTAAGGTCTAATACACCTGTTGTATTCAGCATTTCACTGTAAGGTCTACTACACCTGTTGTATTCAGCATTTCACTGTAAGGTCTACTACACCTGTTGTATTCAGCATTTCACTGTAAGGTCTACTTCACCTGTTGTATTCAGCATTTCACTGTAAGGTCTACTACACCTGTTGTATTCAGCATTTCACTGTAAGGTCTACTACACCTGTTGTATTCAGCATTTCACTGTAAGGTCTACTACACCTGTTGTATTCAGCATTTCACTGTGAGGTCTACTACACCTGTTGTATTCAGCATTTCACTGTGAGGTCTACTACACCTGTTGTATTCAGCATTTCACTGTAAGGTCTACTACACCTGTTGTATTCAGCATTTCACTGTGAGGTCTACTACACCTGTTGTATTCAGCATTTCACTGTGAGGTCTACTACACCTGTTGTATTCAGCATTTCACTGTAAGGTCTACTACACCTGTTGTATTCAGCATTTCACTGTAAGGTCTACTACACCTGTTGTATTCAGCATTTCACTGTAAGGTCTACTACACCTGTTGTATTCAGCATTTCACTGTAAGGTCTACTACACCTGTTGTATTCAGCATTTCACTGTAAGGTGTAATACACCTGTTGTATTCAGCATTTCACTGTGAGGTCTACTACACCTGTTGTATTCAGCATTTCACTGTGAGGTCTACTACACCTGTTGTATTCAGCATTTCACTGTAAGGTCTACTACACCTGTTGTATTCAGCATTTCACTGTAAGGTCTACTACACCTGTTGTATTCAGCATTTCACTGTAAGGTCTACTACACCTGTTGTATTCAGCATTTCACTGTGAGGTCTACTACACCTGTTGTATTCAGCATTTCACTGTAAGGTCTACTACACCTGTTGTATTCAACATTTCACTGTAAGGTCTACTACACCGGTTGTATTCAGCATTTCACTGTAAGGTCTACTACACCTGTTGTATTCAGCATTTCACTGTAAGGTCTACTACACCTGTTGTATTCAGCATTTCACTGTAAGGTTTACTACACCTGTTGTATTCAGCATTTCACTGTGAGGTCTACTACACCTGTTGTATTCAGCATTTCACTGTGAGGTCTACTACACCTGTTGTATTGAGCATTTCACTGTGAGGTCTACTACACCTGTTGTATTCAGCAATTCACTGTAAGGTCTACTACACCTGTTGTATTCAGCATTTCACTGCAAGGTGAACTGTAACATGTGATTTAGAGGGATACAGGGTGTCTACATTATTAGGCTTTTGCGTCAGGTCAGACCTAAAAAAAAAATAAAAAAAATCCCTGGTCCAACTGAGGTCCTGTCCTTCTTACCTGGAATCTCTGTTTCCTGTCTGTCATCTCAGTCACTCTGCTAATTAAAGACTGTTCTGTTCCCTGCATCTTCTTCATCTCCTGTTTCAGGTTCCCCTGCAAAGACAAAAACACAGTGACGTCATCCTGCCGTTAATAGAAAACATGCTTTAGCTCTCTGAAACACGTATTTATACTGTAGCACGTGTGATATGGTTAGTCACCACTAACGATACTTAGACAACATTAACACTACGGCTCATACAACTGGGATGTGATCAGGTATTTTTTTTGGTATGCGTGTTTGGTAACTACTCCTCTGTTCCTCACCCTCAGCTCCCTCTCGGCCTCTCTGATGCCGACGCAAGCGTGGTCCCGGTGCGACCCGATCACGGTACACACGGTACAGACACACACACTACACTGACGGCAGTAGATTCGGTTCATCTCCTGGTGTTCCGGGCACCTGATGACAATGGAAGTTATACTTCAACTTGCTGCTTTGCTGACAGTCGTTTAATGATTTGTCAGATAATAAATTAAATAAAACAATCGTTAACTTTAAATTAAAATGTTGAAACACAAAAGTATTTACAAGAATTCAAGACTTTACTGCAAAGTTGTTAGGAATTTCACTTTGTGCAGCTCAGAAAAGGAAATTCGATTGAGATTCTCCTCAAATAAGAGTGAAACCTTACCTCCAGGGTGAGGTGTCCTCCACAGGGGGTACCAGGGTGTGGCTCTGGAAGACAGGGGACTCCAGGTGAGGCCGGAGGTGTTCGGAGCACATGGAGGCTCCACACACTAGGCAGGTCTTCACCGCAGGGAGAGAGCCCTGGCTGGGGCAATAGTGGCAGGGTAGGAAGGTCTCCCCGGAGGTTTGACGAGCCAGGCCGGGGACAGGTTGGTACGTCCAGGGGACAGGTTGTTGGCAGCACGGGCAGGAGAGGTGGAGGTGCCGATTGGACCAGATCTGTTGGAGATCTCTGGAAGAGGCTCCCGCTCAGCTTCAACAGGCTTCTCCTTCGTAGGGGTGACTAAACGTAAATGAGTTGTTTGGGTGGTTTCAGCAGGATTCTCCTTCGTAGGGGTGACTAAACGTAAATGAGTTGTTTGGGTGGTTTCAGCAGGATTCTCCTTCGTAGGGGTGACTAAACGTAAATGAGTTGTTTGGGTGGTTTCAGCAGGATTCTTGGCCGGTGTGTTGGTCATGTGACCTGCTGCTGCTTCAGGTGATTTTCTAGGGTCATTCAGGGGTTCTCTTGTAAGAGGTTCTGTTGCAGCAGGGGGTTCATCCAGCTCAATGGGTGTGTCTCTCCTAGGGGACCTAGACCTATCACGTGTCAGGTCCGGACCTCTGACGGCGACGGACGCAGTACTAGACGGTTTGGTTGCTAAGGAGAATGGTGCTGCTGGCACCTCCTCCTCACTGGACAACTCGACGTCAGACGACGTGTTCTGATTGGCTGAAGAGGAGGAAGAGGAAGTGGCGGGTCTCTTACGGTCACCAGACTGTCCCCTGGAGTGGGAGGAAGAGGAGCTGCCAGTGGCTTGTCTCTTGTTGTCGTGAAGATGGCCTCCTGGGACAGGAGAACTGGCTGGTCTCTTCCCTAACAGACACTTGGATTGAGAGATGGAGGCTCTCTTCCCAAGGTTCCAGCCCGCCGAATTTATCTCAATGACATCCTCTTCATTGGCTCTGCCTTGTATACCCAACACAACATACATAACACAAATAAATTAGTGATGAGGCCTACTTAGGTTACATCAAAAGGACACAAACCGAGCTAAATCAAATCAAATTGTATTTGTCACAGCACAGAATACAACAGGTGTAGACTTTAAGCGAAATGCTTGCTTTACAAGCCCTTCCCAATGATGCAGAGTTACAAAATGATGGGAAATATCATATTATTTTAAGATAGAATAAAGTAGATTGCTTTTAAGGCAAGTCAATGGACTTCAGTAGACTTTGACCTGTGTCGTTACTCGTGTGCGTCAGTCAATATAGCGTAATATTGTTGTTAATGTTTCTATCATAGCCAAGTCATCATCACCATATTAACACAATGTGTTAACGATGTGTTATTGTTTTAAACTGTAGGCCAAGTACATCTTCCCCACCAGTAGCCTAACCATGACTAGTCAGCCAGCCAACCTGGGATGTATTTATTACGTCTTGGAACGGGAAACCGTTCACCGTTTATGAACCAAACAGAGCAAACGGAACGAAGCGTGGAGGGACCTATCAGAATTGGTCCAATATTAAATTCTCGTTGCAAAGGGTTTTTCCGTTTGAAATAAACGGTTTGTGTTGTAAAACGTTTTGTAACAGACGGAACGTTTTGCAACAGAAGTGGAGTAATGAATAAACCCCTGAATCGTTGTCCCCAGCCTAATTGCGCATGGGCAGAAGTGTCTGGTGAATTCGGGAAGTTACCTGTGGCTGCGGTGGTGCGTGTATGTGCAGGCGCGTCATGTCGCCACGGACTTGCGGTAGTGTCTCTCTTGAACCCCACCGGTAATGTCTTGTACTCCTCCTTGCACTCGGGGCAGTAGTATGGACCGGTGGGCGAACCACTCCATAACTCCTGTATACAGCAGTAGCAGAAAATATGTTTGCATCTCAGCGCGGTCGGATTCCGACATATACCGTGGCACAAAGGACACACCGAGGGCTCGCAGTCCGGGGTCGGCAACGACTGAC
The DNA here is from genome assembly GCF_023373465.1 of Oncorhynchus keta. Lineage (NCBI taxonomy): Eukaryota > Metazoa > Chordata > Actinopteri > Salmoniformes > Salmonidae > Oncorhynchus > Oncorhynchus keta. The sequence continues at coordinate 55,018,815 of NC_068437.1, read as the reverse complement.
CCATTTTGCCCAGTAAAAAACGATATTTGTTACGTTTTTTTGTCAACAACACGACAGGCTCGACCTCCAGGAAACGAAACCGTAGAATTAGGAGGAGCCAAGTGTTTGAATTACGTACCCAGTGTAGTCCTGCACACTGCGCCCCACTCTTAAAGGTACAGGAAAACAATGTCTTCTCTGACCCAAATACATGTAGCTCGTTAGGTCGACAGATCAAACTACGCAGAGATCTGCACTAGTGTCATCATTTGAAGAAAACATACACGAGGAAAAAGCATGCGTACCTGTTGCCCTACCCGGCAGTTTCAAGATTGCTGTGATTGTAAGGTACCCAAGGGGTTAAAAGCATACTGGCCTCTCACCATTTTAACGTCACATGAAATACATTTAGAATGGCTTGAAAACATAGATTGTGGAAGTTAATCTCTGAACATAGGTCTACTCTAACCTATTTTTTAATATGGTTTACTAAACAATTCCGATACGCGTTCTGTGTTTCATTCACAGTTTTAAATTCTCCAAAGTGGTGCGTTTAGAAACAGATAGGTCGCGTTTTGAAGTGTCTGTCCTATAGCAGGTCGTGTTTTGAAGTGTCTGTCCTATAGCAGGCCACGGTTTGAAGTGTCTGTCCTATAGCAGGCCACGTTTTGAAGTGTCTGTCCTATAGCAGGCCACGGTTTTTTGAAGTGTCTGTCCTATAGCAGGCCACGTTTTGAAGTGTCTGTCCTATAGCAGGCCACGTTTTGAAGTGTCTGTCCTATAGCAGGCCACGTGTTTGAAGTGTCTGTCCTATAGCAGGCCACGTTTTGAAGTGTCTGTCCTATAGCAGGCCACGTTTTGAAGTGTCTGTCCTATAGCAGGCCATGGTTTGAAGTGTCTGTCCTATAGCAGGCCACGGTTTGAAGTGTCTGTCCTATAGCAGGCCACGGTTTGAAGTGTCTGTCCTATAGCAGGCCACGGTTTGAAGTGTCTGTCCTATAGCAGGCCACGTTTTGCCATAGCAGGCCACGTTTTGAAGTGTCTGTCCTATAGCAGGCCACGGTTTGAAGTGTCTGTCCTATAGCAGGCCACGTTTTGAGTGTCTGTCCAAAAGGCCCATTTTTTTGCCCCCATACACAGCAAGTAATCAATCATCATCAAGCTCTTATTATTTGAATCAGCTGTGGTTTGTGTGGTTCTAGGGGGGAAAAAAACTAAATGTTAATCTCCTCCCCAGTCCCACTCGCTTAGGTGTTTCTGAGTGTACTGATTATAAAAGTAGGACACATGACATCAGAGTCTTTTTTTTAAAACAGTTTATATGAGAGTGTCTGTCCTATTGCTTGCCTCCTCCCGACGGTTTGTTATTTTAGTGTTACTGTCCTGGTCTGGAGCAGGCCACGGTTTGAAGTGTTATTTTAGTTGTAAGAGCAGAGCCACGGTTTGAAGTGTCTGTCCAACAAATGGGGTTTTGACAAAAGCATTTGCGGCCTTTTTTCCAAACTGGGTCCTGAGGATCCCAAGGGGTGAACATTTATTTTTTGTGCCCACCCCAGCTGCAGGCAGCACAGCTGACTTAAAATAATCAATTTTCATCATGGCACATTGCTCTTATTAAACAACAGGACTTTGAATCAACTGTGGTTTGTACTGGCACGTCTAGGGGGAAAAAAGTAAAATGTATAATGGCAGAGGGTCTCAACCCCACCACACTCTTACAAATCGTTTCTGAGTGTAACTGATTTATAAAAGTAGGACACATGACATCACAGACATTGCTTTTTTTGGACTAAAACAGGTCAAGGGTTTATAGACCTGCAGCCTGTTTCATTACAATGTGAATGTTGCCCCCTTAAAGCAAGGCTAAGAATGGACCCACATGCTGAAATGTCTTTCCCAGGCAGTCAGCCGGCCCGTACTAAACTTCCATGTTTTAAGACATGTTATTTTCAGGCTGTTAGCAAAGCTGGACACACTGGTCTGGCACAGGAGGCCTTTTGTAAAAAAACTTTCAAAGGCAGCATTTGGCTCAGAAATGGAGCTGGCAAGCAAAGGAGGTGGGCGGTTTCAGGTTCTCTCAACAAAAAGCAACAGGACTTTGTGTTCGCCAGACTAACTCAGGCTAGGTGAGTCCCATACTGGCACGTTAAGCAAGCATTAGTAAAGCGGGGCGGTTTCAGGCTAATGGCAGCAAAGGAGGTGGGCGGTTTCAACCACAAAGGAGGTCCCCTCTTAAGCAAAGGAGGTCGGGCGGTTTCAGGCTACATGGCCCTAAGCAAAAGGTCGGGCCCTGGGTTTAGGCTAGCATGGCCCTAAGCAAAGGAGGTCGACTCTGCCGGCCCGAGCATTGCAAAGGAGGTTTTCAGGCTAGCATGGCCCTAAGCAGCGAAGCATGGCCCTAGCTGGGCGGTTTCAGGCTCGGGCGGTTTCAGGCTAATGGTCAAGGGTTCGAGACCTGCTCCCATGCCTGTTTCATTACAATGTGAATGTTCTAAATGGCCCTAAAGCAAGGAAAGAGGTCGGGCGGTTTCAGGCTAGCATGGCCCTAAGCAAAGGAGGTCGGGCAGAATGGCCTGGTATTCCCAGGCTAGCATGGCCCTAAGCAAAGGAGGTCGGGCGGTTTCAGGCAATGGCCCTAAGCAAAGGAGGTAAACAAGCCCAGGCTAGCATGGCCCTAAGCAAAGGAGGTCGGGCGGTTTCAGGCTAGGTCGGGCGGTTTCAGGCTAGCATGGCCCTAAGCAAAGGAGGTCGGGCGGTTTCAGGCTAGCATGGCCCTAAGCAAAGGAGGTCGGGCGGTTTCAGGCTAGCATGGCCCTAAGCAAATGGAGGTCGGGCGGTTTCAGGCTAGCATGGCCCTAGCAGCAAAGGAGGTCGGGCGGTTTCAGCAAAGGAGGTCGGGCGGTTTCAGGCTAGCATGGCCCTAAGCAAAGGAGGTCGGGCGGTTTCAGGCTAGCATGGCCCTAAGCAAAGGAGGTCGGGCGGTTTCAGGCTAGCATGGCCCTAAGCAAAGGAGGTCGGGCGGTTTCAGGCTAGCATGGCCCTAAGCAAAGGAGGTCGGGCGGTTTCAGGCTAGCATGGCCCTAAGCAAAGGAGGTCGGGCGGTTTCAGGCTAGCATGGCCCTAAGCAAAGGAGGTCGGGCGGTTTCAGGCTAGCATGGCCCTAAGCAAAGGAGGTCGGGCGGTTTCAGGCTAGCATGGCCCTAAGCAAAGGAGGTCGGGCGGTTTCAGGCTAGCATTCAAAGGAGTAACTCTTTCTACACGATAAAAAGTTGATGAGCCTCTGGAATGGACCTCTTCCTGTTCCTCTCTGTTTAACCTTTATGTAACTTGGCAAGTCAGTTAAGAACAAGTTCTTATTTACAATGACGGCCTACCAAAAGGTTAAAAGGCCTCCTGCGGAGACGGGGGCTGGGATAGATATAAATCTAGGACAAAACACACATGACAAGAGAGACAACACAACACTACATAAAGAAAGACCTAAGACAACAACACAGCATGGTAGCAGCACAACATGGCAGAAACACATGACAACACAACATGGAAGAAACACATGACAACACAACATGGAAGAAACACATGACAACACAACATGGTAGCAGCACAACATGGCAGCACAACATGGTAGCAACACATGACAACACAACATGGCAGCAGCACAACATGGTAGCAACACAACATGGTAGCACAACATGGCAGCAGCACAACATGGTAGCAACACAACATGGTAGCAACACAACATGGTAGCAGCACAAAACAGGGTGCCAACATTGGGCAAATGACAACAGCACAAAGGACAAGAAGGTAGAGACAACAAAACATCACGCAAATTGAATTGTCCTTCAATATTGGCTTTACAGAAATATTTAAATAGAGATTGACAGCTTCTAGTGTAAAAAAAAAAAAAGCATGTAGAGGTCTAATTTTTATCATAAGTCCACTTCAACTGTGAGAAACAGAATCTAAAACAAAAATCCAGAAAACATTGTATGATTTTTAAGTAATTCATTTGCAAAAGCACTCACAAACTTCTACAGATGCACAATCGAGAGCATCCTGGCGGGCTGTATCACCGCCTGGTACGGCAACTGCTCCACCCACAACCGTAAGGCTCTCCAGAGGGTAGTGAGGTCTGCACAACGCATCACCAGGGGCAAACTACCTGCCCTCCAGGACACTTACACCACCCGATGTTACAGGAAGGCCATAAAGATCATCAAGGACAACAACCACCCGAGCCACTGCCTGTTCACCTCGCTATCATCCAGAAGGCGAGGTCAGTACAGGTGCATCAAATCTGAGACCGAGAGACTGAAAAACAGCTTCTATCTCAAGGCCATCAGACTGTTAAACAGCCACCACTAACATTGAGTGGCTGCTGCCAACACACTGACACTGACACTGACTCAACTCCAGCCACTTTAATAATGGGAATTGATGGGAAATGATGTAAAATATATCACTTGCCACTTTAAACAATGCTACCTTATATAATGTTACATACCCTACATTATTCATCTCATATGCATACGTATATACTGTACTCTATATCATCTACTGCATCCTTATGTAATACATGTATCACTAGCCACTTTAACTATGCCACTTTGTTTACATACTCATCTTATATGTATATACTGTACTCGATACCATCTACTGTATCTTGCCTATGCTGCTCTGTACCATCACTCATTCATATATCTTTACGTACATATTCTTTATCCCCTTACACTGTGTATAAGACAGTAGTTTTGGAATTGTTAGTTAGATTACTTGTTGGTTATTACTGCATTGTCGGAACTAGAAGCACAAGCATTTCGCTACACTCGCATTAACATCTGCTAACCATGTGTATGTGACAAATAAAATTTGATTTGATGTTCTTGGGGTTGTACTCATCCTCATATTTTTGTCTCATCAGACCACATGACCTTCTCCCATTCCTGCTCTGGATCATCCAGATGGTCATTGGCAAACTTAAGACGGGCCTGGACATGCGCTGGCTTGAGCAGGGGGACCTTGCGTGCGCTGCAGGATTTTAATCCATGACTGCATAGTGTGTTACTAATGGATTTCTTTGAGACTGTGGTCCCAGCTCTCTTCAGGTCATTGACCAGGTCCTGCTGTGTAGTTCTGGGCTGATCCCTCACTTTCCTCATGGTCATTGATGCCCCACTAGGTGAGATCTTGCATGGAGCCCCAGACCGAGGGTGATTGACCGTCATCTTGAACTTCTTCCATTTTTCTAATAATTGCGCCAACAGTTGTTGCCTTCTCACCAAGCTGCTTGCCTATTGTCCTGAAGCCCATCCCAGCCTTGTGCAGGTCTACAATTCAACCCTGATGTCCTTACACAGCTCTGGTCTTGGCCATTGTGGAGAGGTTAGAGTCTGTTTGATTGAGTGTGTGGACGGGTGTCTTTTATACAGGTAACGAGTTCAAACAGGTGCAGTTAATACAGGTAATGAGTGGAGAACAGGAGGGCTTCTTAAAGGAAAACTAACAGGTCTGTGAGAGCCGGAATTCTTACTGGTTGGTAGGTGATCAAATACTTATGTCATGCAATAAAATGCAAATGAATTACTTAAAAATCATACAAGGTGATTTTCTGGATTTTTGTTTTAGATTCCGTCTTTCACAGTTGAAGTGTACTTATGATTAAAAAAAATACAGGCCTCTACATGCTTTGTAAGTTGGAAAACCTGCAAAATCGTCAGTGTATCAAATACTTGTTCTCCCCACTGTACATCAGATAACATGGACTGCCACTCATACAGGTAAAGACACCAGTACATAACTTACACACATTTCAGAGTTCATACTGTATATTGTTATTGTGTATATATTTCCAATCAACCATTTTATTTTTTTTAACAACTTTATTACTTAGCTATTTGTGGATATTTTTGTTTAGGAGAGCTTGCAAGTAATCATTTCACTGTACCGTTTACACCCTGTATCCTGCGCACGCGACAAATAAACTTTGATTTGATGATCAACTCACCCTTCATATCAGCTGTCATAGTCAATAGAATAGGTGACTGACTTGACCAACACTATCTAGTCATTGACTATTTTCATTTTTGGAAAAATAACGTTCCCGTAATAAACAGGATATTTTGTCAGGACAAGATGCTAGAATATGCATATAATTGACAGCTTGGGATAGAAAATAGAAAGAAAAAAGTTTCCAAAACTGTAAAAATATTGTCTGTGAGTAAAACAGAACTGATGTTGCAGGCGAAAGCCTGAGAAAAAATCCAATCTGGAAGTGCCTCATGTTTTGAAAGCGCTGCGTTCCAATGCGTCCCTATTGAGCAGTGAAATGGGCGATCGACCAGATGACTTTTTCTCCTATTCCCCAAGGAGTCTACGGCATTGTGACGTAGTTTTACGCATTTAGCGGCTACATTGCGCAAAGGGTCACCTGATGCTGCCGGAGTGACTCTCGGGTAAAATACACAGGTGGCCGTTACTCCAATCTGTCCAACTGAAAAACCAATTGTCCCGGTGGATATGTTATCGAATAGATATTTGAAAAACACCTTGAGGGTTGATTATAAACAACGTTTGCCATGTTTATATCGATATTCATGGAGTTCATTTGTAATATTTTTCGGCGTTTTCAGTGACCGCAATTGGTGATTTCTCAGCCAAACATGAAGAAAAAACGGAGCTATTTCGCATACAAAAATTATATTTTTTGGAAAAAAGGAACATTTGCTGTCTAACTGGGAGTCTCCTTAGTGAAAACATCCGAAGCTTATCAAAGGTAAACGATTTAATTTGATTGCTTTTCTGATTTCCGTGACCAAGTTACCTGCTGCTAGCTGGACAAAATGCTATGCTAGGCTAGGCTATCAAACTTACACAAATGCTTGTCTATCTTTGGCTGTAAAGCATATTTTGAAAATCTGAGATGACCGGGTGATGAACAAAAGGCAAAGCTGTGTCTCAATATATTTCACTTGTGATTTTCATTAATATGAATATTTTCTAGGGATATTCATGTCCGTTGCGTTATGCTAATTAGTGTCAGTTGATAATTACTCTCCCTCATGAGGGATGGGGAGTCACTAGTTAACGACCTCAAATGTAATATCCATCATGATTCTAATAAAAGAAACCACCCGGTTAACTTGGTCTACTTTTCCTTTACAACGGCAGTGGTGCACCGTTCCTGGAGGTACTGCAATACCAGGTCGATGCGTGAATTTAATATATGGTCTACATTTTGAAAATCCATTTACTGTTTTGCAACAGCTCTGTCTTATGGACTCTGTTCTAAAAAGTATTTAGTCAGCCACCAATTGTGCAAGTTCTCCCACTTAAAAAATATGAGAGGCCTGTAATTTATCACAGGTACACTTCAACTATGACAAAATTAGAGAAAATAATCCAGAAAATCACGTTGTAGGATTTTTAATGAATTTAATTGCAAATTATGATGGAAAATAAGTGGGTGAACTTTCACAATTGGTGGCTGACTAAATACTTTTTTGCCTCACTGTATATGGACTATGATAGCTGATATGAATGGTGAGTTGATCATCACATCAACGTTTATTCGTCACGTGCACAGGATACAGTTTTCGGGTTTGGTTTGTTTCAAGTGTATTAGTCTATAAATAAATCTCTTTGCCAAAATTCATCATCTCTCCCATGTCTTATTCAACTGGTAGTAGTTCTGAAATGTTTACTGTTTGCCAACATTTTACTCCCTCGTCTATGTTTAATGTAACACACATACATTAATTATTCCTTTCGGGTTGCCTATCCTGACGTGAAGTTTGTTCTATAGAAACTATTTGACTCTGTGTGCCGCAGAAACTATTTGACTCCAGCCACAAAATGAAGTAAATTAGAAGTGGGGGGAGAATTTCTGCCAACATCAATGGAAACTCTCATTTTGCAAATGTTGGACTAATGATTACACTCTAGATCAACTAGATTAAGGCAAGATTGAACAAGGCTGTATTGAATGTGTGAATAATGTCTGTCACCTTGATTACTCAAAAGTCTCTCAACCTGTGTTCACCTACGTTGTAAACTTTCCTTCATAGGAAATATATGTATATAGCCTCGCTATTGTTATTTTACTGCTGCTGTTTAATTAGGCTAGGTTGTAGGAACCTCATGATGGGTCCAGGGACAGTATCATGTAGTAGCCTAAACCTAACTTTCAGGATGAATTAAACCAGTGTAGTTTTTATTCATCAATATAAAGTATTTTCTGCGTAATGGCAATTTATGTGCATGATATGAAGTTTATTGGAGTGACTGACTAAGCTTAATTGTAAAAGTATGCCTCAACAGAGCCATGTTTGCAAAAGTCTATTATGCTGAGCACACATTTAGTTCGGCAGCCAGGACCATAGGCTGGGACCACTCCGTAGGACGCACTGTCGGTCTCGCTCTCACTGCAGTCCAGTGCCATGGACATCTTTGAAGTTTGGCCTCTAGTAATTCAGGAGGGCAACTTTATAAAGGCCTCCTCACAATGACCTTAGACAAGGCAGTTAATCCACTGTTCCTAGGCCATCATTGAAAATAAGAATTTGTTCTGAATTGACTTGCCTAGTTAAATATATTTTTTAAAGTGGTTCAACATTCAAATGCGTTTTGATTGACCACATAGGAGAGGCGACGGTCGGTGGAAGTCTGGCGCCACCAAGTGGACAATTATTTTAGTTCCCTTGTGGCACAACGCTTCCTGAGATATTATATAAAAGATAACATGTTATGTCAATATTCATTATTTCTCCAACCCCTTTTTGCTAGATTATTATTCCAATGTAGCTGTAAATCTGGTTTTAACTCAATAAGGATTTGTCTCGTTTCCGATTGGAGGGCGGATGTACACGTCACTTTGGAACCTACCACTGTGTTACTTTGTAACAGTGAAAAGTGTCTTTTCCCGACGTTGATCAACTCCCAGTCTATGTCACCATTTCTATTAAATAGCATCATCTTTGATATTTGTTGTAAAGTGTACAGAGCTCATTTAGGTGTAACCGTTACCGGATTTGACGTGTCTGAGAACGGCACCTTCCTCCCGAAAGCATTGCGGTATCGCTTCTCGGCCTTTTGGCTAAGATCAAGTGTAGTATCTGTTCTTATCAGTTTAATATCTGATACGTCCCCTATCTGGGGACCATATATTAAATTGATTTTTGGAATAGGGAGATGGAATAGGGGCTTGCTCCGTCCACTCCACGCATCGACCTGGTATTGCAGTACCTCCAGGAACGGTGCACCCCCTTCCGTTGTAAATATAAATGAGACGAAGTTAACCGGATGTTACTTTTATTAGAATCATTACGTTTGAGCAAGTCTGTCAATGATGCCTAGAAAGTGGTGAAGCCACTCGGCCTTGACGCTTTTATGCCGTTTGTATGTGTATAAAATGATGTACAAAAATACAGATGAGCTGTTTTCAAAGGAAATGCAACAAAACTTCCAGAAGAAAACACTTGTTCTCACTTGCACCACATCATTGACAGACTTGCTCTAACGTAATGATTCTAATAAAACCAGATTTACAGCTAATCTGGAATAATAATCTATCAAATAGGGGTGTGGGAAACAATTTGCAGATAACAATATTGACACACAACATTTGATCTTTTTACAAAATGGCCCAGGTAAAATAATTGTCCACTTGGTGGCGCCAGACTTCCACCGACCGTCGCCTTGTTCAAGCTGAACTGTGTGTTCAATCAAAATGCATTTTAATGTTGAACCACTCGACTTCATTACATAGTACATCATCAACACAAATAATGTAGGAAATAAAAATAGCCTATATCTTTTTTGAATATGTCTGTAGAGCCTTGCATGATAAGGCCCTCCTGAATTACTAGAGGCCAAACTTCAAAGATGTCCATGGCACTGGACTGCAGTGAGAGCGAGACCGACAGTGCGTCCTATGGTCCTGGCTGCCTAACTAAATGTGTGCTCAGCATAATAGACTTTAGCAAACATGGCTCTGAGGCATACTTTTACAATTAAGCTTTGTCAGTCACTACAATAAACTTTATATCATGCACATAAAATACCAATAGGCCTATTGGGTTGGAGAGCATCTATCTACTCACGAAATACTGTATATCGATGAATAAAACATGCACTGTTTTGTTTCATACTGAAAGTTGTCATAATTCAAGTTCCATCCATGAAATATTGGAATGTGGAGAAAAAGTGTCCAATAGTGGTTGAACTATAATCCTACAAATCTACTTTCATTCTCACTAATCGTGGAACTGTATGACAACAGTCCAGTCGCCGTGAACCGTGCGCCAGGCTCCAGGTTTAACCTGCTACATAGTTCCATAATGATTACAATAGGCTACATGTCCAAAATGATCGCTAAAATAAATGTATGTGTGTATTACTGACAGATGGCTCCAGATCGTTGCTGATACTAATTGTAAAATAAAAGCCTGGGCGTATAATCGAACCCTTCTAAATTGCATGTTTTCAGCTCGGCAGGTTTAGCCCTACAGAAGCCTGTAGCTTGAGGCTCCAAATTTCATACAAGCGAATCATGACGGCACACAATCAGAATTCTGAATAATGGAAAAATCCATTTAATATATTGTCCCCAGATAAGGGGACATATCAGATATTAAACTGATAAGAATAGATGTATTTTATTTAGCAAAAATGGTTATTGCAATAGCTCATACTTTTAACATAATCATTTGTACACTTTAAAATGACATAATATGCATAAAAAAAACTGCATTGAAACATTTATATGTTAAAAGTACATGTTAATGAAACACCCTAAGAAAGAAGTACTTTTAAACATATCCAATCTGTAAAAGCCATTTCAAATGTGCACATTTTTATTCAAACAAGACTATACCTTTTAAAGACATGATTCAAACAAGACTATACCTTTTAAAGACATTATGATTCAAACAAGACTATACCTTTTAAAGACATGTAAACGGTCTAAAAGTCCCTTTATTAAAAAAGAGGTCTTCTCTCCTTTGTGCAGGAACGAGGTGAGTCCTTATCACATTTGCCTCCTCCTGCTCTTCCGAATCAACTCCGCCCCCATCCTTCAGGGCCCAGAAGAGATCCCTCCCCTCGCTGCTGCAGCATTGTCAGGCCGGGACCTGAGATGGTGTTGGTGATGCTTTGTCTGGGGTCGAGGCTCTATTTTGTCCGTACCACCTCAGGGGTTCCGTAGCTATCAAGGTCACTGTCTGATGGGTGGTCTCCATGTGTTTCCCTACCAACATGTTGTCAGAGGACCACAGTGCGTCCTTCAGACACGTGAGGGTGAGCCAGAGCTTGGTGGAATCGGCCTTTGGTCCACCCGTTACAGCAGGAGCTGAGGTGTTGTGTCCTGAGCTGAGGTGTTGTGTCCTGAGCTGAGGTGTTGTGTCCTGAGCTGAGGTGTTGTGTCCTGAGCTGAGGTGTTGTGTCCTGAGCTGAGGTGTTGTGTCCTGAGCTGAGGTGTTGTGTCCTGAGCTGAGGTGTTGTGTCGTGTCCTGAGCTGAGGTGTCGTGTCGTGTCCTGAGCTGAGGTGTCGTGTGGTGTCCTGAGCTGAGGTGTCGTGTCGTGTCCTGAGCTGAGGTGTCGTGTCCTGAGCTGAGGTGTCGTGTCGTGTCCTGAGCTGAGGTGTCGTGTCCTGTCCTGAGCTGAGGTGTCGTGTCGTGTCCTGAGCTGAGGTGTCGCTGAGGTGTCGTGTCCTGAGCTGAGGTGTCTGAGCCTGAGCTGAGGTGTCGTGTCCTGTCCTGAGCTGAGGTGTCGTGTCTGTGTCCTGAGCTGAGGTGTCGTGTCGTGAGGTGTCCTGAGCTGAGGTGAGTGTCGTGTCCTGAGCTGAGGTGTCGTGTCCTGAGCTGAGGTGTCGTGTCGTGTCGTGTCCTGAGCTGAGGTGTCGTGTCGTGTCCTGAGCTGAGGTGTGTCGTGTGTCCTGAGCTGAGGTGTCGTGTCGTGTCTGAGCTGAGCTGAGGTGTCGTGTCGTGTCCTGAGCTGAGGTGTCGTGAGCTGAGGTGTCGTGTCCTGAGCTGAGGTGTCGTGTGTCCTGAGCTGAGGTGTCGTGTCCTGAGCTGAGGTGTCGTGTCGTGAGCTGAGCTGAGTGTCGTGTCGTGTCGTGTGTGAGCTGAGGTGTGTCGTGTCGAGTGTCGTGTCGTGAGCTGAGTGTGTCGCTGAGGTCGTGTCCTGAGCTGAGGTGTCGTGTCGTGAGCTGAGTGTGTGTCGTGAGCTGAGCTGTCGTGTCGTGTGTGTCGTGTCCTGAGCTGAGGTGTCGTGTCGTGTCGCTGAGGTGTCGTGTCGTGTCCTGTGAGTGTCTGTCGTGTCGTGTCCTGAGCTGAGGTGTGTCGTGTCGTGTCCTGAGCTGAGTGTCGTGTCGTGTCGTGTCCTGAGCTGAGGTGTCGTGTCGTGTCGTGAGCTGAGGTGTCGTGTCGTGTCGTGAGCTGAGGTGTCGTGTCCTGAGCTGAGGTGTCGTGTCCTGAGCTGAGGTGTCGTGTCGTGTCGTGTCCTGAGCTGAGGTGTCGTGTCGTGAGCTGTGTCGTGTCTGAGCTGAGGTGTCGTGTCGTGTCGTGTCCTGAGCTGAAGTGTCGTGTCGTGAGCTGAGGTGTCGTGTCGTGAGCTGAGGTGTCGTGTCGTGTGAGGTGTCGTGTCGTGAGCTGAGGTGTCGTGTCGTGTCGTGAGCTGAGTGTGTGTGTCGTGAGCTGAGGTGTGTGTCGTGTCCTGAGCTGAGGTGTCGTGTCGTGTCGTGAGCTGAGTGTCGTGTCGTGTCCTGCTGAGTGTCGTGTCCTGAGCTGAAGTGTCGTGTCGTGTCCTGAGCTGAAGTGTCGTGTCGTGTCGTGTGAGCTGAGGTGTCGTGTCGTGTCCTGAGCTGAGGTGTCGTGTCGTGTCGTGAGCTGAAGTGTGTCGTGTCGTGTCCTGAGCTGAGGTGTCGTGTCGTGTCGTGTCCTGAGCTGAGGTGTCGTGTCGTGTCCTGAGCTGAGGTGTCGTGTCGTGTCCTGAGCTGAGGTGTCGTGTCGTGTCCTGAGCTGAGGTGTCGTGAGCTGAGGTGTCGTGTCCTGAGCTGAGTGTGTGTCGTGAGCTGAGGTGTCGTGTCGTGTCCTGAGCTGAGGTGTCGTGTCCTGAGCTGAGGTGTCGTGTCGTGTCCTGAGCTGAGGTGTCGTGTCGTGTCCTGAGCTGAGGTGTCGTGTGTCGTGAGCTGAGGTGTCGTGTCTGAGCTGAGGTGTCGTGTCGTGTCCTGAGCTGAGGTGTCGTGTCGTGCTGAGGTGTCGTGTGTGTCGTGTCGTGAGCTGAGCTGTCGTGTCGTCCTGAGCTGAGGTGTCGTGTCGTGTCCTGAGGTGTCGTGTCGTGTCCTGAGGTGTCGTGTCCTGAGCTGAGGTGTCGTGTCGTGCTGAGGTGTCGTGTCGTGTCCTGAGCTGAGGTGTCGTGTCGTGTCCTGAGCTGAGGTGTCGTGTCGTGTCCTGAGGTGTCGTGTCGTGTCCTGAGCTGTGTCGTGTCGTGAGCTGAGGTGTCGTGTCGTGTCCTGCTGAGGTGTCGTGTCGTGAGCTGAGGTGTCGTGTCGTGTCCTGAGCTGAGTGTCGTGAGCTGAGGTGTCGTGTCGTGTCCTGAGCTGAGGTGTCGTGTCGTGTCCCTGAGCTGAGGTGTCGTGTCGTGTCCTGAGCTGAGGTGTCGTGTCGTGTCGTGTCCTGAGCTGAGCTGTCGTGTCGTGTCCTGAGCTGAGGTGTCGTGTCGTGTCCTGAGCTGAGGTGTCGTGTCGTGAGGTGTCGTCCTGAGCTGAGTGTGTGTCGTGTCCTGAGCTGAGGTGTCGTGTCGTGTCGTGTCCTGAGCTGAGTGTCGTGTCGTGTCCTGAGCTGAGGTGTCGTGTCGTGTCCTGAGCTGAGCTGTCGTGTCGTGTCCTGTGAGGTGTCGTGTCGTGTCCTGAGCTGAGGTGTCGTGTCGTGTCGTGTCCTGAGCTGAGGTGTCGTGTCGTGTCCCTGAGCTGAGGTGTCGTGTCGTGTCGTGTCCTGAGCTGAGGTGTGTCGTGTCGTGTCGTGTCCTGAGCTGAGTGTGTCGTGTCCTGAGCTGTGTCGTGTCGTGTCCTGAGCTGAGGTGTCGTGTCGTGTCCTGAGCTGTCGTGTCGTGTCGTGTCCTGAGCTGAGGTGTCGTCGTGTCGTGCTGAGTGTCCTGTCGCTGAGCTGAGCTGTCGTGTCGTGTCGTGTCCTGAGCTGAGGTGTCGTGTCGTGTCCTGAGCTGAGGTGTCGTGTCGTGAGCTGAGCTGTCGTGTCGTGTCGTGTCGTGTCCTGAGCTGAGGTGTCGTGTCGTGTCCTGAGCTGAGTCGTGTCGTGTCCTGAGCTGAGGTGTCGTGTCGTGTCGTGTCCTGAGCTGAGCTGAGTGTCGTGTCGTGTCGTGAGCTGAGGTGTCGTGTCCTGAGCTGAGCTGTCGTGTCGTGTCGTGTCCTGAGCTGAGGTGTCGTGTCGTGTCCTGAGCTGAGGTGTCGTGTCGTGTCGTGTCCTGAGCTGAGCTGTGTGTCCTGAGGTGTCGTGTCGTGTCCTGAGCTGAGGTGTCGTGTCGTGTCCTGAGCTGAGGTGTCGTGTCCTGAGCTGAGTGTCGTGTCCTGAGCTGAGCTGTCGTGTGTCGTGTCCTGAGCTGAGGTGTCGTGTCCTGAGCTGAGCTGTCGTGTGTCGTGTCGTGTCCTGAGCTGAGTGTCGTGCTGTGTCGTGTCGAGCTGAGGTGTCGTGTCCTGAGCTGAGGTGTCGTGTCGTGTCGTGTCCTGAGCTGAGGTGTCGTGTCCTGAGCTGAGGTGTCGTGTGTGTCGTGTCTGAGCTGAGGTGTCGTGTGTCGTGTCCTGAGCTGAGGTGTCGTGTCGTGTCCTGAGCTGAGGTGTCGTGTCCTGAGCTGAGCTGAGGTGTCGTGTGTGTCCTGAGCTGAGGTGTCGTGGTGTCGTGTCCTGAGCTGAGTGTGTGTGTGTCCTGAGCTGAGGTGTCGTGTCGTGTCCTGAGCTGAGGTGTCGTGGTGTTCCTGAGCTGTCGTGGTGTCGTGTCGTGTGTCCTGAGCTGAGTGTCGTGTCGTGTCGTGTCCTGAGCTGAGTCCTGTGTCGTGTGTGTCCTGAGCTGAGGTGTCGTGTCCTGTGTCCTGAGCTGAGGTGTGTGTCGTGTCCTGAGCTGAGGTGTCCTGAGCTGTGTGTCGTGTCCTTAGCTGAAGTGTCTGAGCTGAGTGTCGTGTCGTGTCCTGAGCTGAGGTGTCGTGTGTGTCCTGAGCTGAGTGTCGTGTCGTGTCCTGAGCTGAGGTGTCGTGTCGTGTCTGAGCTGAGGTGTCGTGTCGTGTCCTGAGCTGAGGTGTCGTGTCGTGTCGTCTGAGCTGAGGTGTCGTGTCGTGTCCTGAGCTGAGGTGTCGTGTCGTGTCCTGAGCTGAGGTGTCGTGTCGTGTCCTGAGCTGAGGTGTCGTGTCGTGTCCTGAGCTGAGGTGTCGTGTCGTGTCCTGAGCTGAGGTGTCGTGTCGTGTCCTGAGCTGAGGTGTCTGTGTCCTGAGCTGAGGTGTCGTGTCGTGTGTCCTGAGCTGAGGTGTCGTGTCGTGTCCTGAGCTGAGGTGTGTCGTGTCCTGAGCTGAGGTGTCGTGTCGTGTCGTGAGCTGAGGTGTTGTCGTGTCGTGAGCTGAGGTGTGTCGTGTCCTGAGCTGAGGTGTGTGAGGTCCTGAGCTGAGGTGTTGTCCTGAGCTGAGGTGTCGTGTCGTGTCCTGAGCTGAGGTGTCGTGTCGTGTCCTGAGCTGAGGTGTCGTGTCGTGTCCTGAGCTGAGGTGTGTCCTGATCCGCTGAGGTGTCGTGTCCTGAGCTGAGCTGAGGTGTCGTGTCCTGAGCTGAGGTGTGTCGTGTCGTGTCCTGAGCTGAGGTGTCGTGTCGTGTCCTGTCTGAGGTGTCCCTGAGCTGAGGTGTCGTGTCGTGTCCTGAGCTGAGGTGTCGTGTCCTGAGCTGAGGTGTCGTGTGTCCTGAGCTGAGGTGTGTCGTGTCCTGAGCTGAGGTGTCGTGTCCTGAGCTGAGGTGAGGTGTCGTGTCCTGAGCTGAGGTGTCGTGTCCTGAGCTGAGCTGTGTCGTGTCCTGCTGAGCTGTGTCGTGTCGTGTCCTGAGCTGAGGTCGTGTCGTGTCCTGAGCTGAGGTGTCGTGTCGTGTCCTGAGCTGAGGTGTCGTGTCGTGTCCTGAGCTGAGGTGTCGTGTCCTGTGAGGTGTCGTGTCGTGTCCTGAGCTGAAGTGTGTCGTGTCCTGAGCTGAGGTGTCGTGTGTCGTGTCCTGAGCTGAGGTGTGTGTCGTGTCGTGAGCTGAGGTGTCGTGGTGAGTGTCCTGAGCTGAGGTGTCGTGTCCTGCTGAGTGTCTGAGTGTCGTGTCCTGAGCTGAGGTGTCTGTGTCGTGTCCTGAGCTGAGGTGTCGTGTCCTGTCTGAGCTGAGGTGTCGTGTCGTGTCCTGAGCTGAGGTGTCGTGTCGTGTCCTGAGCTGAGGTGTCGTGTCGTGTCGTGAGCTGAGGTGAGTGTCGTGTCTGAGCTGAGTCCTCGTGTCGTGAGCTGAGCTGAGTGTGTCGTGTCCTGAGCTGAGGTGTCGTGGTGTCGTGTCCTGAGCTGAGGTGTCGTGTCGCTGTCGTGGAGCTGAGGTGTCGTGTGTGTCGTGAGCTGAGGTCGTGTGTCGTGTCTGAGCTGAAATGTCGTGTCGTGTCCTGAGCTGAGGTGTCGTGTCGTGTCGTGAGCTGAGGTGTCGTGTCGTGTCCTGAGCTGAGGTGTCGTGGTCGTGTCCTGAGCTGAGGTGTCGTGTCTGTCCTGAGCTGAGGTGTCGTGTCGTGTCCTGAGCTGAGGTGTCGTGTCGTGTCGTGAGCTGAGGTGTCGTGTCGTGTCGTGAGCTGAGGTGTCGGTCGTGTCCTGAGCTGAGTGTCGTGTCGAGCTGTCCTGTCTGAAATGTGTCCTGAGCTGAGGTCGTGTGTCCTGAGGTGTCGTGTCGTGAGGAGGTGTCGTGGTGTCCTGAGCTGAGGTGTGTGTCGTGCCCTGAGCTGAGGTGTCGTGTCGTGTCGTTTGAGCTGAGGTGTCGTGTCCTGTCCTGAGCTGAGGTGTCGTGTCGTGTCCTGAGCTGAGTGTCGTGTCCTGAGTGTCCTGAGCTGAGGTGTCGTGTCGTGTCCTGAGCTTCCGCTGAGTGTGTCCTGAGCTGTCGTCGTGTGAGCTGAGGTGTCGTGTCGTGTCCTGAGCTGAGTGTCGAGTGTCGTGTCCTGAGCTGAGGTGTCGTGGGTGTCCTGAGCTGAGTGTGTCGTGTCGTGTCCTGAGCTGAGGTGTCGTGTCGTGTCCTGAGCTGAGGTGTCGTGTGTGTCCTGAGCTGAGGTGTCGTGTCGTGTCCTGAGCTGAGGGTGTCCTGATGTGTCGTGTCCTGAGCTGAGGTGTCGTGTCGTGTCCTGAGCTGAGGTGTGTGTCGTGTCCTGAGCTGAGGTGTCGTGTCGTGTCCTGAGCTGAGGTGTCGTGTCGTGAGCTGAAGTGTCCTGGCTGAGCTGTCGTGTGTCCTGAGCTGAGGTGTCGTGTCGTGTCCTGAGCTGAGGTGTCGTGTCGTGTCCTGAGCTGAGTGTGAAGTCGTGTCCTGAGCTGAGGTGTCGTCGTGTCCTGAGCTGAGGTGTGTGTCGTGAGCTGAGGTGTCGTGTCGTGTCCTGAGCTGAGGTGTCGTGTCGTGTCCTGAGCTGAGTGTCGTGTCGTGTCCTGAGCTGAGGTGTCGTGGAGCTGAGGTGTGTCGTGTCCTGAGCTGTCGAGTGTCGTGTCGTCCTGAGCTGAAAGGTGTGTCTTGTCCTGGCTGAAGTGTCGTGTCCTGAGGTGTCTGTCCTGAGCTGAGGTGTCGTGTCGTGTCGTGTCCTGAGCTGAGGTGTCGTGTCGTGTCGTGATGCTGAGGTGTCGTGTCCTGAGCTGAGTGTCGTGTCGTGTCCTGAGCTGAGGTGTCGTGTCGTGTCCTGAGCTGAGGTGTCGTGTCCTGAGAGCTGAGTGTGAGCTGTGTCGTGTCCTGAGCTGAGAGTGCGAGCTGAGGTGTCGTGTGACGAGGTCCTTGTGTCGTGTCCTGAGCTGGTGTGTCGTGTTATGTGTGTGTCGTGTCCTGAGCTGAGGTGTCGTGTCGTGTCCTGAGCTGAGGTGTCGTGTCGTGTCCTGAGCTGAGGTGTCGTGTCGTGTCCTGAGCTGAGGTGTGTCCTGAGGTGAGTGTCCTGAGCTGAGGTGTCGTGTCCTGAGCTGTCGTGTCGTGTCCTGAGCTGAGGTGTCGTGTGTCCTGAGCTGAGCGTGTCGTGTGTCCTGAGCTGAGGTGTCGTGTGTCCTGAGCTGACAGTGTCGTGTCGTGTCCTGAGCTGAGGTGTCGTGTCGTGTGCTGAGGTGTCGTGTCCTGAGCTGAGGTGTCGTGTCGTGTCCTGAGCTGAGGTGTCGTGTCGTGTCCTGAGCTGAGGTGTCGTGTCTTATGTGAGCTGAAGTGTGTGTCGTGTCCTGAGTGAGGTGTCCTGTCGTGGTTTGAGCTGAGTGTGTCGTGTCGTGTCCTGAGCTGAGGTGTCGTGTCGTGAGCTGAGGTGTCGTGTCCTGAGCTGAGGTGTCGTGTGTCGTGTCTGAGCTGAATGTGGGGTCGTGGCGTGTCCTGAGCTGAAGTGTGTCGTGTGTAGTGTGTCCTGAGCTGACGTGTCTGGTCGTGTGTCCTGAGCTGAAATGTCGTGTCGTGTCCTGAGCTGAATGTCGTGTCGTGTCCTGAGCTGAGGTGTGTAGCTGAGTGTCCAAAGCTGAGTGTGTCGTGTCGTGAAATGAGCTGAAAATGTCGTGTCGTGTCCTGAGCTGAGCGTGGAGTGTCCTGAGCGTGAGCTGTCGTGTCGTGTTGGCTGAGCTGTGTCGCTGTTGTGTGGCTGAGTGTCTCCTGAGCTGAGTCGTGTCGTGTCCTGAGCTGAGGTGTGTGTCGTGTCCTGAGCTGAATCGTGTCGTGTCGTGAGGTGTCGTGTCGTGTGTCCTGAGCTGAGTGTGTCACAATGTCTTGTCGTGTCCTGAGCTGAGGTGTCGTGTCGTGTCACTGTCTGAGCTGAAGTGTCGTGTCGTGTCCTGAGCTGAATGTCACTGACAGTGATGCTGAGCTGTCGTGTCGTGTCCTGAGCTGAGGTGTCGTGGTGTCCTGTAGCTGAGTGTGCTGAGGTGTCGTGTAGCTGTCCTGAGCTGACGTGAGCTGAGTGTCGTGTCGTGTCCGATGTCCTGAGCTGAGGTCTCTGTGGACGTGTCCTGAGCTGAGTGTGTCGTGTCGTGTCCTGAGCTGAAATGTCGTGTCGTGTCCCTGAGCTGAAGTGTCGTGTGTGTCCTGAGCTGAGGTGTGTCGTGTCGTGTCCTGAGCTGAGGTGTCGTGTCGTGTCGTGTCCTGAGCTGAGGTGTCGTGTCGTGTCCTGAGCTGAGGTGTGTCGAGCTGAGGTGTCGTGTCCTGAGCTGAGGTGTCGTGTCGTGTCGTGTCCTGAGCTGAGGTGTGTGTCGTGTCCTGAGCTGAGGTGTCGTCGTGTCCTGAGCTGAGGTGTCGAGCTGAGGTGTCGTGTCCTGAGCTGAGGTGTCGTGTGTCCTGAGCCTGAGGTGTCGTGTGTCGCTGTCCTGTGTCTGAGCTGAGGTGTCGTGTCGTGTCCTGAGAGTGTCGTGTGAGCTGTGTCGTGTCCTGAGCTGAGGTGTGTCGTGTCGAGCTGAGGTGTCGTGTCCTGAGCTGGGCTGAGTGTCGTGTCGTGTCGTGTCCTGAGCTGAGGTGTCGTGTGTCCTGAGCTGAGTGTCGTCGTGTCCTGAGCTGAAGTGTCGTGTCCTGAGCTGAGGTGTCGTGTCGTGTCCTGAGCTGAAGTGTCGTGTGTGTCGTGTCCTGAGCTGAGGTGTCGTGTCGTGTCGTGTCCTGAGCTGAAGTGTCGTGTCGTGTCGTGTCCTGAGCTGAGTGTCGTGTCGTGTCGTGTCCTGAGCTGAAGTGTCGTGTCGTGTCGTGTCCTGAGCTGAGGTGTCGTGTCGAGCTGAGTGTCGTGTCGTGTCCTGAGCTGAAGTGTCGTGTCGTGTCGTGTCTGAGCTGAGGTGTCGTGTCGTGTCCTGAGCTGAGCTGAAGTGTCGTGTCCTGAGCTGAGGTGTCGTGTCCCTGAGCTGAAGTGTCGTGTCCTGAGCTGTGTCGTGTGTCCTGAGCTGAGGTGTCGTGTCGTGTCGTGTCTGAGCTGAGGTGTCGTGTCGTGTCCTGAGCTGAGGTGTCGTGTCGTGTCCTGAGCTGAGGTGTCGTGTCGTGTCGTGTCCTGAGCTGAGGTGTCGTGTCGTGTCCTGTGCTGAGGTGTCGTGTCGTGTCCTGAGCTGAGTGTGTGTCCTGAGCTGAGTGTCGTGTCCTGAGCTGAGGTGTCGTGTCGCTGAGTGTCGTGTCCTGAGCTGAGCTGTGTGTGTCGTGTCGTGTCCTGAGCTGAGGTGTCGTGTCGTGTCCTGAGCTGAGTGTCGTGTCCCTGAGCTGAAGTGTCGTGTGTCGTGTCGTGTCCTGAGCTGAGGTGTCGTGTCGTCGTGTCCTGAGCTGAGGTGTGTGTGTCGTGTCGTGTCCTGAGCTGAGGTGTCGTGTGTCCTGAGCTGAGGTGTCGTGTCTGTCCTGAGCTGAGGTGTCGTGTCCTGAGCTGAGGTGTGTCGTGTCGTGTCCTGAGCTGAGGTGTCGTGTCGTGTCGTGTCCTGAGCTGAGGTGTGTCGTGTCGTGTCCTGAGCTGAGGTGTCGTGTCCTGAGCTGAGGTGTCGTGTCGTGTCCTGAGCTGAGGTGTCGTGTCGTGTCCTGAGCTGAGGTGTCGTGTCGTGTCCTGAGCTGAGGTGTCGTGTCGTGTCCTGAGCTGAGGTGTCGTGTCGTGTCGTGAGCTGAGGTGTCGTGTGTCGTGTCCTGAGCTGAGGTGTCGTGTCGTGTCGTGTCCTGAGCTGAGGTGTCGTGTCGTGTCGTGTCCTGAGCTGAGGTGTCGTGTCGTGTCGTGTCCTGAGCTGAGGTGTCGTGTCGTGTCCTGAGCTGAGGTGTCGTGTCGTGTCCTGAGCTGAGGTGTCGTGTCGTGTCCTGAGCTGAGGTGTGTCGTGTCGTGTCCTGAGCTGAGGTGTCGTGTCGTGTCCTGTGCTGAGGTGTCGTGTCGTGTCGTGTCCTGAGCTGAGGTGTCGTGTCGTGTCCTGAGCTGAGGTGTCGTGTCGTGTCGTGTCTGAGCTGAGGTGTCGTGTGTCGTGTCCTGAGCTGAGGTGTCGTGTCGTGTCCTGAGCTGAGGTGTCGTGTCGTGTCCTGAGCTGAGGTGTCGTGTGTCCTGAGCTGAGGTGTCGTGTCCTGAGCTGAGGTGTCGTGTCGTGTCGTGAGCTGAGCTGTCGGTGTGTCCTGAGCTGAGGTGTCGTGTCCTGAGCTGAGGTGTCGTGTCGTGTCGTGAGCTGAGGTGTCGCTGAGCTGAGGTGTCGTGTCGTGTCCTGAGCTGAGGTGTCGTGTCGTGTCCTGAGCTGAGGTGTCGTGTCGTGTCCTGAGCTGAGGTGTCGTGTCGTGTCCTGAGCTGAGGTGTCGTGTCGTGTCCTGAGCTGAGGTGTCGTGTCGTGTCCTGAGCTGAGGTGTCGTGTCGTGTCCTGAGCTGAGGTGTCGTGTCGTGTCCTGAGCTGAGGTGTCGTGTCGTGTCCTGAGCTGAGGTGTGTCGTGTCGTGTCCTGAGCTGAGGTGTCGTGTCGTGTCCTGAGCTGAGGTGTCGTGAGCTCGTGTCCCTGAGCTGAGGTGTCGTGTCGTGTCCTGAGCTGAGGTGTCGTGTCGTGTCCTGAGCTGAGGTGTCGTGTCGTGTCCTGAGCTGAGGTGTCGTGTCGTGTCCTGAGCTGAGGTGTCGTGTCGTGTCCTGAGCTGAGGTGTCGTGTGTGTCCTGAGCTGAGGTGTCGTGTCCTGAGCTGAGGTGTCGTGTCGTGTCCTGAGCTGAGGTGTGTCGTGTCCTGAGCTGAGGTGTCGTGTCGTGTCCTGAGCTGAGGTGTCGTGTCGTGTCCTGAGCTGAGGTGTCGTGTCGTGTCCTGAGCTGAGGTGTCGTGTGTCCTGAGCTGAGGTGTCCTGTGTGTCGTGTCCTGAGCTGAGGTGTCGTGTCCTGAGTCCTGAGCTGAGGTGTTGTGTCCTGAGCTGAGGTGTTGTGTCCTGAGCTGAGGTGTTGTGTCCTGAGCTGAGGTGTCGTGTCCTGAGCTGAGGTGTCGTGTCCTGAGCTGAGCTGAGGTGTCGTGTCCTGAGCTGAGGTGTCGTGTCCTGAGCTGAGGTGTCGTGTCCTGAGCTGAGGTGTCGTGTCCTGAGCTGAGGTGTCGTGTCGTGTCCTGAGCTGAGGTGTCGTGTCGTGTCCTGAGCTGAGGTGTCGTGTCGTGTCCTGAGCTGAGGTGTTGTGTCCTGAGCTGAGGTGTTGTGTCCTGAGCTGAGGTGTTGTGTCCTGAGCTGAGGTGTCGTGTGTCCTGAGCTGAGGTGTTGTGTCGTGAGCTGAGGTGTTGTGTCCTGAGCTGAGGTGTTGTGTCCTGAGCTGAGGTGTTGTGTCCTGAGCTGAGGTGTTGTGTGGTGTTGTGTCCTGAGCTGTTGTGTTGTGTCCTGAGCTGTGTCCTGAGCTGTTGTGTTGTGTCCTGAGCTGAGGTGTTGTGTCCTGAGCTGAGGTGTTGTGTCCTGAGCTGAGGTGTTGTGTCCTGAGCTGAGGTGTTGTGTCCTGAGCTGAGGTGTTGTGTCCTGAGCTGAGGTGTTGTGTCCTGAGCTGAGGTGTTGTGTTGTGTCCTGAGCTGAGGTGTTGTGTTGTGTCCTGAGCTGAGGTGTTGTGTTGTGTCCTGAGCTGAGGTGTTGTGTTGTGTCCTGAGGTGTTGTGTTGTGTCCTGAGCTGAGGTGTTGTGTTGTGTCCTGAGCTGAGGTGTTGTGTTGTGTCCTGAGCTGAGGTGTTGTGTCCTCCCCTGCTGGTGGACACGAGGAGATCAGGGGGCTTCTTTCCACAGGTCTCTGGTTTATTTCATTGCAGTTACTCTTCTCTTCCTTATAGTTTCTTAATGTTTGGTATCTGTTTTGATATTTACATTTACATTAGTGGTACATATAGAGGAGACTGGGACAGGCCTTTCTCCAGTATTAACACTAAAGCTCACCACACCTCCTCCTCCTCCTAACTCACGATGGAGGTATAGGACTAGAATAACGTCATCAGGCCTTATCAATCAATCAACCAATCAATTCATCAATCAATAGATTATTATATATGACCCTCTACACACTTCGTACCCTGTA
Source organism: Oncorhynchus keta (assembly GCF_023373465.1). Classification (NCBI taxonomy): domain Eukaryota; kingdom Metazoa; phylum Chordata; class Actinopteri; order Salmoniformes; family Salmonidae; genus Oncorhynchus; species Oncorhynchus keta. The sequence continues at coordinate 54,995,652 of NC_068437.1, read as the reverse complement.
TGTCCCCATAATATGAACGAGAGAAGGAGAGGAGATTGAGAGTCAGCACAAAAAACAGTCCAGCTCAACAACAACCCCTCAACCAGACCCGGAGAGCTGAAGGTGGAGAGAAACATGTCTGCAACTGTAGACAAGCAGTAGAGGAGAGGAACAGACTGCTGGAGGAGGGGAACAGACTGCTGGAGGAGGGGAACAGACTGCTGGAGGAGAGGAACAGACTGCTGGAGGAGAGGAACAGACTGCTGGAGGAGAGGAACAGACTGCTGGAGGAGAGGAACAGACTGCTGGAGGAGAGGAACAGACTGCTGGAGGAGAGGAACAGACTGCTGGAGGAGAGGAACAGACTGCTGGAGGAGAGGAACAGACTGCTGGAGGAGAGGAACAGACTGCTGGAGGAGAGGAACAGACTGCTGGAGGAGAGGAACAGACTGTCTTGTGACAGAGAACAGCCCATTACAGAGGTGGCCACCCCCGCAGAGAAGCCAGCAGAACAGCCCATTAGAGGTGGCCATGTGATCCTGCTGTTGTCACATGCTATACATGCACATGTGTGTTTACATGCACATGTGTGTTTACATGCACATGTGTGTTTACATGCATCTGTCTATCCAATATTATCATGATTTGTTATCAGGGATATTATACTTTAGTAACCCACAATGACCTGGTTTTGTTAAAGTCGAACAATGACATTATGTTCCATATTCCTACAGATACCTTATAACTGGAGATGACTTCAAAACGGTTGCCTACAGTTACCGTGTAGGACACTGCAAGGTCGGGTGACCAGGACACTGCAAGGTCGGGTGACCAGGGCACTGCAAGGTCGGGTGACCAGGGCACTGCACGGTCGGGTGACCAGGGCACTGCACGGTCGGGTGACCAGGGCACTGCACGGTCGGGTGACCAGGGCACTGCACGGTCGGGTGACCAGGGCACTGCACGGTCGGGTGACCAGGGCACTGCACGGTCGGGTGACCAGGGCACTGCACGGTCGGGTGACCAGGGCACTGCACGGTCGGGTGACCAGGGCACTGCACGGTCGGGTGACCAGGGCACTGCACGGTCGGGTGACCAGGGCACTGCACGGTCGGGTGACCAGGGCACTGCACGGTCGGGTGACCAGGGCACTGCAAGGTTGGGTGACCAGGGCCATCTGGGACTGTCTCCTGGGGAAATTCAGGTGTGTGCAGGCTACCTGTGTCCTGCGTAACTTCATGAGGATGGACACGAGGACCAGGAGAGGATCTGCAGCTCGCCGCCGTGTCCCAGAGGGGAAGTCTGCTGCTCTGCAGGATGTTTCATGGATGGGATCCAACAACACAGGAAGAGGCAATCCGGGTGCAGGAGATCTTCACCTCCTACTTCTTTGAAGAGGGTGCTGTTTCCTGGCAACACCATAGACTACACTATGCACAACCAAAGGCTCTTTGAAGAGCCATTCACATTGCAATAAGACTATTCTTTCATTTACTTGACTATGTCAACTGCAGTTATTCAATTCCCAGTTTCTTTCAATTTCTCAGGTAAGGGTGCTGTTTAGGTAAGGGTAAAGTGCTGTTTAGGTAAGGGTGCTGTTTAGGTAAGGGTGCTGTTTAGGTAAGGGTGCTGTTTAGGTAAGGTTTAGGTAAGGGTGCTGTTTAGGTAAAGGTGCTGTTTAGGTAAAGGTGCTGTTTAGGTAAAGGGTGCTGTTTAGGTAAAGTGGTAAAGGTGTGTTTAGGTAGACACAAAACAGAACAGGTTATTTTAAGTCCCTTTGATGTTAGACACCCATAACCCACACCTACCCACTCATATATCAATCTGATTGATGGATTGTGTTGTGCAGTAAGCAGGCTCAGGTGTATAACTGTGGCTTCTTCCACCTTCAAAGGAGAATAGGCAAGAGGGCCAACCATGGAGAATAGGCAAGAGGGCCAACCATGGAGAATAGGCAAGAGGGCCAACCATGGAGAATAGGCAAGAGGGCCAACCATGGAGAATAGGCAAGAGGGCCAACCATGGAGAATAGGCAAGAGGGCCAACCATGGAGAATAGGCAAGAGGGCCAACCATGGAGAATAGGCAAGAGGGCCAACCATGGAGAATAGGCAAGAGGGCCAACCATGGAGAATAGGCAAGAGGGCCAACCATGGAGAATAGGCAAGAGGGCCAACCATGGAGAATAGGCAAGAGGGCCAACCATGGAGAATAGGCAGAGGGCAACCATGGAGAATAGGCAAGAGGGCCAACCATGGAGAATAGGCAAGAGGGCCAACCATGGAGAATAGGCAAGAAACCATGGAGAATAGGCAAGAGGGCCAACCATGGAGAATAGGCAAGAACCATGGGAATAGTTTGTATCAAGGGGGCCAACCATGGAGAATAGGCAAGGAGATACGGCCAACCATGGAGAATAGGCAAGGGGCCAACCATGGAGAATAGGCAAGAGGGCAACCATGGAGAATAGGGAAGAGCACCATTTGGAGAATTAGGATTGCCAACAAATTGGAGAATTTGGAAAAACTGGGGTTTGGAACAAACCATGGAGAATAGGCAAGAAGAATAGGCAAGGGGGCCAACCATGGAGAATAATATCTTCCTAGGCAAATGGGGCCAACCATGGATATCTTCCCTAGGACCCACATAAATGACTATAGGGCCAACCATGGAGAATAGGCAAGGGGCCAACCATGGAGTTATCAGGCAAGGGGCCAACCATAGGACAATAATGTTAAGGGGGCCAACCATGGATAATGTTATCTGGGCCAATGTTTTTTCATGGAGAATAGGCAAGGGGGCTGAATATCTTCATGGAGAATAGGTATAGGCCAACCATAGGAAATAATGTTAAGGGGAATATCCAACCATCTGGAGAATAGGCAAGGGGGCCAACCATGGAGAATAGGCAATATCTTCAACCATGGAGAATAGGCAAGATCTTCCAACCATGGAGTTATCAGGCAAGCTGAATATCTTCCAACCAATGGAGAATAGGCAAGAGGGCCAACCATGGAGGTATAGGCAAGAATATCCAACCATGGAGGTAATAGGCAAGAGGGCCACACCATGTTAGAATAGGCAATATCTTCCCTAGGACCCAACCATGGAGAATAGGCAAGAGGGCCAACCAATGGAGAATATGCTGAATATCTTCCCTAGGACCAACATAATGTTAGAATAGGCAAGAGGGCCAACCATGGAGAACAGTAAGACACTTCATTATTTCTATAGGACCCACATAATGTTATCTATATGTTGTATTGTTTGTCCTCGTGTGTCTGTGCATGTTTTCAGCCTAAAGTCCGCAGCCACTTCGTGTGGACACCAGGTGAATATCTTCACCACACAGATTCAGGTTGACTGTCTATTTAACTACCTTATTTTCTCAATAAGGGGTGGCAGGGTAGCCTAGTGGTTAGAGCTGGACTAGTAACCGGAAGGTTGCAAGTTCAAATCCCAGAGCTGACAAAGTTACAAATCTGTCGTCTGCCCCTGAACAAGGCAGTTAACCCACTGTTCCCAGGCCGTCATTGAAAATAAGAATTTGTTCTTAACTGACTGTTAGTTAAATGAATGCAGGGTTGGCCCACACATTTGTAGTTTGTTTGTTCACATAGTGTGGAGCTAATCAAACCCCCTTGTTGTATGATGAAGCTGTAAAGTATCAAAGTCACATTTATATGCTTGTATGCCGTTTAAATGACCCCAAACATTGGGATACGGGACACAAGCAGGGATGATGGGTGCAATCTAGAGATGAGATACTCGATGTGTCAGCAGTGGGCACAGAAAATGACTGTTTCAATCGGACAGGAATTGCATTTTGTTAGAGATTGCTTGACTGACAACAAATTGTCGCGACATTTGTGAAAAACTGAATCGATTTTGTTTGGAACAAAACGTAGATTGCTTAGGGCTGACAAGATAAAGGGGAAGGATCAACACATTGTCTCCGTGTCCCGAGATCAATCCCTTTCTGAAGACCTGATTGCTGCTTAAAATTCTTTCTAAAATGGCAAACAAATTAACATTTCTATCGTAACACTAGATATTTTAACATCAAAGTTAAGAAACCGCTTGTCTCAACCTTGATTCAGTGTAATTTTGCATATGCCTGCGCTGCTTGGTATAGTGGGCTATCAAAAAAGCTGAACAAGAGAATGCAGGTCATGCAAAATAATGTTATCAGGTATATGCTGAATATCTTCCCTAGGACCCACATAATGTTATCGGGTATATGCTGAATATTCCCCTTCTCTAGGACCCACATAATGTTATCGGGTATATGCTGAATATCTTCCCTAGGACCCACATAATGTTATCGGGTATATGCTGAATATCTTCCCTAGGACCCACATAATGTTATCTGGTATATGCTGAATATCTTCCCTAGGACCCACATAATGTTATCTGGTATATGCTGAATATCTTCCCCCACATAATGTTATCTGGTAGGACCCACATAATGTTATCTGGTATATGCTGAATGTCTTCCCTAGGACCTACATAATGTTATCTGGTATATGCTGAATATCTTCCCTAGGACCTACATAATGTTATCTGGTATATGCTGAATATCTTCCCTAGGACCCACATAATGTTATCTGGTATATGCTGAATGTCTTCCCTAGGACCCACATAATGTTATCTGGTATATGCTGAATATCTTCCCCCTAGGACCTACATAATGTTATCGGGTATATGCTGAATATCTTCCCTAGGACCCACATAATGTTATCTGGTATATGCTGAATGTCCCCCCCCACCTACATAATGTTATCTGGTACCCCCTAGGACCTACATAATGTTATCTGGTATATGCTGAATGTTCCCCCTCCCTAGGACCTACATAATGTTATCGGGTATATGCTGAATATCTTCCCTAGGACCCACGTAATGTTATCGGGTATATGCTGAATATCTTCCCCAGGACCCACATAATGTTATCGGGTATATGCTGAATGTCCCCCCTAGGACCTACATAATGTTATCAGGTATATGCTGAATATCTTCCCTAGGACCCACATAATGTTATCAGGTATATGCTGAATATCTTCCCTAGGACCCACATAATGTTATCAGGTATATGCTGAATATCTTCCCTAGGACCCACATAATGTTATCTGGTATATGCTGAATATCTTCCCTAGGACCCACATAATGTTATCTGGTATATGCTGAATATCTTCCCTAGGACCCACATAATGTTATCTGGTATATGCTGAATGTCCCCCCTAGGACCTACATAATGTTATCTGGTATATGCTGAATGTCTTCCCTAGGACCCACATAATGTTATCAGGTATATGCTGAATGTCCCCCCCCCCCCCACATAATGTTATCTGGTATATGCTGAATATCTTCCCTAGGACCCACATAATGTTATCAGGTATATGCTGAATATCTTCCCTAGGACCCACAATGTTATCAGGTATATGCTGAATATCTTCCCTAGGACCTACATAATGTTATCAGGTATATGCTGAATGCTCCCCCTAGGACCCACATAATGTTATCTGGTATATGCTGAATGTCTCCCCCTAGGACCTACATAATGTTATCTGGTATATGCTGAATGTTCCCCCTAGGACCCACATAATGTTATCAGGTATATGCTGAATGTCCCCCCTAGGACCTACATAATGTTATCTGGTATATGCTGAATGTCTTCCCCCATAATGTTATCAGGTACCCCCTAGGACCCACATAATGTTATCAGGTATATGCTGAATGTTCCCCCTAGGACCCACATAATGTTATCTGGTATATGCTGAATATCTTCCCTAGGACCCACATAATGTTATCAGGTATATGCTGAATATCTTCCCTAGGACCTACATAATGTTATCTGGTATATGCTGAATGTTCCCCCTAGGACCCACATAATGTTATCTGGTATATGCTGAATATCTTCCCTAGGACCTACATAATGTTATCAGGTATATGCTGAATATCTTCCCTAGGACCCACATAATGTTATCAGGTATATGCTGAATGTCCCCCTAGGACCTACATAATGTTATCAGGTATATGCTGAATATCTTCCCTAGGACCCACATAATGTTATCTGGTATATGCTGAATGTCTTCCCTAGGACCCACATAATGTTATCTGGTATATGCTGAATGTCTTCCCTAGGACCTACATAATGTTATCAGGTATATGCTGAATGCTGAATAATGTTATCCCCCATAATGTTATCTGGTATATGCTGAATATCTTCCCTAGGACCCACATAATGTTATCAGGTATATGCTGAATATCTTCCCTAGGACCCACATAATGTTATCAGGTATATGCTGAATATCTTCCCTAGGACCCACATAATGTTATCTGGTATATGCTGAATGTCCCCCTATCTGGTACTGAATATCCCCCCAGGACCCAATGTTATCTGGTATATGCTGAATGTTCCCCCTAGGACCCACATAATGTTATCAGGTATATGCTGAATATCTTCCCTAGGACCTACATAATGTTATCTGGTATATGCTGAATGTTCCCCCTAGGACCTACATAATGTTATCAGGTATATGCTGAATATCTTCCCTAGGACCTACATAATGTTATCTGGTATATGCTGAATATCTTCCCTAGGACCCACATAATGTTATCTGGTATATGCTGAATATCTTCCCTAGGACCCACATAATGTTATCAGGTATATGCTGAATGTCTTCCCTAGGACCTACATAATGTTATCTGGTATATGCTGAATGTCCCCCCTAGGACCTACATAATGTTATCAGGTATATGCTGAATATCTTCCCTAGGACCTACATAATGTTATCTGGTATATGGTATATGCTGAATGTCTTCCCCCCTAGGACCCCTAGGATAATAATGTTATCAGGTATATGCTGAATATCTTCCTAGGACCCACATAATGTTATCTGGTATATGCTGAATATCTTCCCTAGGACCCCCCCCCCTAGGACCTACATAATGTTATCATGTATATGCTGAATAATGTTATCTTCCCTAGGACCCACATAATGTTATCTGGTATATGCTGAATATCCTCCCTAGGACCCACATAATGTTATCTGGTATATGCTGAATATCTTCCCTAGGACCCACATAATGTTATCTGGTATATGCTGAATGTCCCCCCTAGGACCTACATAATGTTATCTGGTATATGCTGAATGTCCCCCCTAGGACCCACATAATGTTATCTGGTATATGCTGAATATCTTCCCTAGGACCCACATAATGTTATCTGGTATATGCTGAATATCTTCCCTAGGACCCACATAATGTTATCAGGTATATGCTGAATATCTTCCCTAGGACCTACATAATGTTATCTGGTATATGCTGAATGTCTTCCCTAGGACCTACATAATGTTATCTGGTATATGCTGAATGTCCCCCCTAGGACCCACATAATGTTATCAGGTATATGCTGAATGTCCCCCCCCCAACATAATGTTATCTGGTATATGCTGAATATCTTCCCTAGGACCTACATAATGTTATCTGGTATATGCTGAATATCTTCCCTAGGACCCACATAATGTTATCTGGTATATGCTGAATGTCCCCCCTAGGACCTACATAATGTTATCTGGTATATGCTGAATGTTCCCCCTAGGACCCACATAATGTTATCTGGTATATGCTGAATGTTCCCCCTAGGACCTACATAATGTTATCTGGTATATGCTGAATGTTCCCCCTAGGACCCACATAATGTTATCTGGTATATGCTGAATGTCCCCCCCCCCCCACATAATGTTATCTGGTATATGCTGAATGTCTTCCCCCACATAATGTTAGGTACTGAATGTCTTCCCTAGGACCCACATAATGTTATCAGGTATATGCTGAATATCTTCCCCCCCCTAGGACCTACATAATGTTATCGGGTATATGCTGAATATCTTCCCTAGGACCCACGTAATGTTATCTGGTATATGCTGAATATCTTCCCTAGGACCCACAATGTTATCTGGTATATGCTGAATGTTCCCCCCCACATAATGTTATCATAATGTGAATATCTTCCCTAGGACCACATAATGTTATCTGGTATATGCTGAATAACCCACATAATGTTATCAGGTATATGTTATCAGGTATATGCTGAATGTCTTCCCCCTAGGACCTACATAATGTTATCTGGTATATGCTGAATGTCCCCCTTCATAATGTTATCTAGGTAATGTTATCTGGTATATGCTGAATATCTTCCCTAGGACCCACATAATGTTATCTGGTATATGCTGAATATCTTCCCTAGGACCCACATAATGTTATCTGGTATATGCTGAATGTCTTCCCTAGGACCCACATAATGTTATCTGGTATATGCTGAATGTCTTCCCCCTACATAATGTTATCTGGTATATGACCTTCCCTAGGACCCACATAATGTTATCAGGTATATGCTGAATATCCCCCCCATAATGTTATCTGGTATATGGACCCCTACATAATGTTATCAGGTATATGCTGAATATCTTCCCTAGGACCCCAGGTATATGCTGAATATCTTCCCCACATAATGTTATCTGGTATATGCTGAATATCTAATGTTATCCCTAATGGACCCAGGACCCATAATGTTATCTGGTATATGCTGAATGTCCCCCCCCCTACATAATGTTATCTGGTATATGCTGAATATCTTCCCTAGGACCTACATAATGTTATCTGGTATATGCTGAATATCTTCCCTAGGACCCACATAATGTTATCTGGTATATGCTGAATATCTTCCCTAGGACCCACATAATGTTATCTGGTATATGCTGAATATCTTCCTACATAATGTTATCTATATGCTGAATATCCCCCCCAGGACATAATGTTATCTGGTATATGCTGAATGTCTTCCCCCTAGGACCTACATAATGTTATCTGGTATATGCTGAATGTCCCCCCACATAATGTTATCTGGTATATGCTGAATGTCTGGTATATGCCCCATAGGACCTACATAATGTTATCTGGTATATGCTGAATGTCTTCCCTAGGACCCACATAATGTTATCTGGTATATGCTGAATGCTGAATGTCTTCCCTAGGACCCACATAATGTTATCTGGTATATATGCTGAATGTCTTCCCTAGGACCTACATAATGTTATCTGGTATATGCTGAATGTTCCCCTAGGACCCAGTTATCCCACATAATGTTATGTTATCTGGTATATGCTGAATATCCCCCCATAATGTTATCTGGTATATGCTGAATCTTCATAATGTTATCTGGTATATGCTGAATGCTGAATCCCCCACATAATGTTATCTGGTATATGCTGAATGTCCCCCCTAGGACCTACATAATGTTATCTGGTATATGCTGAATGTCCCCCCTAGGACCCACATAATGTTATCTGGTATATGCTGAATATCTTCCCTAGGACCCACATAATGTTATCTGGTATATGCTGAATGTCCTCCCTAGGACCCACATAATGTTATCTGGTATATGCTGAATGTCCCCCCTAGGACCTACATAATGTTATCTGGTATATGCTGAATGTCTTCCCTGGTATATGCTGAATGTCTTCCCCCCACATAATGTTATCTGGTATATGCTGAATGTCTTCCCATAGGACCTACATAATGTTATCAGGTATATGCTGAATATCTTCCCTAGGACCTACATAATGTTATCTGGTATATGCTGAATGTATAATGTTATCAGGTATATGCTGAATGTCCCCCCTAGGACCTAATGTTATCTGGGTATATGCTGAATGTCTTCCCCCCACATAGGGTACCCCCCCACATAATGTTATCTGGTATATGCTGAATATCTTCCCTAGGACCCACATAATGTTATCTGGTATATGCTGAATGTCTTCCCTAGGACCCACATAATGTTATCAGGTATATGCTGAATATCTTCCCTAGGACCTACATAATGTTATCTGGTATATGCTGAATGTTCCCCCTAGGACCTACATAATGTTATCAGGTATATGCTGAATATCTTCCCTAGGACCCACATAATGTTATCAGGTATATGCTGAATATCTTCCCTAGGACCTACATAATGTTATCTGGTATATGCTGAATGTCTTCCCCCCACATAATGTTATCTGGTAGGACCCCCCAACATAATGTTATCAGGTATATGCTGAATATCTTCCCTAGGACCTACATAATGTTATCTGGTATATGCTGAATGTCCCCCCCTAGGACCTACATAATGTTATCAGGTATATGCTAATGTTAATATCTGAATATCCCTAGGACCCACATAATGTTATCTGGTATATGCTGAATATCTTCCCCATAATGTTATCTGGTATATGCTGAATGTCCCCCCTAGGACCTATAATGTTATCAGGTATATGCTGAATGTCCCCCCTAGGACCCACATAATGTTATCAGGTATATGCTGAATGTCCCCCTATATGCTGAATGTCCCTACATAATGTTATCAGGTATATGCTGAATGTCTTCCCTAGGACCCCCCCCACATAATGTTATCAGGTATATGCTGAATATCCCCCTAGGACCCACATAATGTTATCAGGTATATGCTGAATGTTATCCTGAATATCCCCCCAGGACCCACATAATGTTATCTGGTATATGCTGAATGTCTTCCCTAGGACCTACATAATGTTATCAGGTATATGCTGAATATCTTCCCTAGGACCCACATAATGTTATCAGGTATATGCTGAATGTCTTCCCTAGGACCTACATAATGTTATCAGGTATATGCTGAATGTCCCCCCTAGGACCTACATAATGTTATCAGGTATATGCTGAATAATGTTCCCCTAGGACCCCCTAGGACCCACATAATGTTATCAGGTATATGCTGAATGTCTTCCCCCTAGGACCTACATAATGTTATCAGGTATATGCTGAATGTCTTCCCCCCACATAATGTTATCTGGTATATGCTGAATGTCTTCCCCCAGGACCCACATAATGTTATCTGGTATATGCTGAATGTTCCCTAGGACCCACATAATGTTATCTGGTACCTGACATAATGTTATTATCTGGTATATGCTGAATGTCTTCCCTAGGACCCACATAATGTTATCAGGTATATGCTGAATGTCCCCCCCACATAATGTTATCAGGTATATGCTGAATGTCCCCCTAGGACCTACATAATGTTATCAGGTATATGCTGAATATCTTCCCCACATAATGTTATCAGATATGCTGAATGTCTTCCCCTATAATGTTATCAGGTATATGCTGAATATCTTCCCTAGGACCCACATAATGTTATCAGGTATATGCTGAATGTTCCCCCCCTCTAGGACCTACATAATGTTATCAGGTATATGCTGAATGTTCCCCCCCCCTAGGACCCACATAATGTTATCAGGTATATGCTGAATGTTCCCCCCCCTAGGACCTACATAATGTTATCTGGTATATGCTGAATGTTCCCCCTAGGACCCACATAATGTTATCAGGTATATGCTGAATGTTCCCCCTAGGACCTACATAATGTTATCAGGTATATGCTGAATGTCCCCCTAGGACCTACATAATGTTATCAGGTATATGCTGAATGTCCCCCCCTAGGACCTACATAATGTTATCTGGTATATGCTGAATGTCTTCCCCCCTACATAATGTTATCTGGTATATGCTGAATGTCCCCCCCCCTAGGACCTACATAATGTTATCAGGTATATGCTGAATATCTTCCCTAGGACCCACATAATGTTATCAGGTATATGCTGAATATCTTCCCTAGGACCCACATAATGTTATCAGGTATATGCTGAATATCTTCCCTAGGTATATGCTGAATATCTTCCCTAGGGACCCACATAATGTTATAGAGAGTAAATAGTACTGCGAGGAGCACGTTTTTCCATACAGGCATTTGTCTATGGAATAAGCCTTCCCTTGGAGATCAAGCAAATAATAGTTTTAAAAAGCAAGCAACGGTTTTCATTTGTACAAGGTTGTCTAAGTCAGAGAAACCACCACCCCCACTGTCCCTTGTGGCCCCTACTGCTTGTCAGGTGTATTTATTTGAAGGATCGGTATGATGTGCAATTAATAAATGGTTTTTAATGTGAAATGAATATGGTTGATTTTTAAGGTTAGGGAGAATTGCAGCGAATTGGGCCACTTTTTAGGACGTCAATATAAATGAATGTATTGATGGTTGTTTGTAATTTTGTCTTTTAATCATGTTATTGTTATTACCATCGAGAACCACCATGGAAACAAAACGTTTTAATGAATACTTTCAAGTGATATCCTCTACGTCCACATTGTACATTTTCTTGTATATGTCTGTTACCTAAAATAAATTCAATTCAACCCCTCCCGCATCTGAACTGGCTACATAGAGGGCAAGGCGTGATCAGAGGTGAGAGGTCATTTGGTCGGGTCAACAGAAAATATTATTAAAGAGATGCTTTACATTGAAATACAGATAGAAATGCAGTAATCCCAGAGTTAATGATCCCAGGTCAGTTTATATATATTATACAGGAAGTATTATTAAATATATGCTTTACATTGAAATACAGATAGAAATGCAGTAGTCCCAGAGTTAATGATCCAAGGTCAGTTTTGCATTTCACCTTCTGATTATTATGATGACTAACAATGTTAGAATAAAAAATAAAAACAAGGCTTAAACATGCTCCCTCTCTCTTTCTCCCTCCATCTGTCTCGTCTGCAGGTATGTTTTGATGTGAGAGAGGATGCCAAACCCCAGTCCCATCATCGCCACCTCACCCACTCTTAAGATAACAATCAAATGAAAATGTATTTGTCACATTGTGACGTAGAAGTCCGTCACTGGCCGCGGGCAGCATTTGGTTCTTTAACGCACACACATATTCATCACTCCTCCCTGCGCCATTATAAGATAAGTTAACAATGTGGGTCGACACACAAATTAACTTCTGTCTTGGTGCATGCATTTCACACTTGTCAGTGTTCATATTTGAGAGATACAATAATTATTATACTTATCAAAGTTGTGGATGGCGCATTGTTTGTTTGTTCTGTTCCTCTCTCTCCATCTCTGTAGCTTCCGGGTATGCTGGAAAAGGACCCGAGCTAAGGGAATTGGGTTGGCTTTATAGTGCCTGTCCCAAATGGCTCATTAATGCATATGGGCATATTGAAAGATATTGTCAGTAGTGATGTAATAAAATGTTATGTTGTGATATTGTTTAAAACCGTGTTGCAATGTATATCCTTTAGTATGTTTAGTTCATGGAAAATGTAGGTTTGTATTGTTAATTGATTAATTAACCAGGGTTAATTGTTCTGAGGGGAGGGGCTAGCCCTACAAAAGGAGCCTCTCTTTCAGTCATGGTGGAGGTTATTTTGGATTGAGCTGTGGATGGGGCAGCATTGTTTTTAAGCTGTCCCATAAGGTAGACGTTGATGGCAGTACTGTTGTTTTTTGTTCCGGAATTCACTTGTAAATAAACACCTTTGCACAGAAGAACTTTTGCGGTTCCGCCATCTTTTTACTTTGATAGAGGTTAGGTTATCCAGTTTTATTCAGTTTTATCCAGTTATCCACACATGGTTAGCAGATGTTAATGCGAGTGTAGCGAAATGCTTGTGCTTCTAGTTCCTACAATGCAGTAATAACCAACAAGTAATCAAACTAACGTCTTATACACAGTGTATATGAATGAGTGATGGTACAGAGCAGCATAGGCAAGATACAGAGTACAGTATATACATATGAGATGAGTATGTAAACAAAGTGGCATAGTTAAAGTGGCTAGTGATACATGTATTACATAAAGATGCAGTAGATGATATAGAGTACAGTATATAAGTATGCATATGAGATGAATAATGTAGGGTATGTAACATTATATTAGGTAGCATTGTTTAAAGTGGCTAGTGATACATAATTTCCCATCAATTCCCATTATTAAAGTGGCTGGAGTTGAGTCAGTGTCAGTGTGTTGGCAGCAGCCACTCAATGTTAGTGGTGGCTGTTTAACAGTCTGATGGCCTTGAGATAGAAGCTGTTTTTCAGTCTCTCGGTCCCAGCTTTGATGCACATGTACTGACCTCGCCTTCTGGATGATAGCGGGGTGAACAGGCAGTGGCTCGGGTGGTTGTTGTCCTTGATGATCTTTATGGCCTTCCTGTAACATCGGGTGGTGTAGGTGTCCTGGAGGGCAGGTAGTTTGCCCCCGGTGATGCGTTGTGCAGACCTCACTACCCTCTGGAGAGCCTTACGCTTGTGGGTCGGAGCAGTTGCCGTACCAGGCGGTGATACAGCCCGCCAGGATGCTCTCGATTGTGCATCTGTAGAAGTTTGAGTGCTTTTGGTGACAAGCTGAATTTCTTCAGCCTCCTGAGGTTGAAGAGGCGCTGCTGCGCCTTCTTCACGATGCTGTCTGTGTGAGTGGATCAATTCAGTTTGTCTGTGATGTGTGTGCCGAGGAACTTAAAACTTGCTACCCTCTCCACTACTGTTCCATCGATGTGGATAGGGGGGTGTTCCCTCTGCTGTTTCCTGAAGTCCACAATCATCTTAGTTTTGTTGACGTTGAGTGTGAGGTTATTTTCCTGACACCACACTCCGAGGGCCCTCACCTCCTCCCTGTAGGCCGTCTCGTCGTTGTTGGTAATCAAGCCTACCACTGTTGTGTCGTCCGCAAACTTGATGATTGAGTTGGAGGCGTGCGTGGCCACGCAGAACAGGGAGTACAGGAGAGGGCTCAGAACGCACCCTTGTGGGGCCCCAGTGTTGAGGATCAGCGGGGTGGAGATGTTAATGCCTACCCTCACCACCTGGGGGTGGCCCGTCAGGAAGTCCAGTACCCAGTTGCACAGGGCGGGGTCGAGACCCAGGGTCTCGAGCTTGGAGGGTACTATGGTGTTGAATGCCGAGCTGTAGTCGAACAGCATTCTCACATAGGTATTCCTCTTGTCCAGATGGGTTAGGGCAGTGTGGTTGAGATTGCATCGTCTGTGGACCTATTTGGGCGGTAAGCAAACTGGAGTGGGTCTAGGGTGTCAGGTAGGGTGGAGGTGATATGGTCCTTGACTAGTCTCTCAAAGCACTTCATGATGACGGAAGTGAGTGCTACGGGGCGGTAGTCGTTTAGCTCAGTTACCTTAGCTTTCTTGGGAACAGGAACAATGGTGGCCCTCTTGAAGCATGTGGGAACAGCAGACTGGTATAGGGATTGATTGATTATGTCCGTAAACACACCGGCCAGCTGGTCTGCGCCTGCTCTGAGGGCGCGGCTGGGGATGCCGTCTGGGCCTGCAGCCTTGCGAGGGTTAACACGTTTAAATGTCTTACTCACCTCGGCTGCAGTGAAGGAGAGTCCGCATGTTTTCGTTGCAGGCCGTGTCAGTGGCACTGTATTGTCCTCAAAGCGGGCAAAAAAGTTATTTAGTCTGCCTGGGAGCAAGACATCCTGGTCCGTGACTGGGCTGGTTTTCTTCTTGTAGTCCGTGATTGACTGTAGACCCTGCCACATACCTCTTGTGTCTGAGCCGTTGAATTGAGATTCTACTTTGTCTCTATACTGACGCTTAGCTTGTTTGATAGCCTTGCGGAGGGAATAGCTGCACTGTTTGTATTCGGTCATGTTACCAGTCACCTTGCCCTGATTAAAAGCAGTGGTTTGCGCTTTCAGTTTCACGTGAATGCTGCCATCAATCCACGGTTTCTGGTTAGGGAATGTTTTAATCGTTGCTATGGGAACGACATCTTCAATGCACGTTCGCACGTTCTAATGAACTCTTGCACACCGAATCAGTGTATTCGTCAATGTTGTTATCTGACGCCTTGTCTGAAACATATCCCAGTCACGTGATGGAAGCAGTCTTGGAGTGTGGAGTCAGCTTGGTCGGACCAGCGTTGGACAGACCTCAGCGTGGGAGCTTCTTTTTTAGTTTCTGTCTGTAGGCAGGGATCAACAAAATGGAGTCGTGGTCAGCTTTTCCGAAAGGAGGGCGGGGCAGGGCTTTATATGCGTTGCGGAAGTTAGAGTAACAATGATCCAAGGTTTTTGGGCCAACTGGGAGCCCAAGGCTGGTTAGGAGACACCACTAGAGACATTATTATGTAATTGTTGGGAACTAAGAGAATATTAGGGTAGCACTGTGATTCATTAATCATATGCTGTCTTCCCTGCTCCTCTGTTCTTACCTCTTTCCCTTCCTGTCTTTTACACCTCTCTTTCTTCCTCTGTTCTTACCTCTTTCCCCTTCTGTCTTTTACACCTCTCCCTCCCCTCTTTCTTCCTCTGTTTTGTTAATGCACACCAGATGTGCATTGAAGTACAGATTGAACTTGTATTTATAATATAAAATTACAATAATAATATTTACAGTGCATGTATTATGTATTGTTAACACTTGGATTATTAACTTCTTTTAAAGTGTTTCACATTCTCTACTGGTTGAAATTAAGTCTATCGTTGGATGAAATACTACACCTATCCTGTGTTTATCTGTCATAGTCTGTCTAGAAGATAGCAAATGGAGTCAGACGCACAAACAGAAATGGAAACCAGAGGGTTAAATAAGGAATATAATTATGAGATGGGAACCAGGTGTGTAAACAGACAAAACAAAAGGAAAAATTAAACATGGATCGGTGGCAGCTAGAAAGCCGGTGACGTCGACCGCTGAACACCGCCCGAACACCGCCCGAACACCGCCCGAACACCGCCCGAACACCGCCCGAACACCGCTGAACACCGCTGAACACCGCCCGAACACCGCCCGAACACCGCCCGAACACCGCCCGAACACCGCCCGAACACCGCCCGAACAGGGAGAGAGACAACTTCGGTGGAAGTCGTGATAGTACCCCCCACAACG